>NW_006292696.1:4631545-4639376 GCF_000327345.1 Myotis davidii | reverse complement strand
AACCACTCCTGCAAGCAAGCCTCATGTTAGTTTCAAGCTGCCTGGCTGCCGGCCACCATCTTGGCTGACAGTTAATTTGCATATCTCGCTGATTAGCCAATGGGAAGGGTAGCGGTCGTACGCCAATTACCATGTTTCTCTTTTATTAGTGTAGACAGGGTGGTCTGAGAAGACCTCTCCAACACATTGATATATGAACAGGAACCAGAAGAAAGTGAGGGTTTGAGCCATGTGGCTATCTAGGGGGAAGAGCATTCCAGAACAAAGGCCATAAAGCAGGAGAATGTGCCTCAGGGAAAGCAATGTGGCTGGGAGGGAAAAGGGGGGGGGGGATTCAGAGCTTGGGGAGAAGGATGGTATGGGGAGCCAGATCAAGCAGTCTTATAGGGTATGCTGAGGCCTCTGATTTTACTCCCCTATAATCAAATGCCTTAAGAGCAGTTTGAGCAAGAGTGACAGACCAGTTAGGAGGCTGCTAAACAATCTAGATGGGAAAGCAATGCTGTGTGGACCAGGCTGGCAACAGAGGAGGTGGTAAGAAGCATTTAGCTTTGGATACAGGTTTTTTGGGGAGCCAAAGGGATGTAAATTAGATGTGAGGTGATAGAGAAACAGTCAAGGATGAGCCCAAGGCTTAGTCTAAGAAATCATATAAGAACAGAGCTGCTTATTAACACGTTAAGCACCATGTCAGTCACCGGTGACTGACACTATACCTTCCGTTTGGACCTCATCAGTCTCTGGCCGCCAGCATATTGATGAAATCGGAGAGCGCAGACTAAACAGAAAGGAAGACAAAAACAGGCTTGGCGCTTAATGTGTTAACCTCTCCTGAGCCTTATTTTCCTGATCTGTGAAATAGGCATACAAAGCTCACCTGCTGAGATTACATGGGAGAGAACATGGAAAGCACTCAGTAAATGCTAACTATGATATCACCATTATTAATCTCAGGGTTTTCAGGAGCTTCAATAAGCTGTGTGTGACAAGGAAAGCAAAAACCATACACAGACCAGGTGGATGAATCATCCACCAGGTGGCCCATGCTACTTCTTAGAGCCAACTCTTCTGACCCTGCCCTGGGCTGTCATGCATCTCTAGAGTTGCGGTGGGGGTTGGGGGGACTAAAGAATCACTGGGGGGTACAGTCCTGCAGTGGGGAGCCCACAATGCAGTGCTTAGGAATGCCCCGTGATACAATGTCAGTGAGAGATGGGCTCGGTGCTTTGTACAGAAACCCTCTCATTCCATCTTTTGTGTCGTTCTGCCACTTTGGGTTGTGTTTCTTTGCTTTTCTTCTGCATATATATTAACAGCAATATGAGGAAAGAGACCAATTACATGGATGGAATAGTAGCCTGGTTTGGGTTTTACCTGAAATGGAGCCGAGTGTAGGGGGTGGAACTGAGACTCCCAGCCACTGTGGGACTTCAGTTCCTCTGAAAGGCTTGCAACTTAACTTTAAAGCAGACAAGGCTACCTTGAATAGCATTATGTCTGGAGGACAATTTTGGAAGGTTATTACAGAGTATCCTATAAACAAGGCTTCTGATAGATAGGTCATTGACTTTCCCAACAGTAACCCAAACTGAGATTGGGGAGCCCTTCACCATACATGACATTCATACATCAAGCTGTACAAAATTCATCAGTTAAGGTCCACACTCCTCACTACCCACCCACCCCCACCAGGACTTTGCTAATCCAAAGGGGCAGCCAAAAAAAAAAAAAAAAGTAAGTACCATGTCAAGACTGTCCTGATTCTGAAAAACTCCCGGAGAGAGACGCCCTAAGCTATCTGTCACAGGAAGTTAGCCAGTTGGTTCTAGTACCTATCACAAATAATGCTACTTAAAAATTAAGGTAACTCCTGATTATCCATCCTCGTTTAGGAAAGGCATGGATAACCTCTCAGAATAGGTGATTACCTCTAACTAGATATATCTAGCTTGGGAATGCATCTTCTGGAATATAAATCACTTACATATGTGTGGAACATTTTACTTTTTATTGATTTTTGAGAGAGGGAGGGAGGGAGGGAAGGAGGAAGAAAAAAAGTGAGAGAGGGAAGGAGGGAGGGAGAGAAAATCTGTTGCCTTCCACATGCGCAACTGGGGATGGAATCCATAAACTTGGTATTTGCCTTAATTGGGAATCGAACCCGACACTTTTTGTTTTGGTTTGGTTATTTTTTAAAAAATGTATTTTTTTATTGATTTCAGAGAAGGGAGAGGAGAGAGAGAGAGAAAAATCAATGATGAGAGAGAATCATTGATAGGCTGTCTCCTGCATGTCCCTAACCAGGGATCAAGCTCGAAACCCAGGTATGTGCCCTTGACTGGACTCAAACCCAGGACCCTTCCGTCTGCAGGCCAACGCTCTATCCACTGCGCCAAACGAGCTAGGGCAAACCCAGCACTTTTGGTGTAGTACAGGATGATGCTCCAACCAACTGAGCCACACTGGCCAGGGCTTGTATGGGACATTTTAATTCTGAACTGAGCTCCCCCATACTCAGTATCAATTTGATTCTCAAAAGAATCTCAGCATTAAGGGTTAGTTCCATTCTGTGAATAAAAAAAGAGGTGAGGCAAGCTAAGGTCACTAAGCGAGAGCAGAGAAGTATTCTGCCCATGTTCTGAATTAAATCCCATCACCTACCCCCTTTGCCCCATTGTTTCCTAATATGTTCACCAGCCAGGTATCAAAACTTGTTTCCTATCATGAGCCCCCAGCAAAGTAAGGCTGTCCTCTCTCCTGGCCACTCCCTTAGGTCACTCTGGACCAGCCAGGGAGGTTTGTGAGCCCAGACTGAGGCACCTGGGAGCCCTCTTGAGGTCCCAAAACTCTAATTACCCCCTTTGAGCTTGTCTTGGATTTTGCAAACAGGGGCACTCCCATCTGCCAAGCTCTCCATTTTAAAGAGGTTTTTGTGGTTTCAGGCCGGGCTCTGCCTCTTCTCCCTACCCACCTCCCAAAGGGAGGGAAACCGTGCTGAGCTGAGTAACAGCTATAAAACTCTTGCCTAGGTCCCATTGCAAATGCGACGGGTCAGCCAAGAGACTGCCTCTTGGGAGAGTCAGAGTTCAAGACAGATGAAAGTGCCCACCACCTCCCAAGGGCCTGGAACCACCTCCTAACCACCCCTAACCTCTTCCTCTCTAGCAGGCACTCACCTCCCAGTTGGTGTAAAACTCAAACTCCCTGCCCAGAAGAGGGGGCCTGGGAGCTGGAGATTGCAGGTGAAGACGTCCCCTACCTCTTCCCTAATTGTGTGCATACTTTAGAAAAGGAGAAAGTGATCTGAACTACAGGAAAAGAGGTGTAAGCCCTCGTTTATCTAGGCCAGCGGTTCTCAACCTGTGGGTCGTTACCACTTTGGGGGTCAAACGACCCTTTCACAGGGGTCGCCTAAGACCATCGGAAAACACATATATAATTACATAGTTTTTGTGATTAATCACTATGCTTTAATTATGTTTAATTTGTAACAATGAAATTAGGGGTCACCACAACATGAGGAACTGTATTAAAGGGTCGCAGCATTAGAAAGGTTGAGAGCCACTGATCTAGGCTAACCCAGCAGTTCTTAGCCAAAAGAACTGATTATCTATATATATAAAAGACAAGTAACCAGAACGCCGATTGACTAGAACAACTGGTCCCTATGACGTGCACTGTGGCCAGCCAACAGGTCAATTGGGGGATGCCCCCTCCCCTCACCTCCCCAACAGGCCAATGCCGACCCCACGGGATTGGGGCAGGGGCAGCATACCAACCTCCTGTCGCCCCTCCCCCTGGCTGGCACTGCCCCAAATCGGTCCCCCCAATCCCGATTGGGGACAGGGCCGGTGGGCCAACTGCCCAAGGTTGCTCGCCCCTGCTGGCCCCGCCCGAATCAAGCCCCAATCAAGGACGGGGCCGGTGGCCAACCTCCTGAGATCCCTACTCTCCACCAGCCCCGCCCAACTGGGCAAGCTGGCCAGCTGGACCCCACCCATGCACGAATTCGTGCACCAGGTCTCTAGTATTATACAATCAGTGATGGAGCTTAAACAAAAAAACCAATCACAATACCACTATCATCCCTGACAAATAACTCTTTAATACAATATAATGATCAGATCTCCTCAACATCACCAAAATGTCTTATAACTGGTTTGTTCGAATTGGGATCCAAACAAGATCCACACAGTATATCTGATGTTTCAGCTCTTTTCATCTGTAACAGTTGCTTTTTAAAATGCCATTTACTGACTGATAAAATAATCTGTGCTATAGAATTCCACACATTCAGGAGTAGGATAACTTCTACCTCACGGTCAATCAATGTGTTTCTCTAACCCCACAGAACTGCAGTTCTATTGGGTTTAGGTTCCATTTTTATTTGGGGAGGCAGGGTTTTTATAGACAGTGCTGTGTACTTTCTACTCTAGCATTGTAAGGCACATAATGCCTGGTTTTCCACAATGTTTGATATGCACCCCCAAGTGAACAGCCTAAGTTCCTGGAGCACAAGTGTCACTCCACCTGAGTTTGGATTCAAAACTGGAGTTTTTCCCACTACAGAAGGTTTAAACACACACATTTTAAAGAAAAAAAACAAAAAGCAAAGAAAAGCTCTGCTCTGGCTTCTTTCTTTTGTGGGGAGAGGTTTTATGTAAAAAGTGTTTTTGATACAAAAAAACAAAACAAAACAAAAAAACCCTGACATTTAGACCTAACCCAATTCTTTCATTTTACAGAAGAAACAGAGAAAGCATGGGGGTTGCTGGTTTCCAAAATGCAGGCCATGAACAGAATCAGAAGTGGAACAGATCCTAATAATGGTGACCATTTATTATTAAAAAAAATTAAAACTGCAATTATTAAGTAAGTAGCACTTAACAGATACTCTGAGCTTGACACTATGCTAAGGGCTTTATTAATATCACCTTCTTTAATGCTCATGACCTTCTGAAATAGTTAACTATCATTTTCTCATTTTGAGAGTATCAGTGGCTCAGAGAGACTGAGTCATTCACCCAGGATTGCACAGCAAGTTAAATGCAAAGCTGGATATATACAAATATAGAATCATTAGTTTGCACAACTGAAACTAATATAATATTATATGGCAATTATATCTCAACAAAGAAAAAGCAGCAGCAGCTGGAGCTCAAAAGTGCAGACTGTATGATTCCAGGCAAAGCTCTTACTTGCATCCAGTCTACTTCTAATGGTGGGGAAGGAGGAACCAGGAGCTGAAGGTCTGAGGCTATGAGGAAGGTCTTCACAAAGATATGCAGAGGTGTGGGAGACCTGAGGAAGGGCCCAAATCCAGGGAGGAAAGTAAAGAAAGGGAATAGAAGGTTTATTTGAGGCCAGTTCAGTGGGGCGGAGGGTCCCTGGGGTTGTCATGGGCTAGCCAAGATTATATAACCCTTTTTTATTTTGTACTGTCAGTTAGCTATACTTCAAAGGAACACAGAAAAAAGTGATACCCAGAACATAAACACTCAAGTCTCGGACCCTGCCCCTGACTTTCCTTTAAAGAGAAATCAAGAAAAAGACTTCAGCATTGGTTAGTTTTAAGTCAAAGGTGCTACAAAACCAAACCACTGATTCCCACACTGGGGTGAGTGGAGGCTTCTAGTGAATGAGGATACATTCTCAAAGTCTCAACATGCATTTAGAACACTTTTTCTTCAGTCACAATGGCCTTTTCCCCACAGCCCGGAGAGCACACGTGCACTCTCCCAAAGGATAATCTTAATGAAAGGCAAATAAACAAGTTAAAACATTTTTAAAAGTCATCACACCACATTCCAAAGCAAAAATAGCCAATTCTTTGGGTAATCAACATTTAAGATTATCCATACCATGCTCTTTTTGTCTGTAGATAAACAAAAGTCCATATTTAAGGAGATGATCCCATATATTTTCTGGAGTACTGATACAATACCAGAAAGGGAAAGTGTTCTTCAACCCCCTCTTTTTACAAGTGGAGAAAATGGAGACCCAGAAAAAGTCCCGGAAAGTCCCATATTCTCAGTCTCCCAGACATGGTATAACAGCTACATGCCAGGCACTGGGCTGAATAAACGCTTTACACATATCACGGGGAATGCTCACAACAGCCCGAAGAAGCAGATAAATCATGATTTAATCCCTAGTACACAAATGGGGAAGCTGAGGCACAGAATGGTTAAGGAACTTATTGTCTAAGAAGACACAGCTAGAAATGGTAAGAGCTGGCATTTGAACCCATGCAGTTTTGAGCCCAGAACTTTTGCTATATATCATTTCTGCTTTTAACTAAGACATCCTGTGTCTCTTGTACTTAAAGAGTTGTGGCTAGGATAAATATAAATGTGTGTGTGTATATAATTTTTTTCAAAATATTCTAGGGGATGGAAACATAAAAAGCCAAAATGCAAATCCCAAGATTTGAAACAACAAATATAAGACACAGAGGCTTAAGCCAGAAAAGAGAAACCCAAACAAGGGGGGAATATCGAAAAATACCTTTCATTACTAGTTACTGCACGAGTCCCTTAAAGAACTAAAACACTAGCATCTGAGCCAAAAGGAGAGCTAAAAATAGGCATTTGCAGCAAGCTTTGGAAAGCCTTTAGCCTGCTTCTGAGGGACTCATTTCTGTAGACTCCCGAAAACATGCATCACAGAACGCAAAATTCCCAAGACCACACTGGCACTCCACTGGTGTCACATTTAAACTTGTCCAAACTGCAAATAAAATCAGGGCTGGAAAAGGGCCTTAGAGTTCCAGGTAGACGCCAAAGAAAGGCCCATCTAACCTTACCAGACAAGTCAATCACAAAATTCTCCCTCAAAAAGCATCTGAGCCCTAACTACAGGCTTAAACAGAAGTTAATAAATTAATTCAGTTAGTCTGTCAGAGACTATTCCAAACCCAACGAGTAGACAACCTTTTGCCTTAAGATTTCAGAAAAACAAGCACCGAGCAAATCTACCCGACTCAGAATTTTGTTTTGGGCATTTAAAGCAAGTTGTCTTCTCCACTTGGAGGAAAAGGTGAGATGAGATGTCAGCTAAACTGTCTTCTTCCCACGATCAATAACCCCAGTGACGCACCCTATCAAGGGCCCCTGGACTTGCACAAAATACCAGCTCAGGCACACAATACCACCTGATGTCATGGCTGATTTAAAACCCACAAGGCAGGTTCACCATTGGCTAAGCAGCAGCAGCCGCCAGGGTGAGTAGCCCCATTTAAACTTCTGAGGAGTGCTCTCTCCTGGGGATGATTATACCCCTTTGAATTTAAAGAGGGGAAGGACCAAAGAGTGTCTTAAAGTTGCTTTCCCTCCCTCCCTCCCTCCCTCCCTCTGTAGGTGGATCAGGAGGGATATGCAAGAAAATGGATGTTTCAGCACTGCCCTTTGCATAAGAGGGCTCTGGAGGGAAAGGGGGGGAGGGCAGAAGGAAGAGAGCACGGTTTGAGGTACTTTAGTAAACCCCAAATGTCCCCTCCTCCGAATGAAGCAACCTTAAAAGAAATAAAAATTGCAACACGCCATTTTCAGAATTAACTGTTCTGGTTTTCCTAGGACTACCAGTGATTCCACTCCCTTGCATGTGAAGGCAATAAGATCCCTTCAATTTGCCCCATTCTGATGGCTGAAACCCGTCAGCCTCAACCGGCGACTGCAGGAGGGGAGGAGTTTTGAACCAGCACTAGAGCCACGGCCACAGGCCATCATTCGGCTACAACCGGGTTGTGGTCCTGGCCAACTTCAAAAGGACCCAAAACCAAAGAATCCAGACGCCTGCACGACGCCCCTCCGCGCCAGCACGGCAAAGGGAG
>NW_006292696.1:4630886-4631236 GCF_000327345.1 Myotis davidii | reverse complement strand
CACGGGCCGCCCGGCTCCCTCAAGGCGGAAGGTCCCCGGGATCGAGGAGGGAAACCCCCGACTTCAATGACACGTTGGGTTTCCTCTTCTCTCCATTCTCTCCGTCACCGACCCCGCAAGCCGTCACCAATGGCGATTCTACTGCCTGATGCCATGCACTCGAGAACAAAAGTTGTTAACTTTTCAATCCCGAGCCCGTGAACTCGTCCCCGGCCCTTCTGCGGCCTGTGACATGAGCTGGTTTAACATCTACAACGTGGGGCTCGCAACGCTACCGAAGCGGGGAGCACGGGGCGGAGTGGGGAGAGGGGACTCCCGGAGGAAGGCCGGGGCTGGAAACCGTCTCTCTC
>NW_006292696.1:4624496-4629683 GCF_000327345.1 Myotis davidii | reverse complement strand
GAAGGGGGGGCGGTCAGGAGAGAGGCTGCAGGCCTGGGAGGGGGGCGGGTGGAAAGGGGAGGTGTCTTAAAGGGCCAACGCCTGAGAGCGGCCGCAGGTGGAGCACATGGGCGCGGGCCACGCGGCTGGCCAGGCCTGCTCACGCTTTTAGGTTGGGTGCTCCAGGTTCGGGGAAAGGAACTATTAATGTCACCTTTGACTTACAGGATGATGGAGGGGGGGTGCCCCTCTACCCCAAAACGCGCCGAGGCCGCCGGTTCCCTGGCACCCCTCGGGTGACCTTGGGCGAGCCGCCCTCACCTCCGCGGGCTGTGCTCTGGTCCCGCTGACCCCGCGGGCACGGAGGTGGGTTTCACGCCGGGTCCGGAAGGCGGGTCCTGAAGCCTAGACGAAGACTTGGGGAGCCTAGGAAGTGGGAATGGAATCACCAGCATCTCCCAACCCGGCCGAACTCCCGAAACTGGGTTTTTAGGGGCAGGAAATGTCTTTTCTTTCAAGCGGGTTTCATTTTTTTTCTAAGACATTGCTTGGGGCAGAGTTAAACCAACTTATGATTGCGACTCCTGAGGTCTGAGATTTTATCCCGGCCCTGAGGGACTCCGCAGCAGTCACTAACAAACCGGGCCTCAGTTTCCCTATTGTACAACGAAGGAGTGGGGTATGACTGGTTTCAAATTTTTTTTAAAATATATTTTATTGATTTTTTACAGAGAGGAAGGGAAAAAGAGATAGAGAGCTAGAAACATCCATGAGAAAGAAACATCAATCAGCTGCCTCCTGCACATCTCCTATGGGGATGTGCCCGCAACCCTGATACATGCCCTTGACCGGGATCGAACCCGGGACCCTTCAGTCCGCAGGCCAATGCTCCATCCACTGAGCCAAACCGGTTTCGGCGACTGGTTTCAAATTTTAGTGGGCACTCATTTCAATCAATATTTACAGACCTCGTACTGTGGGGGCCTTTGGGTTCTAGGAAACCCAGGTTTAGCAATAAACCAGGCTAACAAAGTCCCTATCCTTATGGAGTGTACATTTAAGGTGGAGAAAGAGACAATAAAAGTATGTTATAAACAAGTTCTTGCCTAGTATCTGTGAAGACAGTAATGACTACAGTAATAGGTTAGACTATTTCAGCTACTTTAGTTTGGACAATAAGGGGAAATTTTGAACGCAGATTCCACAGCATTTGGAATCAGGCCTATCTGGGATTGAACCCAGAAATCTGCATGTCTAATAAGACTCCTTGGGTGCTTACCCACCAGGTGGTCCCACACTTCACTTGGAGACGTTCTGGCCTCTGACTGGGATCAGGCTGTGATCCCACCTGCTCAAGACAGAGCAGCCTGGAAACGTTGGCAGTCTCCCAGACCGTTAGAACTCGCAACCTGCTTATTGAAAAGCTTCCTGGAACTGCCCCACAGGCCAAGGCTCGTTGTAGGGCTGCTGTAACCAGGAGAGGTGCTGGTGGGGACAATCTGATGTCTCATCCCAACTCTCCCGTAACTTGAACTCTGGAAGGTGGCCAACTCTTCACACTTCCTTGGTCCCCTTTGCTGGTGGAAAAAATGGGGGTAAATAATGCCTGACTTGCTTCTACCCTCTGAGCTTTTGTGGGGAGTCAAGTAAGACAATATAAGTCAAAGAGCTGTGTAAATTACAGAGACTGAGGCCAGTGTTTCAAAAGAAGTACTAAAGGCTGGCACCATTTGGGGGCTCAGCCCATCTGGTTTTCCAGATCACCTAATAAATTCATAATTCTTTGCCCCTAAAAAAAAAAAGAGGTACTAAAGAAGGTAATGATTAAAGGTATCTCAGTGAATTTAAGCACAATTTTTAATAATTGCATTATATATACCTTTAATTCCAAGGTAAATGCTACTGGAATGCATATTTTCTAAAAAAATACATTTTATTGATTTTTTACAGAGAGAAAGGGAGAGGGAGAAGGTTAGAAACATCGATGAGAGAGAAACTTGATTCTGCTGTCTCTTGCACGCCCCCTTCTGGGATGTGCCCGCAACCCAGGTACATGCCCTTGACAGGGATTGAACCTGGGACCCTTCAGTCCACAGACCAACACTCTATCCACTGAGCCAAACTGGTTAGGGCTGGAATGCATAATTTTTTATTGTATTTATTGATAAATAAATTCTGAAGATGTTCTTTACATGAGGCCCTCTCTCAACTTTGTTAATATGGGACATAATGGTCATGGTTGGTCATTCTTTCCAATCCTATATAATAAAAGCCTAATATGCAAATTGACCAAAACAGGGGAACGACAGGGGTGTGGGACAGCAGCAGGCTGCAGTGAAGGGGCAATGGGGGTGGGGGGGGTGCTGGATCTGCCCCCTGGTGGTCAGTGCGCTCCCACAGGGGGAGCGCCGCTCAGCCACAAGCCAAGCTGAAGGTTGGTGTGCAGTGCCGGTGGTGGGAGCCTATTCCACTTCCACAGCAGCGCTAAGGATGTTCAACTGTGGCTTAGGCCAGACATCCCCTGAGGGCTCCCGGACTGCAAGAGGGCACAGGCCGAGCTGAGGGATGCCCCTCCACTCCCCCCGAGTGCATGAATTTTTGTGCACTGGGCCTCTAAGTATTCCTATAATTGTAGGTAGAGAGGGAAAGGTGCCCCTTATAGTTCATGAGGGGACCAGGGCTCTGTGTGGACAAGTAAGTGATTCACACCCCTCAGCAGTCAGTCTGAGCTGAACAAGTACTGCCAGCACCTGCTGTGTAGAGGCTGGAGGAGCATTGGGATCTACACATCCTGGGCTTCACCTGCCCTAGAAAGGGGCTTCTAAACACTGAGTGTCATTTTACAGATGGGCAAACTGAGGCCAGAGAAAATGGGACCTGCATGAGATTACATCTTACACTGAGGCTGTTAGAGCTAGAAAAAAGAGCCTCTTTTTGTTGTTAATCCTTACCAGAGGATCTTTTTCCATTGATTTTTAGGGAGAGTGGAAGAGAGAGGGAAGGACAGAGAGAAATATCGATGTGAGAGAAACACATCAATCCGTTGCCTCCTGCATGAGCCCTGACCAGGGCCCGGGCCTGGGAGGAACCTGCAACCAAGGTATGTGCCCTTGACGGGAACTGACCCCGGACTCTTTCGTCTGAAGGCCGATGCTCTACCCACTGAGCCAAACTGGCGAGGGCAAAAAAGAATCTTAGTGATTACTCAGTCTCCTTGCTTTGCTGATGATGACACTGAAGTTGAGAGAAGTCAGTTACTTATTCCAGGTCACATAACTAGTCCGTGGTAGAACCAGGTCTTACACCTGAGTATTCTGATCCTAAATCCAGTAGCTTTTTCTGCATAATGGAATTGGGATTTGAATTCAGGCTTTATTTATTCCTAACCCACTGCAGCATTCTATATGCATGTGTTTAGTTCTAATACTAGTAATGACCCAATAGTTAAGAGTAGCTTTTATTTAGTAGCTACTATATGCCAGGTTCTATGAAAAATACTTGATATTCATTATCTCTTTTAATCTTCCCAATAACCTAGTGATATAGGTATTAATTCTTTCTACAGATATTTGAGTTCTGACTTTGTGCTAGGCACTAGGGTAGGCCCTGCAGGTGTTAATTATCTTCAGTTACAAACAACTACAAAGTTCAGAAAGGAAAGTAAGGTGAGTGCCTGAGTCACAGGCAGCAGCCAGGTATCAGAGTGGGCTTTTTCAGGGCAGTCTAACTCCACAGGCCTTCTTACCCACCACATCACTGTAAGGTCTGTCTCTCTTCCCTCCGTTGCCATATCCACAGGCATTTATAAAGAACCCATCAAATACATAGGCCTGGGGAAGATAATGAAAAACTTGAATCCTGTCTCTCCAAAATGTAAACTCTAATTGGGGAGGGGGGGTACGGACCAACTAATTAAGCAATAGGTGACCTCAGGCCCATAAAAGAGGTAAGACAGCATATTATTTAAGCAGAAAGGGACAAGGATCAGACTCACTTGTGCTGTACTCTTGACTTTGACATGTCATGTGCTGAAAACACAGACACACGGAGTGAGAAAAATCAAACCTGAAATATAAAAATGACAAAGTAGGTCCAAATACCGATTTGTAATAAATTAGGTGTCTGTGCTTCTGGTCCTGGCAACGTCCTAAGGAAAGACAGAGGAAGCCAAATGAGAGATTAGAGAGCCGGGAGACCTTGTTTATAACCTGGGTCTCATCTCTGGCTTTGCCTCCTTCCTGGGCTTCTATTCCCGTGGTCGGCAAACCGCTGCTCTTGAGCCACATGCGGCTCTTTGGCCCCTTGAGTGTGACTCTTCCACAAAATACCACGTGCTGGTGCGCACATACAGTGTGATTGAAACTTCATGGCCCATGCGCAGAAGTCGGTATTTTGTGGAAGAGCCACACTCAAGGGGCCAAAGAGCCGCATGTGGCTCGCGAGCCGCAGTTTGCCGAGCCGCGGTTTGCTGACCATTGCCCCATCCACAAAGTGAAAAGCATACCTGTCAATCTGGCTTATGAGTGTGAAGAAAGATACTTTATTCTGTCCTTGTTTGGGGGGGTGGCACATGAGTTATCTGTGCTTATTAGGAAGGAAAATTTAGCACACGTGGATGTGCAGTTTTATTCCTCTTTGAGTTTGATTTTCCAAAGGACCTTGTGTTTCTGGGAGAACTTGGGCTGTGTCACTTATCTGCTTCTGATATGAGGGGCTCCTGGGCAGGAGGCCTCTTTACACTGACATGGAGGAGTGGGTGGGGTCAGCAAAGGCAGGGGCCTTGGCCAAAACAAACAGTGCCAGCTGGGGAGTGTTTTTCCAAACCCTAAGGACTCTTGGGCTTTCTGGCACATGCCAAGAACCTTACTTCAGTTCATGGGAGGAGGCTCAGCCTAGATCTCCTCTTGGGAAGCAGATGTAGACAGTAATAGTTAACGGGTAAGATGAAGAGGGAGGGAAGGTGCTGACTGTTCCCATAATACCTGGTTAACCCCCAGGGCAACCCTTCTCTGTAAGTATGATTATCCCTATTTCACAGATAAGGAGGTAGACTCAGACAGTCCAAGCTGCTCAAGGGAGTTGGTAAAGCAACAGGATGGGTTTGCAGTGAAGACGGTCTGACAGAGAATGAACTTTTAACACATTCACTACTGAGTCAGAGACAGGCACCATCCCAGCCCCCTTCTCCTCCTGTCTACGGCAGCCTCC
>NW_006292696.1:4613968-4624379 GCF_000327345.1 Myotis davidii | reverse complement strand
CATGATAAGCTTCCCACTAATAGTTCTCCCTGCCATATATAAGCACAGTACTTCCTCCTTATACAAAGATGATGTGTTCCAAGACCCCCAGTGGATGCCTGAAAATGCAGGTAGTGCTGAATCCCATATGTACTGTTTTTTTCTATACATCCACTCCTAAAATAAAGTTTAATTTATAAATTAAGCACAGTAAGAGATTAACAACAATAACTAATAGTAACATGGAAAAATATAACACTATGCCATAATAAAAGTTATGTGACTGGGTGTGTGATAGCCAATCTGATAACTGAGACAACTACTTAGTGACTAACAGCTGAGTAGCACATGTAGTGTGGATGTGCTGGACAAAAGGATGGGTCACATCCCTAGTGGGACAGCTCAAGATTTCACCCTGCACTCAGAATGGTGCACAATTTAAAATGTATGACTTATTTTTAGAATTTTCCATATATATATGGAAATAGACCGAACAGCAAAACACCCAACAGTTGCTATGACGTGTGCTGACCACCAGGGGATGCACATGGAACATGGCGGGTGTTGGCCACAGTGGGATGGTGGAGCAGGTGAGTGGGGGTGGGGTGCCAGACCAAGACTGGGCGCCGGTCACTGTCATTGGGGTGAGGCTCCGGTGGTTACTGAAAATTCTTTGCTCCCACGTGCAAAGAATGGTCCCACCCAGCACTCACACCTGCTGCCAGCACCGGCTCCACTCACACCCCCTGACAGTGCCCAGTGCTGTCCTGATCGCTCAGCACTGTCAGCGGGTGCAAGCGGCGGCTGCCTGCCCTGATGGCCCCTGAGGGCTTCTCCACCTCCCCCTGCTCCTGAGAGGCGATCAGGGCTGGCAGCCACTCACACCTGCTGCTGGCGCTGGCCCCAATTGCTCCATGTGATGGCAGGAGCAGAGCTGCCAGCAGATGGGACCGGGGCCATGGTGGGAGTGGCCAGGCAGGGGTGCGAAGGATGGGCTGATACCCACCCCTGTGCACACTGCAGCCTCATAGCCCACAGTTCCTTTCAAGGTGTATGAATTCGTGCACTGGGCCCCTAGTTTAATATATTCGGATTGTGGCTGACCGCGGGTAACTGAAACCATGGAAAGTGAAACCATGGGTGTAATAAATATATACATTATATATGTACAGTGGGACCTCGTTTCTCAAACTTAATTCATTCTGGAAGGCTGTTGGAAAACTGAATCATCTTTCCCCATTAGAAATAATATAAATTGAATTAATCTGTTCCAGACCCCCAAATGATTCTGTATGAAATGTAAATGAAAATTTGACAAAAAGGAAAGGATATGTACAGTAAAAAAATGAATATTTAACAATAATTATAAGCAGCAACAAAAGCAAAAAAGAGAAAATATTCACTGCACAATATCCTGAGATTTTAACAGTGGTAAACTGACTAATATTTGTGCATTCTCTCCTTTGTTTGACACCTGAGAGACTTATATAGATACCAGCATGAAAGGGTTGTCAGGTTGAGAAGCAAATTGTTCGAGATGGGAGACGTTCGAGAAATGAAGTTCCACTGTACTTTTAAATGATAAAATATAAAATTAAAATATATTAATTTCAGCAAACAAAATATTTTTAATTTCCAATAACTTTTTTTTTAAAATAGAAGAAGGGAGATAGAAACATCAATGATGAGAGAGAATCATTGATTGCTGCGTCCTACATGCCCCCTACTGGGGATCAAGCTTGCAACCTGGGCAAGTGCCCTGACCAGGAATCGAACCGTGACCTCCTGGTTCATAGGTTGACGCTCAACCACACCGGCTGGGCCAAAAAAAAAAAATGTTATCTAGCTAAGCAAAACCCACATAAAAGCTCACAACTGCCTTGGCTGGTTTGGCTCAGTGGATAGAGCATCAGCTTGGGAACTGAAGGATCCCAGGTTTGATTTTGGTCAAGGGCATGTACCTTGGTTGCAGAATGGATCCCCAGCCCTTGTCAAGGGTACATGTGGGAGGCAACCAATTGATGTGTCTCTCTCACATTGATGTTTCTCTCCCCCTCCCTTCCACTCTCTCTAAAAATCAATGGAAAAATATCCTCGGGTAAGGATTAATAAAACAAAAAAAGCCCACAACTCAGAGGCAATCACTGGCAATATGTTGAAGTATTTTCTTCTAGCCTTTCTTTCTATGTATATTTTACATAATTGAGGTCATATTGCACATTCAGCAGTTTTATATTTTGCTGCCCCCCCAACTCTATATTATGAGTGCTTTCTCCACATCATTGCAAATCCCCTCCATACAGTTAAGTGTCGTCTATTAAGCACCTATGGTATGCCTTACCTCACAGCAGCCCACCTTCTATTTGTATCACATTACATTTCTCAAAGAAAGAGTTTTCATGGAGACAGGACAAACGGGATTGTCCCAGTTGGCAGCTGAAGAACTGAGCCCCACAGAAGTTCAGTGATTTGCTCCTGCATGCCAGGGCACTATTCTGCAAAACCTCTCCAATAGCTTCAGATTGCAACAAGAATAAACTCCAGACCTCTTTCCTTGCCCACAAAACCCTCTGTGCTCCAGACTCACCCTCCTCCGACCTCCCTTCTCTTCTCCCCTCCCCAACCCTTGCCATGTGCTGTCTCCTTAAACACATGGAGCTCATCCCAGCCTGAGGGCTCTGGGACATAGCCCCCAACACATCACACACACAAATACCATCTACTTCTCATCCTTCAACGGCTTGACTGGCCCCTTCTCAGAGAGACCTCCCTTTATCAACTTGCCTCATGTACTCCATGTCCCTCATATCAGATCAGAATCTCTGATTTTATGTGTTTACCTGCTTTTTGCCCATTTCTGCAACAATGTATAATCTCTGCGAAACTTGAGCTTGTGGCTATTTTGTTCACTCTTTAGTGTCCCCAGTCCTAAGCACAGTGCTTGGCCTAGTAGGTACTTAATATTTTGTTGACTGAATGCTGTGTATCCTCTGGCAAGTTGCTCTCCTTCTCTGGGCCTTTGTATTCCCCACGTGTGAAATGAAGTGGTTGGAGGAGGTGCTGCTGAGAATCCCTGGAGTTCTGACTGGTTCTGTGACTAACACCTGGGCCTCAGACCCAGGAGTGAGCCTGCTGAGTTGTATCTCCATCAGCACTGCACACAGTGCATTGATTTAATCAGGCAGCAGGCGCTCTGTAATTTAGTGTTCTGCTGTTGCCTGTCCCCAGTCCCTGGGCTAGGGACCGTGCTGTCAGATTTCCAGGATGATCCATTCTGTTCTCCCAGCTGGCAGGAAAGGTGGGCTGGGAGAGGGTGTTCAACCTGGAAACCCAAGGGCCAGGAGTATCTGTCACTATCCTGAACTGGAACACTGGAATTTTTGAGACATTTCACCAAATCCTCTAATCTCTGGTTAGAAGGGACCTTCCAGGATGGTGGGCCAGCTCTCTGCCTTAAGCCTAACTTCCCTCTAAACGTTGCCCAGCAGTGATCCACTTGAAGTGCTCCGTCAGGGCCTCACTGCTTCTCTGGCGGCTCACCTCGCCAATGAATAGCTTTGTTTAGAAAGTTCTTTAATCAGCAGCATCGTGAAACATGAGGCAGTGCAGCATAGGGCAAAGGGCCTGGGCTCTGAGCCAGGCGGCCTGGGTGGAATCCCACCTCTTGCAACCTATTGGCTGTGTTTGCTTGAGCAAGACGGGCACCCTCTCTGTGCCTCGATTTCGTCTTCTGTGAAAGAGGGGAACGCTTGTTGGGCTGTTGGGAGTATTACATGTAAAAATACCTAGCAGGAAGGCAGTCAATGTCTGTTACCATTAACTACTGCCTATGAGTGTTCTTATTGTTTTTATTATTTTATTCAGATCTTCTTGGACTCTGTTCTCTGGGTTGGTTGGTTTGTAAAAAACACAGTGGTGGGATCCAGCCCAAAGACACAGGCCGGAGAATTCAGAAGGGTAAGCTCACTAGTGACTGTGAGAACATTCACTTCACATCTTTCCCGGCCTCAGGATCCTCACCTGAAAAAAGGAACACATATCCCTGTTTTGCTTTTTACCATAGAAGCCATGCATAGATCAGACGAGGAATGGAACAAGAAGGCTTTTAAACGTAAAAACTGTGATATAAATATGAGGGATTCAGCTTATTTTATTGGAGAAATCCTTCCTTCTTTTAGCAAGGCGCATTAGCTTCCAAACAGCAAAACAGCTAAACTCAACCTATTTGGCAGTCAGTGTGTTTTTGGTACTTGTTGTGAATTTGAAGCTAATCCCTTCAGAAGCTCCTTTCATTAATGTACCAGAGCAAACATTTGGGAAGGGTTTATTTGTAAGCATTTGGTACATTCCTACAGGATGCAGGGCTTGGCTTGGCTGATTTCTGCCATCTTTGTTTATTGTTACAAGTATTGATTATTTCTTCAGTTTCTCTCCTTCAGGAATTTGATTAGAAGGATCTGGGTGAGGTGCATTCACTTTGCAAATGTCAGCAGAACATAGGAACGCTGCAGAATTTCAGGAAGTCTTGTGTGACCTTTGTTCAATGCCCGTCATGTCATGTGGACCTCAGGCTGGAGGAGGCTCCTAGAGTCAGCTTTCACATTGTACAGATCAGAAACCGAGGGAGGTCCAGAGAGGGGAGGTACTTGCCCAAAGTGACACAGCTAGTTAATGGCAGAGGCTAGGCTAGGTAACCAGTTGTCTTGACTTCAAACTCCATTCTCTTTCCAACAGTTGTATGGTATGGATCTTTCAATTTATCTAAATTAGCTGATTTTGTATCAAAATCTTATAATTCAGTGGGGTTTACATCTGTCAAAACTCATTGAGCTGGACAGTGAAAAGCTATAAATTTAGCTCAGTTTAGCCGGGACCGGTTTGGCTCAGTGGATAGAGCATTGGCCTGCGGACTGAAGGGTCCCGGGTTCGATTCCGGTCAGGGGCATGTACCTGGGTTGCGGGCACTTCCCCAGTGGGAGATGTGCAGGAGGCAGCTGATCGATGTTTCTCTCTCATCGATGTTTCTAACTCTCTATCTCTCTCCCTTCCTCTCTGTAAAAAATCAATAAGATATATTTTTTTAAAAAAATTTAGCTCAGTTTAAAAAAGTGATAAAATGGTATGGCAGAGTCCTATTTCATGAGAGGGTCAGTGTCTAAGGTCAGCATTTAGGGCAAAAGTAATGTATAATCTAAAGGGTTTAAGGCTTGTACTGAGGAAGGCAGCACATTGGAGCCAGTATAGTCTCTCAGTGTTTCTGTGGGCATGAGAATATCCTGCTGTTTTTTCAGAGCGTCCAGATTAGATGCTGGTTGGCATATAGAGGTTAGTTGGTGAGAAAAAATAATTTGCCTGGCCAGTGTAGCTCCGTGGTTGTGCTGACTTATGAACAGTGAGGGGGCTTGCAGGAGGCAGTCGATCAATGATTCCCTCTCATCATCTTTTTAAATTTTTTTATTTTGATATTATTTATTCTTTTTTTAAATTGTTTTATTGCTTAAAGTATTACAAAGAGTATTATATATGTCTCTTTTTTTTCCCCCTTGACCCTCCCCTAGCCTCCCAGGCCCCCAGGGTCTTGTGTCCATTGGTTATGCTGGTATGCATGCATACAAGTCCTTCGGTTGATCTCTTACCCACCCCCTTCCCACCCTTCAACCCTCCCCAGCCTTCCTGCTGTAGTGTGACAGTCTCTCATCATTTTTTAAAAATATATTTTTATTGATTTCAGAGAGAAAGGTAGAGGGAGAGAGAGATAGAAACATCAGTGATGAGAGCGAACCATTCATTGGCTGCGTCCTGCACACCCGCTACTGGGGATCAAGCCTGCAACCTGGGCATGTGCCCTTGAATGGAATTGAACCTGGGACCCTTCAGTCCACAGGCCAGCGCTCTATCCACTGAGCCAAACTGGCTAGAGCCCCTCTCATCATTGATGTTTCTGTATCTTTCCCTCTCCTCTCCTCTCTATAATCAATAAAAATTTATTTAAAAAAAAAAGAAAAAATAATTTCTACAACAGAGTTGTATTCAGTAGGGTAAGATGCACATGTGGTAACCAAGACTGCTAAGGGAACGGTGGTTATAGTATCCCACCTCAGACAGACAGACAGACAGACACACACACACAAACACACACACACACACACATGCACACATGCACTCACTGAACTCCCTGAGCAGATTGCTGGAACAGGTTGCCTGAGGGCCTGGAACGGGAGACAAGGATCTGAGGGTCCCTAGGAACCAGTGTGCGGGTGGAATCAGGGAATTTCAGGGTCCCTGAGCGGGAGGGCTGAGGGGATGGGTGCTGGAGCAGAGCTGGAAAGCTGGAACAACAGAGAACACCTCATTCAAGAGGAGAGGGCAGGGTGGGAAACCAGGAAAAGCGGAAAAGCGCAGATCAAAAAGAGATGTTTGGAGGTAGGCTGGCTTTGGAGAAGGTTGAGCTCCTTTTTTTTTTTTTTTTTGTAATTCAATTCTTTATTAAGGAAATTTGATTCTTTTGTTACAACTTTAGATTTGTGCTTGCAAACATTTAACATGGCAGTGGGGAGGGGAAACCAAGGACAACCCACACCAGCCTTTACTTTCCCCAGCTTCTGCAGCAGAAGCAGGACCTAGAATAGGGCTCCAGAGAGGGGTTTTCACTTGAACCTTGCCTGGCTTACGCTCCGGGGCTCTGAAATGCCTTCATAACCTGGGAACTGGGCTCACTGCAAACTAACTGTCCTTTGATAAGCAGACACCCTGAAATTTGGAGTGACCCTAGTGGGAGAGGCTTATCCACAAAGCAGACTCTGCTTTATGACATTAATTTTGGTAAGATTCAAAAAATGTGTTAGTCATTTATAATAAAAAAGAAGATTCCATCTTCCTGGTATCAAAGGGGTTTGTTCTTTTGAGGGTTTTGAACATTCTCTCTAGGATTGTGTTAAAACAATACATTTGTTCACCTCACAACCATTAGGATGGCTACTATAAAAAAAAAAGGAAGAGGAAAAGAAAAGCATTGGTGAGGATGTGGAGAAACTGGATCTTGTACACTGTTGGTGGGAATGTGAAATGGTGCGACCATTATGGAAAACAGTATCTATCTTTCTCAAATTTTTTTTTTTAAAAAGAACTACATGATCTAGCAATCCCACTACTGGGTATATATCCAAAGGAAATGAAAGCCGGGTCTTGAAGAGATACTTGCACAGTCATGTTCATAGCGTTATTCACAGTAGCCAAGAGGTGGAAACAACCCAAAAGTCCATCAGTGGGTGAGTGGCTGAACAACTGTGGTATACACACACAATAAAATGCTATTCAGCCTTAAAAAAAGAAAACCCTGCCCCGTGCTACAACACAGATGAACCTTGAGGACATTATGCTGAAATAAGTCCGTCACAAACAGCAGATACTGTGTAATTCCACTTATATCAAGGTCAGATTATACAAAATAGTCAGGTTCATAGAGACAGAAAGTAGAATAGGGTTGCCGGAGGTTGGGGGCTGGGGGAAGAGGGAGCTGTTTAATGGGTGTGGAGTTTCAGATTTGCAAGATGAAAACGCTCTGGAGATCTGTTTTGTAACAATATGCATAAAATTAACACATTAATTGTATACTTAAAAAAGGTAAATTTTATGTTGGGTGTCTTTTATTAAAGTTAAAAACAAAAAACTAATACATTTGCCTGTAGACTTCCTTTTACTCACTGAAACACCACTGATTACAAAACAGCCTATATAGTATGATTCTACTTTTGTCTGATGTCATTTCTGTCCTGACATATGTACATTATTACATTAGGATATGCCCCCAAAGATTAACAGTGGCTATCTCTCAGTATGTTGTTCTTTTTGCCAATCTGTGTTTTCTAACGTTTTTGTAAGGGAGCATTTTGTTACTTATTAAAACAACAACAAAACCTTTAGCCCATGCAAGCCTGTCTTGATATCCACAAAATTTACGTAAGTTGAATTCATATTTTCAGGTTTTATTTTCTATACTAGGCCCGGTGCACGAAATTTGTGCACATTAAAAGGGGATTAATTAGAGGAAATATTTTAATATTGCTATTTGCCCTGTCTCTATAATAGAAGTGTCAGAGATGAAAGAAATTAGTAAAATGTATATGAGAATCTTCCTCCTGTCAGAATCTGGGGCGCACCACAGGGCCGAGTCAAGTTCCTGCCCATAGACATGCGTCTCAAAATTGCATGAGACCCAGACCCAGTCAGCTCCCCCCCGCCCCCATTGGGCTAGATCCAAACTTGGCCGGTCCTACCCTTGTTAAGCCCTGCTGGGAAGGGGGCGCGGCCTGAGGTCCCCTGGCCTGGTGCCAGGATGGGGGGCATGGCCTGAGATACCCTGTCAAGCCCCACGGGGGTATAGGGGGGTGCGCAGCCTCAGGTCCCTGCTGATAGCTCATTAAGGCTCCTTACGGGAATCGGCCTCCACTGTGGGTACAGCCATCTTGTGTTACGGAAACCCCCACCTCCCCGCTGTGGGCGCCACCATTTTGTGGCAGAGTGACAGTCAATTTGCATATTCCCTCTTAATTATATAGAATAATTAGAAATCACTGCTAATAATTGACTTTAACATAATAACAGTAATATTAGCACAAGCTTAATCTATGTCAGGCACTTGTGTTTTTCATGAATTATCTCATATAATAACCCTCTGAAGTAGGTACTATTATTAAACCCATTCTGCAGAGGGTAAATGGTACAAATTCATTTATATATGTCAGAGCTATGTTCACATCCATGGCAGTCTGATCCCAAAGCCTGTGTTGCTGACAGCCTGGCTATTACGCTCGACCAATGTGACGCACTTACCTGCCATCTTGTTCGTGGCTCCCTTCATAAACTATAAACATGTAACTTATATATTACGTAAATTGTTCAAACAGCACCCTTACTGCTCTCTGATGGCTTTAGAATATTTGTTTTAAAGATAAGACACCCTTCCTTTAGAAATCCCAAGCTATGTTACATTCCAGGTGGGTCCAGACAGCTCATCATTGACACAAGCCTGGGGAGTAGGAGTGGTCTGGGATTGTGGGACTGTACTCAACACTAACTGCACCGCACACTACAACCACAGGACACACCTCCCCGGACCAACTCCAACCCGAGGGGAGGGCAATGGGCAGACAGGAAAGGCTATCAAATATAGGAATTGTAATAATATGATTTATCTCAAAAGAATTTACAACTATGTAATTAACATTTTATATTCAGACATTTTCATCACCAAGGATCTCTGAGTGTCTTACCGATTATTTAAATACAGATCACATACATTGCTGGAGACAAAGTCTGTAGTTTTAGAAGATAATTACAATTCCTTCCCCTTTGGAATTCAGATAATTGTCTATGGGATGGTATGCCCACCAGACACATGAATAGATCTAAACTTGAGAATTCTGAACAGAGGGCTGGAAAAGGTCTTGAAGAGCAATTTGTCCAGGAAAAACAAATAAATAATCTAATAAACATAATACCATTTTAAAATCCCCTGCTCATACAGACATTATCCATCAATTATAGGACTCCTCCCCACGAAGGCCGGACTTGTCCTCAAGATCATTCTCAACGTAGCACTCTAGGCAGCCCCCACCACCCAATCAGAGTCAAACCCTATTTGCCATCCTGAAAATTAGTCTACTCCCCTCTTTCCAATGCGACAGAGAGGGGACTGAAGTTCAGAGAGGTAAATTAACTTGCTCCCAGTTACACAGTCAGGTTTCCAAATTTCTGCTTTTATCTTAATCTCCACCCCGACTCTTGGCTCTGTTCAAAATATACTTGCTAGATGATATGCTTTGCACCAGACTCCTCTTTCTTGAACGAGCGATTTGCTGAGTGACAATGGGCCTACTGCTTAACCTCTTCCAGCGTCAGTTGTTTTCAAGTTGAAAATGGAGCTGGTAATCCGGGTTCATATTCCTGCTCTCTTACTAGTAAATTGGAGTGCTCTTTTGAGAAATATCTGCTGCTTAAAATTCTGTGACTATGGGCAAAGGATCAGACATTTTGCAAGCACCTTGCCCAGGTAAGGTACTGTGCTGCTGCTGCAACGCGGTTTTGCTCTAGAGAGTATAAAAATGAAGCCAGACATTGGCTGGCTGCTGGCTACGGGAAGGCCACTTGGAGGTGGCATTTGAGCAAGAACTTTGGAGATCAATAGGATTAAATGTTTATTTTGATTATAAAAGTAATACATGGTCATTACATAATAACTGGGAAAGACAAAAGGTCAAGAGGAAAAATCACTCCTATTTCCTTGATCCATAAACCATGTCAACGTTTTGTTTTATTTTTCTTTTCTAATATCCTTTTACGCCATGCATCGGCATTTAGTTTTTTCTCCTCTCACATGGTGGTTGTTAATCTATGCATGTCATTTTATATTTTGATTTTTTAAACGTTTTTA
>NW_006292696.1:4595469-4613576 GCF_000327345.1 Myotis davidii | reverse complement strand
GTCTTTGGGGCGTCACAAGTTATACATGGCTATTAACTGTGCAGGGGTCAGTGCCCCTAACCCCTGCGTTGTTCAGGGGTCAGCTGTATAAGTACTTGGAGAAATGGAAGGCAGCTATGCTCACCACTATACCACCAACGCAACCTAGTACTTGGAGAAATGTATCAAGCTATACATTTATGACTTGTGCACTTTTTATATATGTGCTATATATAGGTCAATGAAACTGTTAAGTTGTTGCAAGGAAAATACACCCATCAGGCACAGGGGGGCAGGAATGTCACTCTGGGCAGAAGGAAGAGCACAGAAAAAGTCTCAGAAGTGGGAAGTGGAAAACAATCCAGCCTGCACCACTGGTGTTACAGTTTTTTGTGTAAACAAACTACCCCAAAACTTCGGGCTTAAAGACAATGACATCTATTTGCTTGTAACTGTGACTTGGCAATCTGGGCTGGGCTCAGCTAGATAGCACTGCTAGTCTCATCTAAGCTCACTCATGTGGTTGGAGTCATTGAGACGGATGCACTGGATGGTCTAGGATGGCCTGTGCTATTTACCCTTTTTGCCTGCTCTAGGAAAATGGATCTGGGCCCTTTACAAATCTGTTTGTGTTTTTTTGCCAGCTGGCAGGATGCTCCGTTTTGTCCATTGAGGGAGCTGGAGAGACATTAAAGGAAGAAAGGGTTTTTGCTTCCTGGTTTCAGTGGGCTGGCTCACTAGGAGTAAAGAGAGCTCTAAAGAAATAGCAGATCCATGCCTCACTCAAGGTTGGTGCTGTCTGTGCCTTTCTCTCCATATGTTCCCAGCAGGACAGGCTCAGTTTTTGTGGGGTTTTTTTTTTTTGCATGGCAGCGGAGTTCCAAAAGGGTGATGCTGAAAATGCAAGGCCTCTTGAGGCCAAGGCTTAGATGTCCCATAATATCACTTCAACTGATATCTATTAACCAAAGTAAGCCATAGGGCAAGCCCAGATTCAAAAGGAGGAAAAATGGACTCTATCTCATGACTGGAGGGATGGCAAAGTCACACTGCAAATGGGCATGGGTACAGGGATGGGAGGAACTGTTAACGGCCATCACTGCAAACCATCCACCACAGACCCACAGCATCAGAACGGCAGGATACTATTTGAGAGTAGATTCCTTGACTCTACTCCCAGAGCTTGCTAAATCCAAATGTCTGGGGTGGGATCTGGGAATCTAAAACTTGAACATTTCTCCTCTTCCAACCTCCGCCCAGCTGATTCATATGCATTAAAACTTGAGAACTATCTTCACTCTGGAGATATCTTTCTATTGCCTTCTGGCTTTCATTATTTCTGCTGAGCACCTGTCAGTGTTATTATTGCTCCTTTAAGATTTTCCCCTTATCTTTGGATTTCAGCAGTTACACCATAGTAGGCCCTAGTTCAGGTTTCTCTTTATTTCTTCTGCTTGGGTTTCAAAGTGATTCTTAAATCTGTGGCTTAATGTCTTTCACCAACTTTGGGAAATTGTTGACCACCATCAAATATTGCTTCATTTCTCTTCAATTCTTTTCTCTTTCTTCTTCCCCCTTCCCCTTACTATCCCTATGTCCCTCCTTCTTCCTCCTCCCTCTTCTCCCTCTTCTTCTTTCTCTTCCTCTTCTTCTTCTCCTCCCCTTTCTCCTTCTTCTCCCTCATCCTTTCCTCTTCCTCTCCATTACTACGCCCCACCTTGGACTTAAATGATAAATATTTAGATTTTCACATGTTCCCCATGATTCTTTTCTGTGTTATATGTGCTGTAGTCTGGGTACTTCCTACTGACCTGTCTTTCAGTTCACTAATTTTATCTTTAGCTGTGCTAATATACGGTACTATATCCATCTATTGAGTTCTTAATTTCAGTTATCGTATTTCAGTGCCGCAACCAGTGGTATCTCACCATCTTTTTCTCCCTTGAGGCGGGAGGCTCTACTCCTGGAGGATTATGGTTCTCCCTATGCAGAATACCCATCCTAAATCCTGTTGATAATCTCTCAGCCATGAAGGCAAGGGTGGGGGTAGCCCTTACTTCTTAGGAGTCTTCAGGACCCCACGCCTGCTTCCCTCCTGCTGAGGCCTTCCTGAGACCTGGTAATCTGGAGCGGATGGAGAATCCCTAGCTCTGATGTCAAGGCAGCAGGGCTAAAAACCTCCAAATCTTTCTCTCCCACTAGTTCCCACACAAGTCCATATAGCAGAGCAGATCAGAGCACAAAATCCAGAGAAAGATAGACTTGGTTTCAAGTCCTAGCTCCACCACTTCCTAGTACTGGGTTTTGGCCAAATCTCTTAATTTCCCTGACTCAGTTTTCCTCATCTGTATAATGGAGTTGATAACAGTGCCTAATTACAGAACTGTTGGAAAGATTAAATGAGGCACAACAAATGGTAACTCTTACTTTTCCTCATGTTATTTCCCCTCTGGAATATACAAGTCAGAAGGAAATAGTACAGCTAGAACTAGAACCTGAGTCTTCTGACTCTCCCTCACTCCACCTTTGTTCACATCATCCCTAAAATTATTCGTGCTTTGGGATTAAGACAGTGCTTCCCAACTTTTCCCATTACAGTACATGATTTGATACCCTTTGGTTTAAACTAATGAGATTGTTTGAAGCTTGAAGGTCACTGTCCCATCAGAGCTGGGGGCTGTGGCTACCCCAGGCTCCACCTGGCCACTTGATACCTGAGGGCTCTAGATCTCGACACACTTGTAACTTGTCACTGTCCTCCAGCTGGGGACCTTTGGGTTAAGGTGTTGACAACCTCTGGTAAGAGCCAGCACTGCACTACCCAGAGTGATACATTAACCCATTGTTGGTAAATCAGTCTCAGGCCAGTTATTTAGTCTCCTAGTGGAATCCAGAGAGCAGAGCCCAGAACACGAAAATTGGGAAGAAAATCTGACATTCACTGCAGTCCAGGCTGTGCCTCAAAGTCATGTGATCTTGGGCAAGTCATTCCCCTTTTCTGGGATTTACTTTTCTGTCTGAAGCAGAGAGGAGTTAGACTAAAGGAAAGATACCCATGGTCCCTTCTGGCTCTGACATTCTAGAATCCGGGATTCTATGAATTCCCCATTGCTTGGCCGTAACCTGTTCCTGGTGACCTGATTCCCGCCTCTGGTTCATAAAATGTAGCAAATGGTAGATTCCTCCCACCCCACCCCCAGCCCCCACAGTACAGGTCCTCCCAGCTCTCTCCACTGGCTGATCTCTGAAAATAACCCCATGCCATGTGCTTGCCCCCTTCCTCTGCATGGCCAGCTTCTCCAGGCCGCTCCATCAGACTCTGAGAGAGGAGCATGCCTAGTTTCCGAATCATCCTCTTCCCACAGCTCCCGGGGCTGGCGCTCCTGTTTGCACTTGTGCAGAAGACAAGGGAGACTCGAGCAACAGGAGCGTGGCAGCCTCTCTGGAGGAGGAGGGAGGGAGGCTGGAGGCAGATGCCTGGAGTCTGGGTTGCCATGCTCTAGTGCACAAATTTTTGTGCATTGGGTCTCTAGTCATTACATAGAAGGGTACGGTCTTTTTTTTGTTTAGTTTTATTCATTTCAAACGGGCCACGGCTGCTCTAGAGGCTGGACTTGGACTTGTGAGCAGTGATGAGACACCACGGGCTGTGAAGCAGAAGAAGGACATGGTCTGAATTTAGTCAGAAAGACTTTGGGCTCCATGGACTCGGACTGGAGCACACAGCGAGCTAGAGCTCGGGGGCTGGTAGAGAAATGCAGGCCGGACAGATGACAGGGCGGTAGGGGCACCAAAGAGGAGGATTTAGGAGGTCAACGGGCAGATTGGGTGACTGACCAACGGGCTGTTCAACCACAGTCTGACTGGGTCACTGGAATGAACGACTGGGATTGTCCTGTTGTGGTATCACAGGCCCGTCTGGTTTGTTGGTGTGGGTAGGAAGACTGCGGAGAACTAGAAAGGGTCTCAGGCAAGGAGACAAATACATTAAAATCCCTTCAACAGTTCTGTATACTGCTTATGACTTCCTCTTATTTGGTCCTCTCAACACCCGTGTATTATTATCTCTGTTTAGGGGATGAGAAACTCGAGGTAGTGGCAAAACTAGGACCTTGAATTCAGGCCTCCCTGACTTGTGGGCCCACACTGGGCCTTAGAAGGCTGCTTCCCTGAATGGTTGGCAGGCAGAGGTAGTGGGATGTTCCCTTCCCTCCTCCACAGCCCCACCCCAGCCACCAAAGGGCAGTGTGCCTCTAGCACAGAGATTTCAACTGGCGTGCGGCAAGAATTTTTAACACATGCAATACCTGACTAGTCAGGGGCACTGACTTCTTAGATTGTCAAATTAAAAAAACGACAACAACCAACACAACAATAGCCATCCAGTATGAATGAATCAAAATGATACCTTTTCTTTTTGTCAGATCGGCAAGAAAACCAGTATGTTTTTTGGCGTGCTGCAGAATTTCAGTAATTAGTTTATGTCCAACAAGGTTGAAGATCGCTGCTCTCTGACACCTTCACTACTCCCCACCTCGGCTTTGCTTTGTGTTATACCAAGAGGTGGGTGGGGGCAAAGGGAAGGTTTTTGACATTGAGGCACAAATGGGTGAGCCCTTTTTTACAAAGGGATCTTATATAAATTATGAAGATGAACTCATAAAGAAAAGAACCTGCTCCGGCTGAAGCAGAGGCAGTAGACTCAGAGGTATCTGCTTCAAGAGGTATTTCACTTGCCCCCAACGTGTCACACCTTCATGACACTTCCAGAATCCCCTGGGTTCCATGGCCCACAGTTTGCAAACCTCTGGACTAGCAGACTCCTGCTTGAACATCTTAGAGTGAGGAACTCTCAGCCTGCTCTGCGGATAGGATTCAGGGACTTGGATGGAAAAAATTCTCTCTCTTTTTTCACTAGCTTTTAACTCAAGTTAAATACTATGTTCCATAATGAATGTAGGCAGTGGCCACAGTAATATTGAGGTCCTATGACTCTGTCACCCAGAGAAATCACCAATATTTTCATATCATATTAGTCATTGTAGTTCTCTCAAAATATCATCTATGCTCCTCATTACTTTAAAATTACAAGTTATTTTACCTGCTGCCAGATCTCTTTTCAAATGTATTAATAAAGAAGGTATATATTAGTCTATCATCAACATTTTTAAAAAATCTTGAGCCCTGGACAATTTTCTCAGTGGTTAGAGCATAGGTCCTTGGACCAAAGGGTCACGGGTTCAATTTCCAGTCAAGGGCATGTACCTTGGTTGCAGATTTGACCCCTAGTCCAGTCAGGGCAAGAGTGGAAGGCAACCAATCGCAGTGTCTATCTCACATAGATGTTTCTCTCTTCCCCTCCATCCTCCTTCTTACTCTGTTTAAAAGTCAATGGAAAAAATATATTCCTTGGGTGAGGATTAAAAAAAATTTTTTTTTAATCTTTAACTGTATTTTGATGTGATTGGCTTCCTTTGTAGTCCTATATATTTTATTTTATGCATTTAAAAATATACTCAGAAGGGGTCCACTGGCTTCACCAGATTGCTAGAGTCCATGACATCAATAAGGTTAAGATCCCCTGTTCTAGGACTTCTCTTTCAGAACAGAGGGGGCTGGGAGCTTGCTGAAACCTGCCTAAAAGAGGGTATGTAGGGCCTAGGATCCCTGGGGCCCCATGCTCCGATGTGCACTCCCTGCCTGAGGAAAATGAGACAGGAAACTGGGGCAGGAGCAAAGGGATTCTAAGAAGTGGAGCAGAAGCCAACAGGCTAGGCTGGCAGGGCTCAGCCTACTGGGGCACAACAGAATTCCTTAGCCCAAGCCCAGCCAGGCTTCTTAGGGGAGCCAGGACTCCTGGGTCCTGGTCTTGCTTCTGTCATTTCTCTTCCCATTCTCAGTTTCCTCCTCTGGGCTAATAGAGTGAAGCACCAGTGGCTTCAAGGTCAAGAGAGGCCCTGCTTCTGGATCTTACTCTGCCTTGCCTTGCTGAGTGACTTTGGACGAGTCATCTCCCAATCCCAGACCATTTTTCATTTCTGTATAATTTTTGGCATGAGTACTGTTACAATTCCTTGCCATGCCCCTGGTAGACATTGATGATAGAGCTCAGCGTATGATCATTCCATGCCCTTTGTAGCTTCAGAAGCCTTTTAAACACTCTACCAATTGATTGGAATTGCAAATAAAGTGAAATGTATTTGCTATTATTGAACTAACTGATCTACATCTAAGGCACCATCTGCATTTCCGTCTCTACAATTCCAGGGCTCTAAAGATCTGATCTCAGAAACCCAATTAAGAGACTAGGTAGATGGGAAGACCTATAAAACATGGCTATTTCTGAGTCATATGCTTGCATGTAGATGTATGCATGAGCATGTTTATATGTGTGTAACAGAGAAAGAGAACATTCTAAGCTAGGCTGTAGATTTTCTCTCTTGCACCTACAGCAAAAATGAGGTCAGACTAGGACCCTCAGATGCTGAAACCTCAATCAGCATCCTGGAAGAGATGAACAGAGGCACATGGAAGTTAGACTCTGATCAAAGTGTTGGGAATGGGCTTTACCCCAGGCCCAACCTGTCCCCAAGCGTTTTGTGTCACAAGGAACATCAGACATGCAGTGCAGTGGAATGATGGTGACAGAGTGAGGGTCTGCCATTTAAGAGATAGCACTGGCCAACTCCTAGTGTCATTCACACAGACTCTGATCACACACAGCCAGGTGGCCAAGATGAGGACGTGCTGGAGACTGTGGCTTCTCCCCCAAGCAGCCCAGAAAGTCTCTAGGGAAGCTATTTCAGAGTGCTAACTACTCCGGGTTACAGCTAAAGCCAGGAAAGGTGCCAACACACCCAAAGTCACAGACAGTGTAAGCCAGTGTTAGGACCAGGGTCCAGGTCTCCACAGGCCCTCAGGGCCAGGCTGGTATAAACAGAAAGCGGGCTGGGTAGGAAATAGTAGGGAATGATGGGGACTGTGGCAAACTAGAGGTTACACGTCCCATTTAAAGGCAACAGCTTATAATCAGTTCAAGTTGATTGTTGGCACATGAGCCGGGCCCACACCTTCCTTCTGGTTTTTAAAGAGAAGTCAGAATCTAGATTTTTATATTAAAAATTCCATTTTCAAATGTCAAAATTTTAAATGTCAGCATCTAAATTTTTAAACTGTTAAAACACTATGTAGGCCAAAGAGAACGTATCTGGAGACTTTAGCATTTGTCTTGATTTGCAACTTCTGGTGGGATTGGTAAGAGCCCAGGCCCTGGATTTAGACATAAAGATCTGAATCCCATTTCAGCCACTTGTTAACTGAGCAATCTTATTCAAGATTTGTAGTCTCTCTAAGCCTCAGTGCTCCCATATGGAAAATGGGAATAATATAATGGGCTACTGTGATGATTCAATGAAGTCATGAATTTACAACACTTAGCACAATCATTAGCCCATAGTAGGTTCTCAATAAATCTAGTTCCTCCACCAAACAGCCTCTAAGCTTCATGGTGGTTGGAGGAATAATCCATAGTCCATCCATCTCCAACTTATTTTTCTCTAAGCTGTGGGTCCTCCATGTCCATGGAACGCAGACACCCAATGTCCTCAAACATGCTCTCACACACCTTGCCACACCCTTGGGAGACTTTTGAGATGCCAAGGCTGGTTACCAAGGAAAGATGTTTAAGAGGCTCCCCTAGGGAACAGCTGCAACCTTCTAGTGCTGGTAGAAGAGAGGCCTCCCCCAGAGAAGAGGGCTGGATAACATGGCCTCCCGGGGGTCTTTACAGAATTAGAATTTTTCAACTTTAATTTTGTTAGCCCCTGTGCACATGCACACACACACACACACAATGTGCCCAAAGCCCTGGGCAAGAATGGATGCCTCTTCTGTTCCTGGGAAACTTCTTTTTTCTTTTTTTAAAAAAATATATTTTATTGATTTTTTACAGAGAGGAAGGGAGAGGGATAGAGAGTTAGAAACATCGATGAGAGAAAAACATCAATCAGCTGCCTCCTGCACACCTCTTACTGGGGATGTGCCTGCAACCAAGGTACATGCCCTTGATCGGAATAGAACCTGGGACCCTTCAGTCCACAGGCTGATGCTCTATCCACTGAGCCAAACCAGTCAGGGCTCTGGGAAACTTCTGTTCTAATTCTTATTCCATTTCATTTTCCCACAGCCCCACAGGGTGGGAAGGGGGCTCACTGCCACAGTCCTGGAAACCAGTGTTCCCTGAAATTGATGTGCTCATCAGGGAGCTGCTGGGGAGGAAAAAAACGGGGGGTGAGGGTGCTGGAGGAGTTCAAATGACTGAATGAAAGGTGCTGGGTACCTCGACTGGCCCTGGGAAGCAAAGAGCATCAGCTTCATGTACTTGGGGAACAGCACTGATTCCCAAGCACTTACTCATCCAACATCGCCCTGGAGCCTCCTGTTGCCCCCGATGGTGGCAGGGTGTGAGGGGCCCCATTTTACACAGGGAGAGGAAACTGACCCAGGTGTCTTGCTCTGAATCGGTTTATCCAGCCCACTCTGGTCTCCAAGATCTGGGAATCTTTAGCGGAACGTGCAGGTGGGTTCTGAGTTCCTGTCCTACACTTAACAACTTAACAACAAGGGCTACCAGGCAGCCAGCACTTTTGACATTTCCCCCACCCGCCATCCCACTGCAGAATTTGGAAGAGATTGAAACAGAAAAGTGACTTACACCCCAGGTGACCAGTCGGTCTGACTCTAAAATGCCTGCTTTAAGCATCTATTACACTGCCTCATGCATCAGGGCCGCATTCCAGGCCTGGGTTTCAGTTCAAGGAATCATTAGGAAATACCACTACTCAGGGAGCTGTTTCCCCTGCTTTCTGTTTACATGAGTCTACATTTCAAAACGTCCCAAGAAATGGTATTTCAAAAAGTAAAACAATTTACTAAGCAGCCATGATTCCATCAGAATAATTCTTTATCATGGAGGTCACATTTACCATCCATTACTCTGTTTCATCGATTCTAAAATGCATGTTTGTGAATTTAAAACAGTTTTGAATCTGGATGTATCAAAATCTGTAGAATCTAAGCTTCCATGAAATACACCATTTTATTTGGCCCTAAGAATAATTTTGGTAGGAAAGCATTGTCAAAATTACACCACCCCTCTTCCACAGCTGGGAAAACTGAGGGTCAAAGAGGTTAGGCAGCCCTAACCAGTTTGGCTCAGTGGATAGAGCGTTGGACTGCGGACTGAAGGGTCCCAGGTTCGATTCCGGTCAAGGGCATGTACCTTGGTTTCAGGCACATCCCCAGTGGGGGGGTGGGGGGTGCAGGAAGCAGCTGATTGATGTTTCTCTCTCTAATTGATGTTTCTAACTCTCTATCCTTCTTCTTTCCTCTCTGGAAAAAATCAGTAAAAAATATGTTAAAAAAAAAAGAGGTTAGGCAACTTGCCTGAGGTCAAGTCCCGTATCCTGATTCCCAGCACAAGCTGTGTCCACCATATACTCCTGGCTTCCAGGCCCTGCACTCACGCATACCTATTCCCATCACCTCTGGCCGCCACCCTCCAGCAGAGGCCTGAGGGAGACAGCAGATCCCCCACCCAGGTCCCAGCCTCAGTCAGAGGTGGGAGGAATCCTGTGTAGGGACTCCTGGGAGCAGTCCAGCCCCACATAGAAAGTTTTCAGGTCAAAGGCTTCCACTTTCAAGAATACATCTCATGTGTGAGGCAGCATTGTAGAGACCAAACCTGGGTTTGGGGGGTGAAGGAAGTATTTCTGTCCAGTGGCCCCATAAACCATGCAAGCTAGATGTAGGGTTCCCCGACCTAGAGTCCCCATAATCTGGAAATTGCCCACAAGTGCTCTATTTCTCATATTTCTAAAGGCCAAATGAAAACCAAATATTGACTCTAGATAAGATCTCACATACGGACTAAACCACCACATTTCTTTGCTTTTGGTTAAACTTACATCAGCTCTGTAGTATTACCATGGTTTGCTCCTGATGACCAGAAACCACTGATTGGCTATCCTAAGGCTCCAATTAACATACAAGGGGGAAAACCAATTAATGACTAATTACATAACAGGTACAGCTTGGCAGTCAAAAATCTTTCAGAATCAGGGGGTGTGACAAGGGAAAATAATAAAAGGGAAAGCTGACGTGGAAGTTTGGGGAACACGAGGCTGAGAGCTGGAGTGACACAGCAGGGCTGGAACCAGCACCCAGAGTGTCTGCCCCCGCCCCCTCCGGGAGAGGATCTGCCCACCGCACCCTGCTATGCTGAGGTTCAAGAAGCCAGAGCATCAAGACTCACCAGGGCTGCTGAGGGGGCCAGGACCTGGAAGCGTCTTCTCCCTGGCACCTGTGGGCTCCTTCCTGGCGGGCAGCTGCCAAGGCCACGTTGTCTTTCCTCCCTGGGTGTCTGCCAGGGCAGCTAGGCCTGAGGCCTCCTGGAGGGGCAGCTCTGGGTGAGGTGAAGGCCGCTCTGAGCAAGCACCCGCTCATGCCCGGGGTGACTAGGCCCCTGGGGTCACAGTGTGGCCATGGAGGGCTGAGTTACCGAAGCTTGCACAGCTGCCTCCTGGCATCCAGGGAGCTCTCTAGGTTGCATGGCTGGTTTTCTTGCCAGCTGCTGGGTGCCTTTAAGAGAATGATCGCAGTTCATTGGCTGAGCCAAGCTCCCCCTACCTCTTTACCTGAGCAGGTGAGAGCAGCTAGGCTAGGGGGAGGCCAGGGACTCAGGTGAGTAAACAAACCATGGCAACCTGCTGGCTCTCCCCTCCTCCATGCCAGGTCCTGAGCTTCCTTCCTCACCCCCACCTACAGGGACAATCTGGGAGTAAAGAAAAGGCAAAACATTCTGCACAGTGCCTAAGGCTGTTCAGTTCACAAAGCTTCACTATCTCACAGGAACTCTAGACCAGAGTTATCAGTATACCTTTTCTTCGGGATGGAGAAACTGTGTGCTTTTTACCAAAAAAATTTTTTTATAGATATCAGAGGAAAGGAGAGGGAGAGAGAGATAGACACATCAATGATGAGAGAGAATCATTGATTGGCTGCCTTCTGCATGCCCGACACTGGGAATTGAGCCCGAAACCTGGGCATGTGCCCTGACCAGGAATCGAATCATGACCTCCTGGTTCATGGGGCGATGCTCAACCACTGAGCCACATTGGCCAGGCATCCCTGGAGGCGTGAAACGGCTTATCCAGTTCACACAGCTCTAGGAAGGAAGGTGGGCAGAGTAGGATGGTGTGAGGATCCGAAACCGAGTCTCCTGCTTTTGACTTCCCAAAGAGTGCTACTGGACCACACCACCTTCCTCTCTGTGAAGCCTTTGGCTGTCACTCATGACTCAGTTTCCACATCTGTAAAGTGGTACAGTCATGCTTATATATGAGTCTACACTCATGGGATCTTGTTGGACTCAGATCAAAAAAGGACTTTGGAGATATCTCATCCATCCATCCTTTGGTTTAGCACAGTGGTTCTCAACCTTCTGGCCCTTTAAATACAGTTCCTCATGTTGTGACCCAACCATAAAATTATTTTCATTGCTACTTCATAACTGTAATGTTGCTACTGTTGTGAATCGTAATGTAAACATCTGATATGCAGGATGGTCTTAGGTGATCCCTGTGAAAGGGTCATTCGACCGCCAAAGAGGTTGCGACCCACAGGTTGAGAACCGCTGGTAGCAGAAATTCTTTCATTCAGCAGGCATTGTTATTCAGCAACTGTTACGTGCCAGGCCTATTTTAGTTCCCAGGGATACATCAGTGAACAAGAAAGTCAAAGACCCTACTCTTACTGAGTTTGCACTCTGGAGAGAGGGGAGATAGACATAAACAAGTAATCAGATTAGATAGGCACCATGAAAAAATGAAATAGGCTGATATGACAAAGTGATCGGGGTGGTGGTGACTATTTTAGATTATGTGGTCTGGGAGGTGATCCTGAAGCTGAGACTTGAATTATGATAAGGAACTAATCATTGGAAGAAGTGGAGCAAGAGTGTTTTAGGTACTGAGAACTGCAAGTGCAAAGGCCCTGGGGCAGGTGTATTGGAAGAACAGAAAGCAAGCTGCTGTGGCTACAGTGTAGTCTAGTCCCTGAACCACTATTTATTTATTTATTTAAATATTTTTATTGATTTTTAGAGAGGAATGGGAGGGGGAGAGAAACATCTATGTGAGAGGGTAATGTTGATCGCCTGCCTCCTGCATGTCCCCTACTGGGAATGCCTACTGGGGATGGAGCCTGCAACCCAGGCAGTCTAACAGGCAATATAACTGGCAACCTCTTGGGTGTGAGATGCTGCCCAATCAACAGAGCCACCCCGTCCAGGGCCCAGCACCCCTTTTTTTAATATATAAGGAAGTGATTCAGAGAGATGAGTTGACTTGCCCAAGATCCCCTCTTGCGAATTTCCCCTTCCTTTTTTTTAAAAATTGAATATATTGGGATGATATTGGTTAATAAAATTCTATATAAGTTTCAGGCGTACAATTCTATAATACATCATCTGTATATTGTATTGTGTGTTCACCACGCCAAGTCTCCTTCCATCACCATTTATCCGCCCTTTACCTTCTTCTGCCGCCCCCCACCCCCTTCCTTTCTTTATCTTCATATTTGAGGGAGGGAGTCCGAAATCTGGAGCTCACTGGCATACCAGCCCAACAACCAGCCCATGAGCCTACAATGCCATAACCTCCTACTTCTCCACTCTGGAGACATGTGTAAACTCACAGAGGGTCAGGGTTTTAAGAGTTTATCACACTGAAGAACAAGATCCCAAACAACAGAATATAGTATTAAAAATCCCAGCAGTGGCCTTAGCCAGTGTAGCTAAGTGGGTTGGGCATCTTCCTGTACGATGAAAGGTTTGATTCCTGGTCAGGGCAGATGCCTGGGTTTTGGGCTCGATCCCTGGTGGGAGGCGTGCTGGAGGCAGTCTATCAATGTTTCTCTTTCTCTCTCTCTCTCCCTTTGTCTCTAAAATAAATAAACTATTTTTTAAAAAATCCCAGCAGTAATGAAAATAAACAAAAACCTCAGTGATCATCTTGAAAGGTATTAGGAAATCAACTTACTATTTTGAAAACTGGCAATAAAGGGAAACAATTGAGCGTTTATTATTTTTCCTGTAAAAACTGTGCCTCAGGCAACCAAATAGTAGATGAGAGGAAGCTGCTCTTTACATAAGCATTCCAACAAATTACATGAGACGGAATGAAGGACTGACTCAGAATATCACCATTTTGACTCGGAATATCACCATTTTGCAACTCCTTATGAAATGGCTGATCTAACCGACAATATTACAGAAGGAGAAAGAATTAGACATAATGGGCCTCTTGATGGAACTAAACACCACCTCCTAGGAAGAAATCATGTCCCACAAATCAAGTGGGAATCGGATCAAGCCTTGAGAGCAGCAGTTGACAAACTTTCTCACTAACAGCCAGGTAATAAATATTTTAAACTTCACAGGCTATCCAGTCTCTGTTGCAACTATTCAACTTGGTGTTGTAGCACCAAAAAAGCAGCCACAGACAGTAGTTAAACAAATGGGTATAGCTGTGTTCCAATAAAATCCTATTGACAAAAAAGGGTGGGGCTGGATTCCGCCCAAGGACCATAGTTTGATCTCGCTACCAATTTACAGGAAATGCAGGGACTGAGGAGCACATGAAATTACATCACAGGGATGAAACAAGCAAAGCCAAACTGGGGGGAAGCCTAACAGGAAAACCAACCTGACTTCTTTAACAAATGAATGGCAAGATTGTAAAAAGAGAGAAAGAGAAGACGCCCAGGGGATAGATTAAAAGACACTTAAGAAATACTGACCAATCACAATGTATGGACTTTTTCAAATCCTAACTCAAATATAAAAAGATAAAGATTATAGGATAATTGGAGAAATGTGACCAAAAATTTGATAATGTTAAGGGATTATTGCTGACAGTTGGAGGTGTTTCATGATGTCCTGGGGTTATGTTTAAAAAGGGGAATTCTTATCTTTTAGAGATATCTGCTAAAATACTTACAGATAAAATGGCATGATATCTGAAATTTCGTTAAAAATAATGGGTGGTGGAATATAAAGGGAACAAAATTGGAAAGGAGTTGATAACTGTGAAGGTGATGATAGGAGCATAGAAGTTCATTATACTATTTTCTCTTCTATTGTGTCAATACTTGAAAGTTTCCACCATGAAAAATTAAAATATTAGACAATTAATAGAATTTTGAAACTATGACAAACTCAAATTTTAAAAAGGAAATGGGGAAAGGGTAGCTGTCATGGCTGATGGGAATGTTAATTCATAAAACAACTTTTGAGAGCAATTTGTGCACACCTCACGTTCCAAAAATTCCATATCTGGATATATACTCAAGAGAAAATTTAGTCCATTAAGAGGCATATAGCCTGGCCAGTGTGGCTCAATGGTTGAGCACTGACCCAGGAACCAAGAAATTGCCAGTTCAATTCCTGGTCAGGGCACATGCCTGGTCAGGGCACATGCCTGCAGGCTCCACCCCCAGTAGGACATGCAGGAGGCAACCTATCAATGATGTTCCTCTCTCATCGATGTTTCTACCTCTCTATCCCTCTTCCTTCCTCTCTCTCTTACCTATATATATAAAAGCCTAAGACACTGTTACGACCAAACTGGAACAACCAGCCGACCAGTCACTATGACATGCACTGACCACCAGGGGGCAGACACTCAACACAGAAGCTTCCCCCTGGTGGTCAGTGCACTCCCACAGTCAACCTCCTGCCGACCCTCCCCCAGCTGGCCAGCCCTCGGATAGGCCTCGGATGCCGGCCAGGCTGAGGGACCTCACCTGTGCACAAATTCATGCACCGGGCCTCTAGTAATCAATAAAAACACTTTTTTTTAAAGAAGCATTTTTTAAAAATAAATTTTTATTGATTTCAGAGAGGAAGGGAGAGGGAGAGATAGAAACATCAATGATGAGAGAGAATCACTGATTGGCTGCCCACTGCATGCCCCCTACTGGGGATTGAGCCCACCACCCAGACATGTGTCCTTAATGAAAAATGAACCCAGAACCCTTCAGTCCACAGGCTGATGCTCTATCCACTGAGCCAAACCAGCTAGGACTAGAAGCATTTTTTAATAGGAACAATTAAAAATACCAAAATGGAGAAATTATAGTACATTGAACTTTGAACCATGGGGGGGATGGGAGGTTGTAAAATGCAGACATTTGGAAAGGGCACTTACATGTGGAGCTAGGAGCTGGGGCTCCATCAGGATAGATTTAGCTCAGCAGATGTCACCTGGTGCCACTCTGGGCCAGGCTCTCTGCTAAATGTTGGGGACCAGAGGTGATGTCCCTCAAGGGGTTCAAAGTCTAGGTATCAGAGCTGGAGGGGGACTAACACATCATCTAGGCCAACATACCCATTTTAGAGATGTGGAAAATGAGGCCCAGAGAAGTTAAATGACTCGCCAAGGCACACATTTGGTTCATGGAGGAACTAAACCAACAGTCGAGCTAGGTTTCTGATGCTAAGAGAATCAGGAGATCTTGGAGCTATACATTCTTAAGTTGAATTCTGGCTCTGTAACTCACTAGCTGTGACCTTGGCCAAGTTTTTAAAGTCTCTTTCCTAAAAAGGACAATAAGCCGAGACCGGTTTGGCTCAGTGGATAGAGCGTCGGCCTGTGGACTGAAAGGTCCCAGGTTCGATTCCGGTCAAGGGCATGTATCTGGGTTGCGGGCACATCCCCAGTAGGAGATGTGCAGGAGGCAGCTGATCGATGTTTCTCTCTCATCGATGTTTCTAACTCTCTATCTCTCTCCCTTCCTCTCTGTAAAAAATCAATAAAATACATTTTTTTAAAAAAAGGACAATAATACCTACTTCATAGGTTGATGTGAGGATTAAATGAAATTTAAGGATTAAATAAAGCCCTAGACCAGTAGTCGGCAAACTGCGGCTTGCGAGCCACGTGCGGCTCTTTGGCCCCTTGAGTGTGGCCACGAAGTTTCAATTGCACTGTACGCGCACGCCCGCACGTGGTATTTTGTGGAAGAGCCACACTCAAGGGGCCGCAGTTTGCTGACCACTGCCCTAGACCATGTGATAGAAAAGGAATAAGACCTCAATGGGTAGATTATTCACTCTTATTATTATTAATGCAGAGTAAAGTCTTTAGCGAAAGGACAAAATGCTACATTCTATGTTGCTCTTAAAATAGTTAACCTCACACTTGTTAGAGCCAGAATGGACAAGGCTCTGTGTGAAGTTGAAAGCTTGTCTCAGGTCAGTTAGCTGCTTTATTTATGTATTTCTTTTTTAAAAATATATTTTTATTGATTTCAGAGAAGAGATAGAAACATCAATGATGAGAGAGAATCATTGGTAAGCTGCCTCCTGCACCTGGCAGCCCTGTAGGGGATCAAGCCCGCAACCCAGGCATGTGCCCTGACCTGGAATTGAACGGGTGACCTTTGGCTCCTGGACTGATGCTCAACCACTGAGCCACACTGGCCGGGCTCAGTTAGCCGCTTTCTATCCCAGCCCTTCCCCAAGCAGGCACGTTTAAGGGACTCCTCGCTACCCTCCCAATCTACTCTGACTGCTCTCTGAGGCCCTTGCTAAGACGTGACAGGGTAGCACAGCTCTGTAATCTAATGCTGCTCTACCAACCTGAGCCTCACTCAGCTCCCTATAAAGTGAGGATAACAGAACCTACCTCATGGGATTGTTGTGAGTTTTAAATGGACTAATGCTTAGCATACAGGATGCCCTCAACATATTGGAGCTATGATGCCGATGATATAAGACACCTGCCCCAGGGTGTCAGCCTCTGGAGGTACAAAAAAGGGTCAACACTCCCCATCCTCAAAGTGCTTCAGTCCAGTGAGGACTCAGTCAGAGGCCACCTCATCCTTCCCATTTCACCCCATGCCGTCACGTTTCAGGCCTGGATCAGGGCCCAGGGGTCCAATGATTCTGGCTGCCTTGTTCTGCAGGGAGGCTGGCTCTGAGGGGCACAGAGCCAAACGCCGTGCGTCTGAAACCACCCACATGCTCACTTCTGCTGGTGAGAACCCCATTCCCAGCCCTGCGGAATTGCCGGGTGTCTCTGGCTGCTGAAGCCAAAGCATCATATGCTCTAATAAAGCCGTCTAGAAAGTTCCCTGTGGAGAGCTGGGCACCACACTCTGGTCTGCGCCCTGGGGGCCAGGCAGCCAGAAATACCACAAAAGGTCTGTCCTTCAAAGCCACGCTCCTGTCGCCAGCACACTAGAGCCATGTGGCCCGGGGAGTGTCATACCTAGTTCTTTCCCTTTACTGGTGCCTTCTTCTGCCAATGAGGCCATTTAACAGGGCCCGGCAGAGCATTCTCAGCAGGCCAGTGATCGTTTGTCCCCATTCTTCCCACGCAGAGAGCAAAAGCCATTGAGGTCAGGAAAATGCACAGTAAGGCCAACGCGAGGCAAGTGGAACCAGTTAAATACAGCAAAAGTGAGTTTACACTTGTTGCTATGGAAAATAATACAGTAACCAATAAATAACAATACAGAATAAGTGCTGTGCTTCACGTCCTCACAACTGCAAACCTACGTTTGCCCTCCCTGTCTACTTGGCTCACCTGTGGAGGCAGCATCGTTGTTCTTTCGTGCAGTGTCAGAGCGGTAGACGGGCAGCTGCTCACAGACTGCAGGCCGCAGGGACAGCTGGTCAGATCGTTTATTTGTTGTGCACAGTGAGTTCTTTGTGGGCAGGGGCTATGCCCCGTTGCCCACTCTGACCAGCACTCAGCACCAAGCCCAGCACCTAGGACTGAGTGCTCACTCCGAACATATCTGTCAAATGAATATAGCTGCTTAGTGCCTGGCCGGCGTGCCTCATTAGGTGAGCCAGGAGGTCATGGTTCCATTCCCAGTCAGGGGACAAGACCAGGGGGTGGGCAGGAGGCAGCCGATCAACGATTCTCTCTCATCATTAATGTTTCTCTTTCTCTCTCCATCTGCCTTTCTCTCTGAAATCAAGAAATACACACACACACACACACACACACACACACACACACACACATATATATATCGCTTAGTTAGACAGGTTTAGGTGC
>NW_006292696.1:4593517-4594113 GCF_000327345.1 Myotis davidii | reverse complement strand
GAGCTTGGAACAAAAAGAAAAAATTGGAACTACTGATGTCACTTTTCTTTAAAATATTGGTATTTTGTTCATGGTGAATTTTTCGGCATTAATTTTGATTTTTAAAAGGTTGCATTAAAATGTTATTTGTCACGATCACTAAATTTTTTGGCACCACTCTAAATGTTGTGCCGACGTGGATGCCTCACTCCCTGTACCCTGTCTGGGCCCTGCTGTCTTATGTGGGATTTGCTGGAGGCAGAGAGGAAAAACTACCCTGAAATGAAGAGATGGCTCCAAAACTGGTCTTCCCTGTGGAAGGGGCCCTGGGCTGGAAGAGCCAAATTCTGCCCTCAGTGTGCCATCACCCTGGTACCCTGCGAAAATGTTTTCCTCTCTAGTCCTCAGTTTTTCCATTTCATATGAGGGACATGGCAAGATTAGTGGTTTTCAAGCAATAGAAATTAATCCACCCATTAGATAACAAATGTAAATGGAGACCCATCTACACTTCTGTCTCTCTACCAACTCCACAGCCGCCTCCAAGTGCCCCATGGAACCTAAAGGAGTTCCAGGGGGTATAGTATGAAAACCATTAAGTTCAATGATCTCTAAAC
>NW_006292696.1:4583392-4593446 GCF_000327345.1 Myotis davidii | reverse complement strand
TCTCTTCTTCATTCAGGTGTTTCTCAGATTGCCAGGACTTCCTTGTTTTGGGGATACCACAGTTACTTTATTTGAAAGTAGGGGCCCAGTGCATGAATTCGTGCACCTTGAAAGCAACTGTGGGCCACGAGGCTCTGGTGGGCACAGGGGTAGGTCTCAGCTCATCCTCTGCGCCCCCACCTGGCGCCAGGCGCTAGCAGCAGGTGTGAGCCCCCGGTGGGACCGTGGCGCACGAGAGCAAAGAATTTTCAGTATCCTCCAGAGGCTCACCCCGATGACAGCTACTAGCACCCCACCTTGGTCTGGTGCCTCAGCTCACTTGCTCCACCATCCCACCGCAGCTAATGCCCGTCATGTTCCGCGCATGCCCCCTGGTGGTCAGCACACGTCAAAATGACTGGTTGTTCGGTTGTTCCTCTGTTCATCTATTTGCATATTAGCCTTTTATTATTATAGATGCTGTTCCATGGCCCCACTCTAGTACTCCTGAGTCAGAATCTCCAGGGCCAAAGCCAGGATTCAGCATGTTCAACAAGCACCTTGCCTGCCAGTTGGTGGACGTCCACCACAGTGTTGGGGTACCTCCCAGTTATTCCCACAGAACCTCATGAATTATTTTATCCTGGAACTTTCATTACAACTGTCCTTCTGAATGACCAGGGTGAGGAGAAAAACAAAAGAAATAGTCAGATAACCCCTGATAAATGCATCAAGCTTTGCCAAGTGGGAACAGATCACAGTGAGATAGATCTCCGGGGACAGTACATCCTGGTGGCCCCTTGCTCTGCAATCCCATCATTTGTATCCAAAAGAAATCATTTGTGCATTTCTTTTCTTCTGATGTGGCGCTGGTAACCTCAGGGGTTATTTATTGAATTATCAGGTTTCTTATTAGTACATTAATGGGTTCCTGGGAGCTAGGAGTGAGCCTGCCCATAAAACTGTCAAGAGAATTCATTTTCTACTTTGGAAATATGGTAGGTTCTTGTCAACGGCAAGGGAAACAGCCATTCGTTCTTTCGCTCATTTTTCCTCCACTCAACTAGCTTGGCAGATTCATGGGTGCATACGATATTTCCTCTGCTTCCCCTCCCCCCCCAGTTTTACTGAAATATAATTTACACACCATAAAATTCACCCATTTAAAATGTAAATTCAATTGTTTTTGGTATATTAAGAGTGTGCAACCTTCACCATGATCAATTTTAGAATATTTTTATCACCTCAAAAAGAATCTTTGTACCCTTTAGCCCTCACTCCCTAATCCTTAGTCCTGAACAACCATTAATCTGTTTTGTGTCTCTATGAGTTTGCCTATTCTGGACATTTCCTTGAAATCATTTAGTAATGTTTTCAGGGTCCATCAATATTATAGCATGTATAGTCCCCCCTTATGTGCAGGAGATACGTTCCAAGACCCCCAATAGTTGCCTGAAACCACAGTAGTGCTGAATCCGATATACAGCTGACTCCTGAACAATATAGGGGCTATGGGCACTGACCACGTGCACAGCTGGATATTTGAATATAATTTAAGTTAACGCTCTGCATACTTGGATTTCCAACCACAGCTGAAAATACAGTTGACCCCAGTGAAATTTCAGAAAAAGAAATGGAAAAAAAAACAACACCAATTCCTTTTGCAATTACAACAAAAAGAACAAAATTCCTAGGAATAAACTTAACAAAGGGTGTTAAGTTTTCAGTATATGAAGGATTCATATATGAAGGATTCATATATGAAGGATTCATATGAAGGATTCATATACTGAAAACTATAAAGCATTATTAAAAGAGATCGAAAAAGACACAATGAAATGGAAAGGTATTCTGTGTTCATGGATTGGAAGAATCAACATGGTTAAAATATCCATATTACCCAAAGAAACATATAAATTTAATGCAACCCCCATCAAAATACCAATGCCATTTTTAAAAGAGACAGAACAAAAAATCATCAGACCTCAAATAGCCAAAGCAATCGTGAGAAAAAAAGAATGAAGCTGGAGGTATCACACTACCTGATTTCAAATTATACTACAGAGCAACGATAATCAAAACAGCATGGTATAAGCAGAAAAAACAGACACACAGACCAATGGAACAGAAATGAGAGCCCAAAAGTAAAAGCACATGTATACGGGCAAATAATTTTTGACAAAGGGGCCGAAAACATACAATGAAGAAAAGAAAGCCTCTTCAATAAATGGTGCTGGGAAAACTGGAAAACCGGATGCAAAAGAATGAAACTAGATTACCGCTTGTCCTCATGTCAAAAATTAATTTAAGATGGATCGAAGACCTAAATATAAGACCTGAAATAATAAATTACATAGAAGAAAACGTAGGTACTAAACTTACAGATCTGAGTGTTAGAGAAGATTTCATTAATTTGATCTCAAAGGCAAGGGAAGTAAAGGCAAATATAAATGAATGGGACTCTATCAAACTAAAAAGCTTCTGCACAGGAAAAGAAACAACCAACCTAACAAAAAGGCAACTGATGGGATGGGAGAGGATATTTACAAACAACAGGGGGTTAATATCCAAAATCCTATATAAAGAACTCAGCAACTCGACACCAAGCAAACAATCCAATTTAAAACAATGGGCAGACGACCTGAACAGACACTTCTTTCAAGAAGACATACAAATGGCCAACAGATATCTGAAAAGATGCTCAACTTCACTAGCTATTGGGGAAATCAACTCAAAACTACAATGACAGGGGGCGGGTGTAGGTGGAAGAGGGCATAGAGGGAATAAATGGTGAACACAAACAAACAAACAAACAAACTACAATGAGATATCCCTGCACACCTGCGAGAATGGCTATTATCAACAAAACAGGTAAATAACAAGTGTTGGAAAATTTGTGGAGAAAAAGGAACCCTCATTCACTGCTGGTGTGAATATAAACTGGTAGGGCCACTGCGGAAAACAGTATGGTGGTTCTTCAAAAAAAATTAAGACTAGAGTTACTATATGACCCAGAAATCCCTCTTCTGGGTATCTACCTGAAAAATCTGAAAACATTTATTTGCAAAGATATATGCATCCTTCGGTTCATTGCAGCATTATTCATGGTGGCCGAGACAGAAACAATCAAAGTGTCCTTTGATAGATGATTGGATAAAGAAGATGTAAATATATACAGCGGAATACTACTCAGCCATAAGAAAAGTTGAAATACTGCCACCTTCATTTTTTTAAACAATTTAAAAAATATATTTTTATTGATTTCAGAGAGAGGGAGAGGGAACGAGAGACAGAAACATTAATGACTTGTCATATACACTGTCCCACATTCTGGGCTTCTGTTATTTAACGTGGTCCTCTATCCTCTGAAATTCCTGTAACGGCCTGCTTAGATTCAGACTCAACATTTCTGGCAGAAGCCACAATAGGTGAAGCTGTGGAGTCTACTGCATCCTATCCGGAGGCAAGCGTGATGCTTGGCTGTCTGTGCCACCATTGGTGATGCTAAATGTAGTTCTTGGGTTAAGGTGGTGACAGAGGAGGAAGGATGGAAAAGGCTTCACAGGCAATGTGTGTGAATAGGGCTTTCAAGGGTGTGTAGGAGCCTATGGAGTAGAGAAAAAGGAAGAGGAAGGGTTTTCTAGGTATACACGGAGACAGTGTTGGGAAAGAGAGTAATGAGCTTTAGGAAGTAGGAGGTGGTAGGCAAATGTGGCTGAGAATTGTTATAATAACAGGCACTTAAGGTGATTTTACTATATTCCAGGAACCATGCTTAAATGACTCATGTAATTCCTCACATGGATCTACAGAGTGGGTGCTACCGCCCGTTTTAAGGGTGTGGAAATCAAGGTTTAGTGATATGTGGTAACTTGGCTAGGTCATATAGCTGGAAACAGGAAGACTCGGATTTGAATCTGAATGCCTGACTCCTGAGCCTCTGCTTGGAAATTCACAGTCTTCATTAAGATATCAAGGCACATGAGTTGGAAAGGAAGGTTGGGTGAAGGTGAGGCAAGCCTCCTCTGCCATTCTAAGGAGCTGGGTGTTATTCCAGTGGCGGGAGGGGTGGGCATGGTGCCTGAGGGTTCTCACTGACTGCCCGGGATTGTGAACTGCTGGGGTCAGCAACTCTCCCTGCTCACCCCAGCAGGTGAAGGCTGGGCGCCCCTTCTGGCGAGCTGGGCCCCAGGGAACAGAGATCCAAGGAGGAATTCAGTGCCTCCTCAAACCTCTGCACAGACCTTCAGCCTGTGGACCTGACGGGGTGTGGGTCTGGTTTCCCCACTGGACACCCCCAAGCCTTGCAGTGCTCAAAGAGGCTGGGGTCCTGGGTGCAGCACCCACAGACCCCAGCCACTGTGAACAGCTCCATTTCCATCCACATCATCCCGAAGGCACCCTGTGGGCTACCCTGTGGACTGTGAGCTGCAAAGAGCAGGTGAAAGGACCAGCTTTCATCTTCCTAGGCCCAGACAGGGGACGTGACTGGCCCAAGATCACACAGTGAGATGGTGGCAGAGGCAGGACTAGAATCCAGTGGTGCTTGTTGATTCCAAGACTGCTCTTCTTTCAAGATGGATATTATTTGGGAAAGAAAAGGAATCAGGACACATTCACTGAGGACTGGCTACTGGGATGCAGAATTCTCAGGGGAATCCTTCCTGTTTTATTCATATTTGCACACTTTGGGAGTCTTCTCTGAAGGACCCTGCGGAAGAAAGAGGCTGTGGCTCTGCGCGCCCTCCAGGGCTGGCTGTTGTCCCACACACAGTCCCTCATCCCCACAGGGCCTGTGCATCTCCCCACCCTACCCCCACCTTTAACCAGTGTGGGGGCAGGGGGAGCCCTGCTCTGGGGCCGGGCTACCTAAATTCCAATCTCTGTCAGGTACTCATTAGCTGTGCAACCATGAGCTAGTCACTTTCCCTCTCTGTGCTTCTGTTTCTTCATTACTAAATTGGTGAAAATAAGTATGAGGACTAGGTGTAAGGATTGCATAACATAAGTAGTATTCTAGGGCATAGTAAGGCACATGCCACATGATAAAGGCTGGTTTTTACTAGTATTATTAACCTAGGAATCAGTAGGCCTGGGTGCCTGTCACTAACTTACCTAAAAATTAATTGGACAAACCTTCCAGATCCTGCATAAAACCTGCCTCTTCCATGAAGACCTCCCAGAGCAACTGCACTCAGTTTAAAGCCTACTTTGATTCCCAGAATCTAAAGCACAGTTTGGCACTATCTAAACTAACTATAACGGGCAGGAGAGAGCAGTTTGTGTGACCCTCCCCACAGTACTTACCTAGACACAGAGGCCTAGGAGTACTCAAGCCCTCAGCTCGCTACGAGCCACTGGCTACTCGCTTCTGGGTAAACCCCTTCATCTTTGTCCCTCAGTTTCTTTGGTAAAATAGGGGGTGATAATAGGATGAAAAAAGTCAGACCCCTGACTACATTGAGAATGGAAGGAAACACGTAAGCAAATGTTTAGCAAAGCATATTAAATAACCTGGAAAAATGATGCCAATATACATACATAAAAAGATGCATAATACCTCCCTGTGGTAAAAGACTCACAGTATAATGTTAATCAAAAAAGCAATAAATTGCCGAAACCGGTTTGGCTCAGTGGATGGAGCGTCGGCCTGCGGACTGAAGGGTCCCAGGTTCGATTCCGGTCAAGGGCATGTACCTGGGTTGTGGGCACATCCCCAGTGGGGAGTGTGCAGGAGGCAGCTGGTCGATGTTTCTCTCTCATCGATGTTTCTAACTCTCTCTCTCTCTCTCCTTTCCTCTCTGTAAAAAATCAATAAAATATATTTTTTAAAAAAGCAATAAATTGTTTTAAAACAATAAATTGTCATATGAAATATGACCCCCAATTTGTTTTGAAAAAGTTTAAGTGCACTGCCCTGGTCAGTGTGGCTCAGTTGGTTGTGTGTCATCCCGTGCACCATTCCCAGTCAGGGCACATACCCAGGTTATGAATTTGATCACCAGTCGGGATGCATACAGGAGGCAACCGATTGATGGTTCTCTCTCTCTCTCTCTCTCTCTCTCTCTCTCTCTTTCTCTCTCTTCTCTCTAAAAATCAATAAAAAAATATTTTTAAAAATACAAATACACCAACAAAGAATAAAGATAAGGAAACCCACAACATGTCAATGGTGTTACCTCTGGATGGTAGGCTTACTAGTGACTATTATCTTCATCTTTACTTTTCTATATTCTCCAATTATTTCTAATGAGGATATATTATTTTATAAACAGAAGAAAATTACAATTATATTTAAAGAAAAACAGTGTGCTGCCCTAGCCGGTTTGGCTCGGTGGATAGAGAGCCGGCCTGCGGTCTGAAGGGTCCCAGGTTCGATTCCGGTCAAGGGCACATGCCCAGTTTGCGGGCTTGGTCCCCAGTGGGGGACGTGCAGAAGGCAGCCGATCAATGATTCTCTCTCATCATTGACGTTCTTATCTCTCTCCCCCTTTCCCTTCCTTTCTGCAATCAATAAAAATATATTTTTTAAAAATGTGCTTGAAAACATTCAAGGCTCAGCAAAAGCAACTTAGATGTCAATTATGTGTGAATAACCAGAAACCCTTAAGATTAAAATTATGCCTTTTACAGGCACCCTGTCCCTCCAAACCAGGGTTCAGTCCATGATTTTTTTCTCTTGGAAAGCCTCATGCAGCGCTCCCCACTCCTCTGGTTTCTAGAATATCACTAGCCTCCTTGGCCTGAAGTTCCTCCTTTGGGCCAGGGGAGCAGTGGGCAGTGCTCTGTGGAGATGAAGACCCTTGAAGTCCCTGCAGTTATCAGCTTACTTAGCCGAGGAGGCCTGTTATCTACCAATCTAAAAACAAGCCTGGCATTCCAGCTCGCTGGCTGTGGGTTATCTGCCTCTTCGGCATGTTCTCATGAAGACCTTCTTAGAATCCCCCACAGCCTTACTGCACCTAGAAGCTCAAAAACCTTCAATGGCGCATTTCCTTAGGGTGGGTAATGGCCAGCTTCCTTAGTCGGGCATTTAAGGGCCTGTAGAATCTGAACCAACTTTCCTGACAACTCCTGTATCAACCAAATAGTTTGTTAGCCAGCTGCACAGCTAGGATGGAAGGGACAACAATGAGTGAAGAGAGCTGGGTGGAAGGATGCAATGGGGAAAGGTGGGGACTGTGGCAAAATGGAGCATGCACAGACTTTCTAAAGGGACTGTCACTTCTCAGTGCCAGTCAATTACTGCCTGGTGAGATCTTCCAATTTTTTTCCCCAAGAGAATTAGGAAATCTGGATCTTTATGTGAAATCTCCTGATTTTTAAATACTGGCTGCTAATTCGCCAAAGACATTTGGCCAGTCTGCTGATCAAATTTGAGACTTGTCAGAGGAACACATTGAACTTTTCTCCCTCTGTACCTCTGCCTTTGCTGTTCCCACTGCCAAGAACACCCTCCCAGTCATCTGGGTCTAATGAACTCCACCTATTCTGTCAGGCCCAGTCCAAACACTATCTCTTCCATGAGCATCCCTGGATGACCTCAGCCAGAAGTGACACCTCCCTCTTTGGGACAGCACCAATATTTTAGCTCCGAGCCTGTCCATCTCATGCCATAGTCATGAGTCCTATCTCCAATAGGCCATGAGCTCCTGAAACATGCAACAAATACTTGTGGAGCACTTGCTTTGTTGCAGGCACCAGGCTAGGCACTGGGGAAACAGCCTCAAACAAGATGAATAGTTCTTGCCTTGATGTTATTTAAAGCTGGTGCTGGGGATTGATTTTAAATAAATCATTCCCAAGAAAGAATAATTCCAATTGTGATGAGTTTTATGGAGTTAAGGAAGTTTATAAAAGGAGCCTAATCCAGGCAGGAGGATTAAGCAGCTCACGAGGCAGTTTGGGAAGCATTAGCTCTAGGGCGGCCACACAAGGTTGCACAGTTTTTATACTGCACAAAGGTAACCAGCTGAGAGGGCAGGCGAGACCTGAAATCCAGGCCCTACTTGCTTGCCCAAGCTGTGCCTTTTTCTAATTTGTAGAGTGGCTGGGCCAGTGTTTAGTTCCTCCGAACCCTTGGGCCCCCCCAAAATGTTGCTCTAAATAAACTTAGAATATAGCCTCAAGAGATGTCCCCTGCTCTCCTTACCAGAATATATCCCCTAAATCCTTCCATCCTTCCATCCTTACTCTATAGACTTGGGGATCAAGGAAGCCATGTCTGAGGAAGTGACATAGGAGCTGAGACTGAAGGATAAGAAGGGGCCAGGCAGTAGGCGTATGAGGAACAGCATGTACCAGGCCTCTGAGGAGAGAAAGTACCATGGCCGAAGGAGCTAATAAGTGGCCAGGGGTGGGCTGGGTAGTAACCATACCATGTAGTAACCATGGTAGTAACCATGACCTGGAAGGCCACATGAAGGGGTTCAATTATTATCCTGAAACATCTTCTATTTCCCCCTCCCTAACCATGTTGCTATGGGTGTCATTGCCCATGGACACTCCCACAGAGAGTGTACGACAACAGAAACTACCTTTACAGAACACCTACCGTGAGTCACACCGCTGGGGCAACATGTCCGGTTCTTTCTTCCTTCCCCATCCTACTAAGGAAGTATTTTATTTCAATTGAACAGGTGAGAAAATTGAGGCAGAGAGGATGAGCAGCTTACCCAAGGTTTCCTGGCATTAAGGGGGGGGGGGGCGCTGGGAACCATGCCCAGGTCTGTGGGACCTGAGCCCCTCCTCTTGGTTGCCAAGTAGCAATGACCCTCATGAATAAACAGAAGGCAGGAGGAGTCCAGAGTCTTGCCGCTCAAAGGGGAGTCTGAGGGCTTCCGGCACTAGCATCACCTGGAAGCTTGTCAGAAATATAGGATCTCAGATTCTACCCCAGTCCTACCAAGTCAGAATCTACATTTTACAAGAATTGTGTAGACATTACAGGCTGAGAAACATTATGGTAGAGAATAATTCAAACAGTAACTGCCTTTGCAGCCCTTATACAACAGTCTAGTGTCTCAAAGGCCAAGTCTCCAGTGACTTGAAAACAACTTATTGTCAAATTTGCCAGAATTGCCAACTGTCCTACCTATCCACCTGCCCCAACTTTTTAAAAAAATATATTGTATTGATTTGTCATAGAGAGGAAAGAAGAGGGATAGAGAGCTAGAAACATCTATGAGAGAGAAACATCAATCAGTTGCTTCCTGCACACCCTCCACTGGGGATATGCCTGCAACCAAGTTACATGCCCTTGACCGGAATCAAACCTGGGACCCTTCAGTCTGCAGGCCCACTCTCTATCCACCGAACCAAACCAGTCAGGGCTCCACCTGCCCCAATTTTGTCTTCTATTGCAACTCCAAGGGGAAGGCTGTGAAAAGCTACCATCAACTCCAGAGAAGGGCTGCTGTAGACTCTTTTTGTTCAGTGTCTTAGTATGAATCTCCCCTCACCCAAGGACAAAGCTGTTTGACCCTTCTCCTGGTTAATTACTGCTCCAAATCATCTTCCATTTGGGGCCCACTCTGATCACCAGATCCTCTTCTGGGGCTCAGCTTCACAAGGCAATTCCCTTTCCTAGTTGCGTAACAGGGAAGCAGAATGGTTTGGTAGAAAAGATAGATGAGGAAAAGCTGTAAGCAGTAAGGCCATATGTTGTGTGACTTCGGGAAACACCCACATCCGCTTCCCCATCCCCATGTGAGGAAAGGACAGGAGGGACTAGGTTAGGATCACTGGCTCTAGGGCTTGGAGGTAACATAAAGGGAATTCAGTGGCCTCGGTGAGTAAGAGGGAGAAGTGGAGACCGTGGCAAATATTGTAAGGTTTTTAAATACTGGCACCTAGTTAACACTTAAAAACAAACAAAAACAAAAACACTCCGTGGGCCAGATAAAGATCAGGTGCAGGCCAGATTTGCCCGTGGGCCGCCGGTTTGCGATGCCTGGCCTAGGAGTCACCCTAATGTGGGGTGTGTGTGATGCCACCCTAATTTCTCAGCTCTAGTAGAATGTGGCAAAGCCGCTGCCGAGGGGCGGCGTGACCACTCCCCGCCGCGCCCCTCCCA
>NW_006292696.1:4568288-4583117 GCF_000327345.1 Myotis davidii | reverse complement strand
CCCCTTGTTCCCGGGTGAGCACGTGGTTTCTAGCCACACCCACAGGCCCACCCTGCCCGCCCTTGTTGGATTAGTGCTGGGGACTCACCTTTGTTTGTGTATTTTTAAGAAATTTTGTATAATAGTTTGTTTGAGCCAAACTGGGAACGCACCTCTAGACGCGGATCTTTAGTGAGCACCTCGCGTTGGAGGCCTTGGGGACGGGCCTGGGCGTTAGAAAGCGACAGAGAGGAGCAAGACCGAGTGCCCCCCCCACCCCCGGGGGCTTGCAGGGGAGGGAGAAAGCGCACAGCGCTAGCCACACGCGGACATTTAAACGGAGAAGTGATCTGCTGGCGCATTTTGTTGGGCTACACCAGTAGCGATAACACAAGTTTGAATTTGGAAGGTGCCCCAAGAAAGTTTCCTTAGCAATGTTTTTGTTTATAAATGAATCGATGAATGGGAGCGTGCGGTGATGGGACAGGCGGGTTTTTCCATGTATTTTTGAAGGTTTGGGGTGATGTATTGGAGTGCATTTGCGTGTCTCGAGCATGTATGTATATGCATGTTTATTGTTAAAGAACAGAAATTCAATGAATACATCTGAAGACCTAATTGGCTTTATTGATCCAGTCCTGAATTGGGTGGTATCCCCTCTGGCAAGTAGAGAGGAGCTGGAGAAGCTGTACAATATGGAAGGTTTTTATAGGCAGAAACTGAGGGAAACAAAGTTTCTAGCAAAAGAAAAGAAAGGATTGTTTCAGGCAAGGTTAACCTTCAGGGTTTTGGTTGTGAGTGTGTGAGTGTGTCTGTGTGTGTGTATGGAGTGTGTCTGGAGGTTGCATATGTGTGTGTGTGTGTAAATGAAGGTGTTTTTTTGAGTCATGTGGATATCATTGTATGTATCTAGATGTATATCTGCAGCCATCATATTGATTCAGTCTGTCATGAGGAGGACATGATTCTTAAGGGTTGGTCAAGGCATTTCTTTTTTATTTTTTAAATATGTTTTTATTGCCAAAGCCGGTTTGGCTCAGCGGATAGAGCGTCGGCCTATCAGCTGCCTCCTTCACATCCCCTACTGGGGATACAGCCCCAAACCCAGGCATGTGCTCTGTCCTGGAATCGAACCAGTGACCTCATGATTTGCCTGAGTTTATGTTCCAGCATCAAGAAGAGGTCAGGAATCTGGAAAAGGTTGCACGTAGATGACATAGGAATCCAGAGACTAATAAAGAGTCTGGAGACGAGATATAATTTTGAAAGGCATTGGGGGTCAAAGGACCTTCAGCTAAAGGAACTGAAGACGGCCTCCTTGTCTAGGACCCTTGCTTTTATTAACACAGTTTATCCTAAGGCAAGGTGGAGATAATACACTTCAAAGGGTAAGGTTTCAAAGGGTACAGAGTCCATTGTCAGAATGGGGGAATAGCCTACGGGTGTTCAGGTGTTTGGCCAGTAGGAGGCAATAACATGTAGATTAAGATGCCCTTTAACTCTGGCAGCCACAATCCGTTTCCTCTTCAGGTTTGGGGAAATGCCTTTAGCCATTCCCAACAGGTGACTACATGTGTGACTCAACCCTGTTGAGTCCCCAAGTCTCATCAACCTTTTGATGAAACTCTTGAAATTATGACATGCTGGAATTGATCTATGGCAATGATTCATTGGTCTATGCTTAACCACTGAGCCACACTGGCTGGGCAAGGCATTTCTTAGAGTAAGATGTCCTTGGGAAGTGGGGGTTATGGAGGCAGGAAAAAGTCCAGTGACCATATAGAGCAGTGGGAGATGGGGTGGGCAATGTAGGCTGAAGCAAGACCAGGGCAGGCCTTAAAGGCCAGAACACCTTTGTCAGGGCCTCCTCAGGCCTCCCCCGGCCTCTTCACCCTTTTAAGAACTTGGCTGACTTTTCTCATAGCCCAGCTCTCGGCCTACCTTGTCAGTGCTCCTCTGCAGAGGGCATGTCCTTGGTAATTAACAGTAGCAACCTTATGAGCACTTACTGTGTGCCTATCCCTGAAAAGTACTTAACCAGCATTGGCTCAGCTCTGTGAGCCAGGAAAGGCACCCCTAATTTTACAGAGGAGAAAGTGAGGACGGAAAGGGCAGTTCCTGGTTATGTAGCTGGTTATTCCCCAGGCTCCAGAGGCTACACGCCCTCTCACCTGCAAGACCCGGGTCTCACAACCTCAGCACGACGACACTTGTGTCCGGCGCACTGTAGGATGTTCGGCAGTATGCCTGGCCTTACCCACTAGATGCCAGAAGCACCTCCCTCCCCAGTTGTGACAACCAAAATGTCTCCAGGCATTTCCACATGTCCCCTGGAGACAAAATCGCCTGGACTGAGAATCACATGCTAGACTCTCCTGCCTTCCTGAAAAACGTTACAATCTCCACGTTGTCCAGGGGATTTGCCACCCTCTTCTCACAGTGATCCCCCTTCCACGCAGGCGGCGCCTTGCCTTTGCACAAACAAAAGGGTTAGCAGCTGGGCCACCTTGCCCAGAAACTCAACTTCTCTGAGCCTCAGCCAAAGACAGCACAGGGCTCCACATCTCACAGATACCTTTCCAGCTCTTACTATTATCCTTTGAGTCACAGGGGTTCCCTGAGGTCAGAGCCAGGAGGAAGCGGGCCTGCAGCCAGCTGACCTTCTCTGGCCCAGATCTGTGGACGCTGCTGGTTCTGCGAATTTGCTTTCCTAGTTCAGTGAGAAGAGCACAATGCTACCATGCTGGGCCAAAGCTGGGCCTGTTTGACGCTGTTACATCTTTTGCTGTGTCATCTTTGCAAATGGACTTTCCTCACCCGCAGAACCTGATTGCAATGAGCAACTGCTGCGTTGTAGCCAGAGCAGGTGCTCAGGAAGGGAGAGGCGGAGCCAGCCGCAGGCTCTCAGCATGTCCAGGACCTCGCAGGCTGTCCACGCTGCTGTGGGGCCGGCCACCTTGGCTGGGCAGCTGGTGGAGAAGAGTGCAGTAGCCCTGCCTCATGCACAGGAGGTCTGAGGCTCCTGCTACAGACAAGACACAGGCGACAATGCCCACAGAGGACTTCCATGCCACCCCTGTCTCTGCTACTCCGGGAACTCTCTTCTCTTGACTGTGTGTTCCCTTGCTGTGCCATCTCTCCCTCTGCTCCCTGCGGTGTCCTTGGAGTTTGCAGGGGCCTCCCTCCATTCCTTTTGTGGGGCTGCAGAGCTGAATAGTTAAGGGGGAGGATTCTGGCACCTCCTCACCCGAGTCTGTGTGATCTTGGGCAAGGCACTTAACCTCTCTGTGCTTTGACTTCTTCATTTCTAAAGTGGGCGTAATGAGAGGCCCTACCTGGCAGGCTTAAATGATATACTACAGCAAGCCCTCCCTCCTGGGAGCATGCCCGTGCCTTTATCTCCCCCTTTTTCTTTCCCCACGGGTGTGTACCTCCTAAACTCTAAGGGGCCCCAAGTGACTTGCAACCAGGGGTGCAATGGGAAGCTTATCCTGGGCTCACCCCCTGAACCTGTCCCCAAGCCCCCCTTTTCCCTGACTCCCATGAGCTAATGGCAGCCCCGCCTGGGCTCACTTCTCTCCCATATTTCTAGAAAGACAAAGCGGCCCGCCTGGGCTCTCCCCTGTTCATATCTTTCCTAAGTCCTTTCTTGTTTCACTGTCCCCAGCTTTAATAAACATACTCTCAATATATATACATATACATATACATATAATATATATATTACATATACATATACACACTAGAGGCCCAGCGCACTATTGAAATCACGTGAGGAGGCACCCCACCTCCTGCTATGCGAGGAGGCACCCCGAGGGGGGCCAGGACCGCGCCTGACTCACATAGCACCAGTCGCCGCAACACTGTGTATGCCGGAGTATATATAAAACACATGTGAAGGATGCTAGGCATGCAGTGAGTCCTTGATAATCACAGCTACCATTGTTGCTATTATTCTTGATTAACCATGAAATACAAACGAGCACATACTAAATGCTGGGCACTGTGCTAAGCCCTGGACAGCTTTCTCACTCAGTCCCGTCAACAGCTCTATGAGGGAAATGCTAGTATCCGGCCCAGCAGAGAAGAGGAAGGTCAGGTACGCTGATGTTAAGTAACTTACCCAGGGTGACAGAACTAAGAGAATCTGAGCCAAGTGTTGTCAGTGCAAAGCCTAACTGCCCTGATCTGCACCACAAACAGATTTCACGGAGAAAGGAGGGGCTCCTCTCCTGCTGGTGCAGCGGGGAGCCAGCGGAGAGGCCTAGAGGAGAAGGCAGAAGGGCCTGGGCAGGAGGGCTTTGTGCTCAAAGAGGGTGAAGATGCCCTTGTTCAGCTACTGATGAAGCCACCTAGCACAGTGGGCTCTGACCTCCAAGAGGTGTCACCAAGTTTTTACTGGTGCATAAAGTTCATTTTTATGACAAGCCAGGGCATATGCTGTTCCTTTTTGTTTGAATTGCCTTGTAGAAAAGCTGCCCAAAGGCGGTTAACTTGCCGTAAGTCAGAGGAATCAACAGTTTAATGTAAGAGAGTCATGAGAACTTGGCCAGGTGAGTACACACGAGTGGATGGTCTGCGTGGACTGGTTAGTTCTTCCAATGCATGTGCCAGAAAGGACGGAGAGAGCCATATGATAACGTTTTGATTTTTAAAGAAATTCAAGATGTTTTTCTTTGTACTGGGATTGTGTGGTTGTATTCGTTAGTTGTTGCTATGTAGCAAATGACCCCTCAGCTTAGTGGCTTATGGTAAGTATTTACGATCTCACAGTTCCTGTGGTTCAGGAATTCAACAGTGATTTAGCTTCCTAGGCGCTGGCTTGGGGCCTCTCACAAAGTTGCCATCAAGATGTCAGCCAGGGCCAGGCCAGTGTGGCTCAGTGGTTGAGCATTGACCTATGAAGCAGGAGATCACAGTTTGATTCCCCGTCAGGGCACATGCCTGGGGTGTAGGCTCGGTCCTTAGTGCGGGGGCATGCAGGAGGCAGCCAATCAATGATTCTCATCATTGATGTTCCTTTCTCTTTGTCCCTCTCCCTTCTCAAATAAAAATATATTTTAAAAAATCAACTTCAGCCCTGGCCGGTTTGGCTCAGTGGATAGAGCATCGGCCTGGGGACTGAAGGGTCCCAGGTTCGATTCTGGTCAAGGGCATGTACCTTGGTTGCGGGCACATACCCAGTGGGGAGTGTGCAGGAGGCAGCTGATTGATGTTGCTCTCTCTTCGAGGTGTCTAACTCTCTATCCCTCTCCCTTCCTCTCTGTAAAAAAAATCAATATAATATATTTTTTAAAAAATCAACTTCACAGGGTCCACAGTGAGATACAGGATGACAGAGCAATGATAATGGTGCTCTGCCACTGTTGACTCATAGGTTTGTTATGAATAACAATAAAGTAATAATAATAGCTCACATTTATTGAGCAACTATTATTGTCAGTCTCTGAAGCTTAGAGCAATTAAGCTCCTTTGCCCAAGGCACACAGCTAGGAGGGCGGGGACTTGAACCCAGGTCTGCCTATCTCCAAAGCTAAACTGTTGGATAATTTGCTCTTTTCACTTCACAGTCTGTAATGATCGACATGTTACAAGGTTCTACCTTCCCAACCCCTCTTTTTTGGCTCCTTGGTAGTATATGGATGTACCATCATTAGTTAACTATTCCTCCTATTGCTGATACTAGTTTTTAATTCTTTGCCATTAGCCACGAGGCTTCAGTGAGCATCTTTGCTGGCCAGACATTTGCTCAGAACTTACCATGTGCCAGGGGCTGTGCTGGGCACTTGACGTGTGTGCCACAGAGAAGCCAAATCCCTTGGTCAGAGTCACCACCCAGCCACTGGGGACTGAGAGCTGGCCTCCAATTTCCAGTCTGGAAAAGCCACCAGACCACCTGCCTCTCCTGACCCTGCTCAGAGAGTAACGCCACGAACCTTTCCCATGTCAACTCAGCTCCAGAAAATCATCTAGAACCACACTGTCAAAGGGTCCTGAGAACCATCTTGCCAAACCGCCTCCTTGCTCTTTGAGTCCAGAGATGGAACGGACTGCCCACATCACACACCAAGCTGGGGACTGGAGGCCCGGCTGGCTGGTGTGTGACTCAGGCGGTACCCACAGTGCCACGTCACCCTTCCTGCTCAGCTGGGACTCATGACCATGTGCTTCTGAGGGCAGCAGCTCCAGTGCTCCATTACCTGGTGGGAGTCTGGGCCCTGCCGCTTCCTGGCTGTGCGACCTCAGTCAAGCTGCTTAACCTCTGTTTTTTATGTACGGAATGGGAATTTACCTCCTTCGTTGGGCTATTGTGTGGATTAACCCCTAGAGTGCCGGGGAGCGGGATCACGCTCCTCCTGTCTTTTGCCAATAGTACCGGGACTGCAGTGTCACTATTAGATGCCAGTAGTTCACTCTTTATTGACAGATGGCACCTAAGTGCAGATTACTTATGATGCCGAATGTTTGTAGTTCTAAAATTGAATATGTAACTTCATTTACTTGCGATTCATAATTTTTTTCCTAAGCTGCTGTAAAATCAGCAAAAATGCCTTGGCAATTTTAGCATAGTTCCTAGGATATTGGTTGGCACTCAAAGGGTTAAAGTGAGCTGATCTATTCAAATTCAGTGCTGGTTGTGAACACTGTGACCACATCACCATCATCACATCTTCACTGTCACCATCACAATCTTGAACACCAGTAGGAGATGCACTGAGTGTGCCCACCTTAGCATAGTTCAAGGCCCCAGGAAGAGCTGGGTAAAGGCAGAGCTGGATTCTGGCCTCTGCATGATGCGTGCCATGTCTGGGTCTCTGGGTCCCCAGCTGGAACAGGGAGGGTCTATTTTAAAAAAAACTTTTCTATTGTACTTCAATCATCCCAATATTCCCCTGGCAATAATGACCATAGGAATGTGCACAGCTACTCACTGCAGTATCCTTTATAAGGTCACAGTAAACATTTGGAAACCATCTCAATGTCCTTTCTCATTGGAGATTTAAAAATAAGGAACTGACAACCCCAAAGTGGAAATAACCCAAAAGTTCAACAGCAGGTACCTCCATGTGATGGACACTCCTCAGCAAAGAAAGCAACCAAGTATGGGCGGCGGGGCGTGAGGGTGAATCTCAACACCAGCCCGCTGGGTGGAAGAGCCTTAACCCGACAGTGCCTGCTGCTTGACTCCACTTAGCGCACGGCCGGATATGGGGACAGGGATTGATCACCAGGGGCATGAGAGAACTCTGGGAGGTTACCTGAGTGTGTGGTTTTTTTTGAAAGTCATTGACCTATGTTCTTAAAATGGGTATGTTGTATTGTATGTCAATTATACCACCACCGAATCGACTGAAAAATAAATGATGATTCACCCATACAAGGAAGGCTCTGAATCTGTCCAGAGGAGTGGGCTACATCTTTGGCATCAATATAAAGAGAGCCCATGTTACTGTTGGTGAAAAATAAAGGCGACTTATAGACAACACTGGTGACATTGACGGTCACTGAGAGCTCACCGTGGGCCAGGCCCAGGCTACGTGCCTCGCCTGCATTATTTTGCTTAATTCTGGCAATATCCACGTGAGGTCTGACAGATTAGAAAACCAAGGTTCAGGGAGATGAAGCGCATGCGTGGGTACGACGAAGTGAGGGAGCCCCAGGCTTGGGACCTGGGACAGGCTCTGAGCCAGCACACCCGGCTCTACTGTTTGCTTCCAATCCAGGGAAATGACAGCGTTAGTTTATGTGCAGAAAAAAAACCTGGTGAGATGAGCATGACCTGGGCCCAGGGCTTGTGTCTGAGATACGCATTTCTAGGCCCTTTCACTTTCTTTTCTCTGTCCCTTTTCCTATCACCATGGGCACTTTCACTTTCAGTGCCATCTATTTTTGTTATGCTTAATTTATTGTAACATGCCTGCATTACCTTTCTAATCAGAGAAATAAACAAAATAGACTTTAAAAAAATTACTAAAAAAAAAGTCTCTGGTTTGTATCTCATCTGCCCAGGACCTGGGCACCCTCTCTCATTGCTTCTCTCCCAGGCAGGCCACGTGCCCGCACAGAGCCCTGAGCCCCCCCGATAAAGGCCAGGCCCCTGTTATCGGGTCCAAGCAGCCCCGGCAGTCCCTTCTCATCTGGTCCCCCCAGGGAGGGTGGGCCCTGTCCCAGGAATCAGCAGGATCCAGGGCCCTGCAGATAACAGGACTGCAGGGGATAGGTGGTGGGGACCAGGGGGTCCAGGGGACCCAGGGTCTCCAGCAAGAAGGCGAGCCAGGGACCTTGGACAGAGGAGGCCGCTGAGCCCAAAGAAGGTGTGACCTGTTTAGTCTATGTGGACCTGGCTCTGTCTGCCAGGTGGCCCTGGGCACGGACCCCCCTCAGTGATTTCCAGGTTCGCCTGGGATTCTTTAGTTCCAGCCTGGTCCTCTTTTTGGAAGTAACCTGGGCCCTGAAACCATCCTGACAGTCCCTGAGGTCTGAGCAGGCAGCAGGATGTCCTCTGCCCCCGGGTGCAACTCCAGGTGGATATGTGGAGGCCCGAAGCCACCCTCATGACCCTGAGCACATGCGCACATGCCCTCCTGGGCACGGCCATGCCTGAGGCCCAAGGACAAGCCAGGCCATCCCTGGGCCAGGCCATGTTTACATGTCCAAAGGTCAGATGCCGCTGCCAAGAGGGCCTCAGCTGGTGAGAGTTTGCAGCTGTGTGTCCGGACGCAGATAATGTGTGCCCCAGGAGAGGGTGGGGTGAGAATGACACCCAGGTTGCTCTCTGGTAGAGCCCCAGCCAGCTCCTCTGCTGTGGGCCCTGCGTGGGGAGGTTCTACCTCCCCCTGCAGGTCTAGGAGCACCCTCAGGCTGCTTAGCTCGGTATCCGCCTGCTCTGTACTGCCCACCACTTCTTTTATGCCCCTGGATACTTTCACCTCCCTGAGCCTCAGTTTCCTCATCTGTAAAATGGGGGAAATCACAGTTCTTACCCGATAAGGTGCAGAGAAGAATGAGGAAGCTGAGGCAGGGCGGGGTGTCAGGTAAGTGGAAAGGGCTTCACATAGGAGCCTCTAACTTTAGGGATAGCCCCATGTTCTGGAAGCCCCCAGTATGCTAAAGGAGGCTTAGAGACCTCCTGTCTGAGCCTCAGTCATGAGTGGGGCCTACAAGTCCTCTTCAGCTTCCCCCTTGTGGTATTTCCGAATTGTTTTCAAATTTCCTCTTCCCCCACCACTGTTCACCACCACCCTTCCCATTCCCTGCTGTCCCATATAACGAATCACTCACACTTCCATGTCAATGGAAGCACAAATGTAACACAGGGGCTTCCAATCTGGCTGTGCTGATGGGATCTGTACATCAAGACCTAAAAAAGTGGCACCTGTTCTCTTCTTCTTCTTTTTTCTTTTAAAATATGCTTTTGTTGATTTTTAGAGATAGAGGAAGGGAGAGGGAGAGAGAACCATTGATCAGCTGCCTCCTGCAGGCCTCCTGCTGGGGATCAAGCCCACACCCTGCTGGGGCTTCTCTGTCTCCCTCAGCCCCTAGCAGAGGGCTTGACCAATGACATCACTGCCCTGACTGGGAACTGAACTGTGACCTCCTGGTGCACAGGCCAACGCTCAACCACTGAGCCACTTGGTCCAGGGCAAGTGGCACCTTTTAAATGTGCGTGTGCCCCGTGCCCTGCACAGCAGGTGTGCACCAGCTGGCGTCTCTGCCTGGGAGGGGATTAGGGATATTTTCTTCTCTCAGTCACTCCCACCAGGACACCTGGGTCACAAAGGTTCTGACTATTCACCTGCGAGGAAGGGGGAAGCTGAAGGGAGCTCAGTTTATTACAAAAATAGTTAGCAAAAATGTCTTTGAATTAAACTCTGTGAATGTTGATAACCTCCAGGCTGGCAATGCCATGGAGACAGGCTCCCTCCCACACTGTGGGTGAGGATGAAAACAGGCATAACCTACCTGCAGGCAATTAGCATCTCTATCAACACACAACCACACACACAACCCACAACCCAGGGCTTGTACTCCTGGGAACCTATGGGGGCAGAAGTGCTGCCACAGAGGCAGCTGTAAACGGATGTTTGTGCAAGCATTTTTTTTTTTTTGTAAAAGCATAACAGTACTGGAAGACTTTCAAATGACTACCCACAGAGGCTTGATTGCCTAGACATTTGTGATCCAACCACACTACAAACTATACACCATTCAGCTGCCAGGAGAGGAGGTACAGACTCCCACGGAAATGTTTCCAATACTCACCAGCAGGCGAAAGAGGTAAATGAGGAATGATATGTAACACATACATAAACAAAACTACTCTTTCTTTCTTGACAACTGTATATAGCAACTCAGGTATACTGGCCTGGGAAAGCTCGGGAAGTAGTCTTGGCTAATGATTTACTTAATTCACGCTGTTTTCTAGCTAACTGGGAAGTGACTTAACTCTCAGCCTGTTTCCTGCTTTGTAAGTTGATAATAACAAACCTCATAGGGTTGTGATGAGAATTACTCTGACTAATTATTGAAAATAATTTGGCATATAGCAAGCATTCTACAAATATTTAGGGAAATAAGGCAGGAATCAATTTTCAGCTACTAGTAAGCTTTAAGCGGTGGAGGCTCGTCTGCCTGTCTTTGCTGCCACCTAGTGGTCACAAGCGAGAAAGCATACTTCTTCCCTTTTTAAATTTTTATTCATTTACTAGTAAGTCACAATTTACTGAGGGCCTACAAAGTGTCAGGCACACACAGGTCCTGTGTTTTCGAGTTGGCGGGCTTCAGTATGGTCCCAGATCTCTGTGCGTCTCCCTTTTCTCATCCTGGGGGGTGGGGTGGGTGGGGAGGGGGGGGGAGGGGAGTGTGAGTAACAACTACTTACCTCATACATTTGTGAGGATAAAATGCAATAATGCCTATAAAGCATGTAACACTGGCCCTGACACAGAAGAATGTTCTAGAAATAGTCAGCATTGGTATTTACACAAATTATCCCACTTAGGAAAGTAGTGTGATAGCCCGTTCATGGATGAGGAATTTGAGGCTCAGAGAAGTAACCTGCCCAAAGCTATTTACCTAAGAGAGGAAGGGCCGAGCTGAGAATCAGGTCTTTTCCATCTCACATGCTTAACTGCAAAGGAATTATAGAAAGCTGTTTTAACCATAATGGGAATTTGAATTCTGGAACTCACAGACCAGGAACATTTAAAAATACCCAAATGTATTGGTTATCTATTGCTGCATAACAAATTGCCCTAAAACCCATTTTGTGCCTCAATGGCCTCACTCTACTCTGGGCTCTGCAGCTGGACCGTAGTAATCTTAAGGCTTGACTGGGGAACTATCTTCTTTAAGGTCAAGTGGCTGCCCAGTGGGTTCAATTCTTGAGGACCGTTGGCCAGAGGCCACATGGACAGTATCTCCTACATGGCAGTTTGTTTCATCAGACAGAGCATGTATGCAAGGCAAGAAGGCAAGAGCAGGCCTCGCCTGGCAAGATGGAAGTCACAATCTTGTGTAACCTGGTCCCGGAAGTGAGTATTGCTGTAGTCTATTCTAGAACCCAAGTCACCAAGCCCAGCCCATTCCCCAAGGCATTACACAAGGGCCTACCTGCCTGCCGGGGAGATGGTGTCACAGCACCAGAGCCTTTCGGCCACACCAGAGTTGCTAACTTTTCATTTTGCCAAAGAAGAATTTAGAAAATCAACTCCCACCTCTGGTCACCATCATTCCACAGAAGAAATGGACCTTTTTACAACTAGATACAGAGAACCTCAGAATAAAGGACAGTCCCTGTGGTTGAATAAATGTAGCTGTACGGGGAATGCCCCACAGGGTCCTGCGTTTCTCACCTGGCTGTGCTCCGCCTCCTGCCCCAAGACTGGGAACCTCCCGCTGGGAGTGGGATGCATCCAGCTGGGAGGGAAGCAAAGAGAGGATAGAGTGGCTGGGCCTCATAGTGGCCAGCCCTCCAAAGCAACACCCGCGAATGAATGAATACATGAATGAAAAACCTCATGTAGAAGGGTCACATTTACCTCTGACTTTCAGACAAGGCAACCAGGCCCTGTAAGGCTAAGTGACTAGTGTAAGGCGAAGTGCTAGAAAGGAGATTAATGTTTGCAGGATGCTTTATTCACCACAAATCCCTTCCACATTCATTAGCTAAACCCTCAGTCTCAACAGCCAACTGGGGCTGGAGGGAGAAGGCTACCATTTCCCATTTAGCACTGAACAAACAGGTCCAGAGAGGTGAAACAACTGCGTGGAGTGACTCAGGATGCCGTGGGGAAGGAGGCCCAGGGAGGTTTAAAAGGAAAGCAGCGAGGGTTGGATTAGTAGCCCAGAGGGTGTGGCCTGGGGTCACTGGTCAGTCTTCCAGACAGGGGATCCATGCCAGGGGGGTGATTCTGTTGCTGGTGCTCCTTGCCCCTTGGCCAAGGCTGCCAGCTGTCTTCATCCCCCGAAGAGGAGCCTGAGGTGGCACTGCAGCAGGGGGCAGTCGGGGATCCTTGAACCAGATGGCCCTAGTGCAAAGCCAGAAGCCCCTAGAGCAGGGGTGGGGAACGTCCGGCCCCTGGGCCGTATAAAGACCGAGAAATAGTTGTTCTGGACCTGCCAAGGCATTAGGGGTGAGTTAATTAAATGTTTGACCAAATACAGCAGGCTAATTTTTAAGTTAATAATTTTGTATGGTCCTCGAATGATGTTATAAATACCCAAATGGCACTTGGCAGAAAAAAGGTTCCCCACTCCTGCCCTAGAGCAAGTGGCCAGGTCAGTGTCAGAAACTCAGGTTTTCCTGCTTCCCCTTGCTCAGGCCACAGGTGCCCCATTCATGGCCCCTCCCAGCTCTGCTCCCAGCTGGAAGGGGCGTGTTTTCCCACTTTTAATCCCACATCTACCTATGTCTGCCTACCCCTTCCCTTCCCTTCCTGGGGAGCACCCTGCTGGGGCTTCTCTGTCTCCCTCAGCCCCTAGCAGAGGGCTTGACCAATGACATCACTGGGAGGAAATGGCCACCTCTGTTCAGTATTTACTCTCAGTTAGCCAACACACAAACCCTCCAGGTAGATGCTACTGTCATCTCTGTTTACCAAAGAAACCCAGGAACCAAAAGATTAAAATCACACAGCTAGTATTCAGTGACACTGCTGGAAGGTGAAATATAGAATAAAATAAAAAATAAAAAAATAAAATAAAGAAATTTAGCCAAATAACTAAATAAAACTAATTACAGATTTCAGTAAGTGTTAAGATATGAGGTCAAACTGGAAAAATCAATAGCCTTGTTGTAATCCAGCAACAATAATCTATCATAAATATGTGATGGAAAAGAAACCACATTCTCAAAAGCAAAACCAAACCAAACAACGACAAAAACCCCAAACAAAGTCATACATCTAGAAATAACCTACCTAAAATACACCTTTTTGAGAGCCAGCATAACATTTTACTGAAGGATATAAAAAATAAATCTGAATTATGGCAAGATATGTCCCGATTACTGGTAAAGGTGCCAGGTTCTCCCCAGTTTAATCTATACGGGCAAAGCAACACAATCAAAACACCACCAAGGTCTTTTGCAGAATTTAATACGCTCGTTCTAGAATGACATGGAAGAGTAAACAATAGTCAAGAAGTCTGTAAAACCGGAAGACCTTGAACACTTCTCCTACCAACTAGCAAGACTTAGTATAAAGATTTGTTATATATAATTAAGAGAGTACCGTCCCAGGAATATATATTAAGAAAATGCAAAGCATAAGGAAAGCCTGTCTTCCTATTTTACTGCTTTGGTCATGAAAAACAACAAATTAAAATGAGAAAGCCTTTTCTATCCATCAGACTAGTAGAGTTTGAAAATGACAGTTTCCAGTGTTGGGGGGTAAGTGGGAAAACAAAACTTGTGACACTGCTGGGGGATGGAGAGGGGGGCTGATACAGGAAGTGGGAATGAGCTGAACGCTACGAGCAGCAGTTTGGTAATAGCATATATCAACATATAATGTGCTGTATGTTTTGACCCAGAGGTTGCCCGTGTAGAATTTATCCTCATGACATAAAAGATATCTATGACAGCATTGTTTATAATAAGAAAATACTGGAAACTGCTTATGTTCATCAATAAGAGAATGATTAAACAAATTAAGGTAAGTCCATACAACAGAACATCATAAACCACTAAAAATGATAATACAGACCTTATAGCATTGCCATAGATTATTGAATAAAAAATCAAGATTGCCTTAATCACTGTAACCGGTTTGGCTCAGTGGATAGAGCGTCGGCCTGCGGACTGAAAGGTCCCAGGTTCGATTCCGGTCAAGGGCATGTACCTGGGTTGCGGGCACATCCCCAGTGGGAGATGTGCAGGAGGCAGCTGATCGATGTTTCTCTCCCATCGATGTTTCTAACTCTCTATCTCTCTCCCTTCCTCTCTGTGAAAAATCAATAAAATATATTAAAAAAAAAAAGATTGCCTTAATCCCATCACTCAGAAATAACTATCGACAAACATTTTGTTTATATTTTTGCAGCCTTATTCTGTGCATGCACACACACATTATTTTAAGAAATGGAATCATACCATATGCATTACTTCATAACTAGCATTTACTTAACTATATATTGAACATTACTTTTTTCAAGAAGCATAAATTAGTTTTATACTAAAAAAGCTACTATTATTAATTTTCAGTTTCACCAAGTGCATTCTTATCTAACAATACAATCATGACAGGTAAAGCTAAAATCTCTTTGCCTCAAATAAAATAAAATAAAATAAAATAAAATAAAATAAAATAAAATCTCTTTGCCTCTTCCTCCCCAGCAGTCACCATTTTC
>NW_006292696.1:4555851-4567799 GCF_000327345.1 Myotis davidii | reverse complement strand
CAGCGCCTGTCCTGCCCCTCTCGCCCTGTGTTGCCCAACTGGCTACCTCCTAATTAATTTATTTTCAATGTGCACGGATCTGTGCACTGGGCCTCTAGTATAAAATAAAATAAAATAAAATAAAATCTCTTTGCCTCTTCCTCTCCAGAAGTCACCATATTCATTGGGTACGCATCCTTTCAGGTCTTTTCCCAAACTTTTTGGGCCATTTACATTCATCTATGGATGTAAATGTGCTTATATGATTCTGTAACTTGGTTTTATAAATTAACAGTATGACTTGAAACTTGGCCGAAAAATTTTTGGCGTTTTATTTGTTGTTTTATTTCCTAATTGATGGCCACTTAATAGTAAAAAAGAAAAAATAAGCAGACAAATAAAAGAAGGCGTAAAGCAATAGTGAAGAAGGGAAGGAGGTAGGGAGGGGCCCAAAAGGAAAACAAAATACGGAATCTTATCTTCCTTGTTAAAAAGGTTCCAGGCTTCCCTGATTTCCACAAGGGGGAGACAAAGAAACACGGTCGGGAAGTGTCACAATGCAGGTTCACCGATGGGAGGTTCATCCAGTAGTAGCCTTCCCCGATATTCCGTCACTTTCTACCCACCTCTTTCCACCAGGCCAGCTTTTCCAAAGTGGGACGCCTTTCTCAGGATTCGGGACCACCAGCCTCCGCAGGGCATTCACCCCATTCATATCCACCCACACTCTGGGAGCACTCGAAATGGTGAGCAGATACGCGATGCAAGGTCCTCTGGTGGTGAATTAAGTGCCCAAAGATGAGGCAAATTTCAAGAATTCTGACCTCCCGGGACCCCAGCATCAGATCTTGGTGTTTATCGCCCCCTCCTGGCAGGATTTATCAATGTGTCCGCAGGCGCCACCAGCCCGAGAGCAACTGAGGTCACCAAGATTGTGGTGCCCCAAACACATGCCCCCATTTTCCAGGGTTCCTCAAAATGGATGGGCGAGGACAGGGGAGATACCGAACTCCACCCACCAAACACGGTGGAGCCAGAGAGAGCAAGTTTGACAGCATGCATCTCATTTCCCGATTCTCATGTGCCGCGCTCCGTGCTATGAGTGTGTGTGTGGGGGCGAGGGGAAGTACAAAAATAAGATCAGACTCCACCTCTGTCCTCCAGTGGCTTCTGGTCCTCAACAGTTTTTTATATTATGACCGTTTGTCCATCCCAGTCGCCCTGTTCTGATGAACACCTGTCCTCTGCCCTCGGACGGGGCCTGGCTCATCCCCCAGTACGGGGACAGGGAGCAGCAGCCAGTCGTCTGTGGTTTCCTGGGAGAGTGGGAAGAGCACTGGACAGGGAGCCTGCAGGCCGGTTCTGATCCGCTTGGCAGTGCCTTCCTGGGTGAGCTTGCTTTGGTCTGGCCCTACGCGGACCTCGGGCTCTGCCTCCCTTGGAGATCCCCTCAAGTGTTCACACCCTCCAGTCTCCTCTCACCTGGATGATCATTCTGGAAGTAACTCTTGTCCCTCCTGAAACTTGGTGTTCCTCCTGTGCCCGGACAAAGCTGGGCCAGGACTGGCTCCCTGTCCTTGTGGGCATCTGTCCAGGGAAAGGTGGAGAGGGGCTGCCAGGGCCTGTACCCCTGCTGTTCTGAGCAGTCCCCAGGAGCCCGGGCCAGGCCACTCCTGCCGGGAGGGCACCCCACACCCCTCCAGGGTGATCAGCTTCCCTCTCAGGCCCCGCATAATTTTTACTCATTTCTTCAGTTCTCAGCTTAAACTAATCTTCTGAATCAGAGGCCAACATTTAAAAATAAGGAAAGTTACGAATTTCCAGCTTCTTTTGTAAAATCGGAAGCTCCGCCCCCTGACTTCCTAAGGGTGGGGCTGAGGAGCGGCAGCCCTCTGCAGATAGAGGCTCTGGCTGCTGGCTGCTGGCTGCTGCTCACACCACCCAGCCCTGGGCACCCCACCCACAGAGCTGCTTGGCCCTGTGAGCACTGTGGCCTCTTGTCTGGGCAGGAGACTTCTCGAAGGCAGGGGCAGCATCTGTAGCCCCAGTGCCAGCACCGAGCCTGGAGCATGGTAGGAACTCACTAAGCATTAATTGAATAAAAATATGTTTTTGACATTAAGTTTTAATTTACCTCCTTCACCCTGCATTCAAAGCCTCCTTCATTCTGTCCCAAATTACCAATTGCAATGGTCATGCTGCTGCTGAGTACAATAGTGACAACCTTGTGTGTGACTTTGTAGCCCTGTATAGATCCCATTTACTCCTGTTAGCAGTCCTCTGGGATCTGTTTTATCTCCTCCTGTTTCACAAATGAGGAAACCAAGGCTTAGCAAGGTGAAGCCGTTTGCCAGGGATCAGGCAACTCCTTACGGGGCAGAACTGGAGCTGGACCTCAGACCCATATAACTTCTGGTCCCATGTTTCCACTCATCTTTCTGGCTGTGGTCTGCCAGACGCCTCGATCCACTTCCAGTACATTCTACACACACTTTCGAGGGCCCTCTGCTAGGCCGGGCACTGGGTTAGGCCCTGTGGCAGAGGTGGGAGGATACAGAAAAGGTTTGTATCCAGGGGCCACTGCTTTTCTTCCTCATGGGGATCTCACAAGGCCTTGCTAACATGCAGCTTCCCAGCCCTCCTGCTTCAGGATTTCCAGCTGTGGAGCCTGGGAAACTGCATTCCCATGAGCAGTTCCAAGAGATCCTGACGTACCTGCAGGTTTGGGATCCTTGCCTGTGGGAAGGGCTGCCTTAAAGGCCCAAACAGGGGACTCAGGAAACCTCTGCCTTACTAGGCACCTAGGAACCTCCAGGCAGAGGTGGGACATTCGTCCACATTTGTTCATCCATTCACAAGGCACTCAACAGCGAGCAGATCAGCCCCTGCCCTGCCGTGGAACCTCAGAGCCTAGTGGGGGAGACAGAAAGTAACCAATATCCGATCCAAGATGTGCTATGAAAGAGAAATACGGAGAGGAATGGGAGGGAATCAGAGGGGTCCAGGTCCCACCAGGGGCATCAGGGAAACTGAACTCAGAGGGAAGTGGAAGTAGGAACTGGGGAGGTCCTCTCCACAAGCTAAGGTGTGTGGACAGGACATTTGGAGCAGGGGGAAGGCGGGCACAGAGGATGGTTTCTTCTGTCATTTATACTGGCTTTCAGACACTTCACGTGAGTCAGGTCCAGTCTCTGGGCCTCACTGTCCGCATCTGTGAAGTGGGTGTGTTGGCCATGTGAGGAGAATGGACCAGGACAAGGCTTTGTTTTGTTATCTCTTACTCGCTTAGAGAGGGGCCAAGCTGGGGAGGGCAGACCTTGTGCCTTTCCCGCTCTCCTGGGAAGGCTAACACACCAGGCCGTGATCAGACAGGTTCCCCGGTTTTCCCCATAAATCTCTCCCTGATCCTGTGACGACGATCAGCACTGCCAGGCCGGGCGTTGGCTCTGGTTTCCTCTCAGCCCCTGGAGGGCCTGCTCACCCCTCGCCTCCTGGAGAAGCTGCCCGGGCAGCCCCAGCTCGGGGTGCCAGCCTCAGCCAGGCTGCAGAGCGGCCTGGCCGCTCCCAATCCCCTCCTGACATTTATGAGGTGCCGCTGAAGGGGGGGCACCCCAAACCCCGAAGGAATGTTAATTGGCTAAAGCTGTTCCCCGTGTCCCCGCTCAGCCCGAGTTATTACCGTTTTATTTTTATTTGTTTTCCCCCAGAGGCGCCTGGGTTGGGCTGAGCGGCCTGGATGCCTCTCCACACTGGAGCCAGAGATGGAAAGGGGACCGGGGTGCAGGGTGTGACAGGGCACAGGGACCCTCAACCTGTCCCCGACTCCCACCCTGCTTCTTCCTTATAGAGCTTGTTTGGAGGTTCTAGCCAGGCGTGCAGCTACCCCTATGCCCTTGACCGGAGACCGGTCCTCTCCTCTGGGGGGAAGGTGGACCTCTTCTACCGAGAGAATGCAGCTTCGGGAGGGACGCACATGGATGGGTGCGGGAGGCGGGGAACACCGGCCCAGCCAGATCAGCCGAACCAACCCTGGTCATCAGTGGGGTGACTTCTTCCTTTTGTTGAGGTCTCGACTCAGGGAGGGGGTGAAAAGAAAGGTCTGGAAAGGGAGTAAGATGCAGGGGTGGACAGCCTGGCTTTGGTGTCAGACCCACGAGGGTCTAAGAGCCGGCTCTGCCCTCCTTGGCTGTGTGGCCCCTGGTAGGTGTCACTAAGGGCTGAGCTGGGGTTCCCACGTCTGTTGTAATAATGTTAACCTTTCTGCGCTGCCCTGAGAGTAAAGGAGAAACGTGCCCATTCAGCACACAGGGGTGACGACTGCCATAGGAAAGGCCGCCTCCGGGCAAGTTCGAGAACACCTTCCTGGGCGAGTCACAGCCGTACTGAGCCTTGCGGAGCATATGCCTCACCGTCCCGTTGGGGACACAGCTCTGACGGGGAAGGAGCCTGGGGCAGGGTCTCTCTGTGGCAGACATGAGCCTGGGCCAGGCCTTTCCTGGTTTGGGCTCCGCTCCTTGTTCACTTGAGTCTGAGGGAGTCAGCGCCCAGAACCTGGGGGGTCGCACTGACAAAATGGCATCACTGGCTTCTCCTAAGACGGGGACCTAAGGGGCAGGGTCTGGGCTTACATTTTCCAAAAAGATTCCTCATTCCAAACCCTCAATCCACTTCCAGATCAGAGACACTGTTGTACCATCATAGACTGTCCGCCTTCCTCTCCTTCCTTCCTCCCTTCCTTCCTTTCTAGCCTTTCTTCTCCTTCCTCCCTCTTCTACTCCTTCCTTCATTTATTCCTTCTTTCCTCCTTTTCCCTTTTTCCTGGGGCCGTTGGTGTGTGTGAGTGAGTGGGGTAGGATACCTGTGGGTCTTCCGTTGGCCTGTGCGGTTCCCAGATGGGAAACATTCCCACCTGGAACCCCAGCTTCCAGGAGGCCGAGTGTCGCCTGTCCCTGCAGCCTGGCATTTCCAAGCTGTAGCTTATGGCATTGAACTCGCCTCAAGCCTGTGTCTTAGCACTCACGCTGAGCGAGACCTGGGTTCCTGGACAAGGAGTAGACTCCATCTTTCTCTCGGACAGCTTAAGGTCAATTTAACTTGTTTTTGTTTATTTTTAAGTATGTTTTTTATTGATTTTTAGAGAGGAAGGGAGAATGATAGAAACATTGATGAGAGAGAAACATCATCAATCAGCTGCTTCTTGTACGCCCCCTACTGGGGATCGAGCCCACAACCTGCAAACCAGCAGCTTCTTGGTTCATGAGTCAACGCTCAACCACTGAACCACACCGGTCGGGCCTCATTTCTTTGTTTAAGGTGTGTTTTTTTAATTGTGAAAATTTGCACACACACAAAAGCAGCGAGTACAACCGACATCCATGTACCCGTTATCCAGCTCCAACAACCATCTATACTTGCCTCACTTATTTTATCTTTTTCCACCTTAAATTTTTGGGGATCTCAGACATCATGTCTTTCATTATGTCTATTTATCATATTTATTTCTCTTAAATATTTTTAAAGTCTTTAAAAATATGTCACGGTTGCTCCCTCACTCAAATTTCACACTGACTTGAATTTAACTCATTTCAATATTTACTGAGTGCCTGACTGCTCAATGCCAGGCACTGTGCTCAATGTTTTGTTATTATTAACAATGATAACTACCCTTTCTTGATAATCCAGTGAGAAGGGAAACAGTCATCGACAGAGGGATGGGGAAGTCAGTGGGGATATGGCCATACTCTGGTATGCTGTGTAGTAAACAGAGCGTGGTGGGAACAGACACAGATGGATCCTAGGCATGCTATCAGTGAAAAGCCAACTCACAGAACACTGTGCACAGTATGACACCACTTAGTCCGTATACGTGTATAAATGCACTAAAACACATCTGGGGGGAAAACACCACCAAACAGTGGGATTGGTTGTCAAGAGGACTTAGGGCCCGACTGCAATGTTTTCAGTTCTTACAAGGAAAATATATTCATAAAAAAATTTTTTTAACATGATATGTTATATATACTAAGAGGGGGGGGGGGCAACCACCCAGAGTACTAAGGGTGTCCAAGTTAGGAGGTGGTAATCAGGGAAGACTTCCTGGAGGAAGAGATTCTGCTGAGTTTTGAAGACCGAGCAGGTCTTACCCAGATAGAAAACTAGACAAAAAGTGTTTCAAGTAATGGGAACAGCTTGTACAAAGGCCTAGAAAGGAGACAGAACACGGTGCCAGAGGACCAGGCTCAGGCTCGCCCTTCCTAAAGTGTCCTCCTGGAGTGGGGAGGTATAAGGGCTAAAAGGTAGATTTCCAGGCCTCACTACAGACTCCATGGAGGCATGCCTGAGAATTGGCATTTTGACACACTCTTCAGATTCACCAACTTCTTTTTCCATATACAAAAATCAATTATATTTCTATACATTGGCAATGAGAAAGACGAAAAGGAAATTAAAACACACACACACACAACAATTCCACTTACATTAGCTTCATGAGGAAAAAGATACTCAGGAATAAATTTACAAAAGTACAATTTACAGAAATTAAAGACCCAACTGGAAAGACTACAGATTCAAGGTTGGCTTCTTTTCAGAAACTAACAAGTGAATCCTAAAATTCATGTGGAAATTTGGGGGGCCTAAAATAGACAAAACAATCTTTAAAAGTACAGAGTCGGAGGACTCAGGCTTGCTAATTTAAAATTTTACTACAAAGCAATAGTAAAACAGTGTGGAGCTGGCAAAAAGATAGACATTTCTCCAGAAAAGATATGCAAATGACCAATAAGCAAATGAAAAGATGCTAGCCGCCATTCAGCCATCAGGAAATGGAAATCAAAATCACAATACCACTTCACACACAGTAAGATGCCCATAATTAAAAAAACAAGTGCTGGGAGGAAGTAGAGAAACTGGAATTCGCTTACATTGCAGGTGGGAATGTAAATTGGGAGGGTGCGACAGTTGGTCAGCGCTTCAAAAAATTAGACAAAGAATTACCATGTGATACAGCAATTACATTTCTGGGTAGGTATAAAAAAAAGTTGAAAGCAGGGACTCGAATAGATATTTGTACACCCACGTTCACAGCAGCATCATTTACAATAGCCCAAAGGTGGAAGCAATTCAAATGTCCATCAATGATTAAAAGGATAAATAGCTACGCCGTGGAGTATTATTCAGCCATAAAAGGAAATTTAGGACTAACACATGCTAGCTACAACTTGGATGAACCTTGAAAACATCATTTTAAATGAAAGAAGCTGGACACAGGAGGTCATATATTGTATGATTCCATTTCTATGAAATGTCTGAAGCAGGCAGATCCATCATGATAGAAGGTAGACAGCTGGTGGCCAAGGCCTGGGAGGTATTGGGGTGTTAAACAAAAAATTCAACTGAGTAAATGTAAAGATCTAATAGGCTCTACTCAACAAGTCATGCATTTGGGCAGAAATATCTAGCGAACAGAAAGGTGCTTCAGGAGCTATACAAAAATGGAAGGTTTTCAAGGGAGAAACAGGGTTGGGACAAGGAAATCATTAGAAAAAGGAAAGAAGGGGCTGTTTCAGGCAGTCCCCGGCCATGAGGGGGCAGGTAGCCAGTGTCTTATCTTGGAGATGACCTCACTAGTGTGGACTGGAAATTCCAGGCTGGTTAGTTTAAAATTCCACTCCTGCTTGAGGCTGAAACTGTGAGTAGGTAAGCTGTATGTCTTGGTGGGGCTTAGCGAAAGTGACTCCATTTTGGGTTTATTGTTTTTTTTTTTTAACAGGAGAAATGGGTACGTGACTAGGTGGGGCTTAGCAAAAGTGACTCCATTTTGGGTTTATTGTGTTTTTTTTTTTAACAGGAGAAATGGGTCCATGACTGCTGAGGTGATAAAAACCGTTCTGAAATTAGATAGGGTGATAGTTGCACCACTCTAGAATATACTAAAAACCACTGAATTGTACACTTTAAAGGGGTATGTGTAACATATCTTAATAAAACTGTAGTTTTTTAAGTGCCTGTGAGCCATTAGTGGGGAAAGGGGTCTGGAATTTAAAGCTACTCCGGGGTTCCTAACCTGGGGAGTCAGAGGCCTCCGGACCTAGGAAGAGGTTCCAGGGCGCCCTGTTCGGCTCTGCTATTTTAAGACTCAATGGCACCCTAAGGGTATCGTATTGAGGACTCTAATAACTGTCATTCCTATTTTCTGAGCATTCCACAGGTGCCAGGTATGGTGCTACTGGGGTTGGTGCATTATCTCTTCGGCCTCATATTCTCCGGGGAAAGTAAGTACTATTACTAGTCATTTTACCGAGGAAGTCACCTGGTCAGAGCAGAGCTAGGATTCAGACGTTGGCCGTCCAGTGGCGGTAGTGGAGCCATGGTGTGGTGGTGTGATCGCAAGGTGGATGGTACTATTTGACTCACGCTGGGTAGTTCCAGGGAAACAATGGGGGTGAGCAAAGGGTGGGGAGATACTCCGCGACAAGTGAGAAGAAGGTGGCTGGGGTAGAGGGTGGTATTCGTTGGATGAAATTTACAACTAAAATGTCCCTAAGATCCTTGCGCTGGCCTGTGGGTCACTGGGCCACCTCCCTACGCGCACTCCCAGCAATGCTGGCCTTAAAAGCGGGGGAGGGGGGCGCGGGCGGGCGCTTTTACTGCCAAAAGCGGAGTGAGAGCGCGGCTGGGATGCAAACCAGATGTGCTCGCATGCGCCTAGGGCACGCACACGCGTGCGCTGGCGTGTGTGTGTGTGTGTGCGTGTGTGTGTGTGTGTACACACTAGACAATTGGCGGGCTTGTCTACTTCTGTGATCGCACGTGCGGCGTGAAGGGTGTCTCGTAGCGTGTGGGAGGGGAGGGGATATTGAGTGCGCGCGAGCGCGCCGAGTGCGGTTGAGATGGGGCTGCCTGTGTGTCGTGAGTGCAGTTCTGTTAGTTAACGCGCAGCTGTGGAGAGAGAGCTGGGCGCCAGCCCCGCGCCGGGTGCCCGGGACACAGAGTGACACAGCAGTGGAGGACCCCGTCCTCCCCGCAGGAGCTGACCCGGTGGGGAGGAGGAGTGTTGAGGGGACAAACCTGAAGCAAATGGAGCTGGAAAAACATGTTAACGACCGGGTGATTGTGCGCTCGCGGGTGATGGGTGGGACGGTGGACTGGAGCACCGCGCTCGCCTGTTCCGTGGCACCATGGAGTCAGGGCAGGCAGCTGTGGAGCCGCCTGGGGAGGAGACGAGCGGGGTGAGGGTCCAGCAGCCACTGGCGCTGCAACAACACCCGGTGAGCGGGGTGTGACCGGCTGGCTCTACGCAGCGTCCCCTTGTTCGTCAGGGGGACCCGCCTTGTGAGTTCAGCCTGAGCCAGCGCTTCAAGGAAAGCGTTCTTACCCCTACCCTGCCAAGGCTCTCTGAAGGCCAGGACCAGGTGGCCTTGGAGGCAGAGGGACGCCACCATCCCCATTCAACTGATGAGAGGGGTGCTGTCCACAGAAGGAGGGGCCTGTCCCGCGCCAGAGGGGAGTCGGGGCAGATCTGAGACTTGCACCCTTCACCCTGGGACTGCAGGGCGCGTCATTCTGCGACCGGGCCGGTAGGTGGCACCAAAAGCCAGGCACAGGCAGACTCCCTGTAAGCCTGTAGAGATAAGGTCCTCACTTAACAGCCTCCATAGGTTCTGCGACTTTGAATGAAACAACGTGTAACGAAACCAGTTTTACCGTAAGCTAATTGACATAAACAAGAGTAAAGTTTCTGCGGCATCTCATTAACCTTATAACCAAAGGACCACGAAGGAAATATTATTCAGGACCTGGAGCACCTGCTGAGAGCCAGACACTGCACGGGGCCCTTCACATACTACCCTGTTTAACCTTCCCATTCTCATCCCATTTTACAGAAGATGAAACTGGCTCAGAGAGTTTTTTAAAGTAACTTTCCTATGGCCACCCAGCTGTGCGGTGGCAGGACCACGGCCATGGCCCAGTTCAGAGGCTCTCACAGGGAGCCCCACGCAGTCCAGGGAGGGAGGGAGGGGCTGGGAGTTGCCCCAGGTCTTGCTGGGAGTGGGTTGGAATGGGCTCTGAGCTGCTCTCTGATGCCAGCTAATGTTAGCTGAGAACTGCATCTGTGATAGAAAGTGAGGGGATCCTGGGAAGAGGGGTCTGAAGCCAGGCCCAGCCTCCTCTCCAGGTCTTATCATATCCCATGATGGGGTCTTGGACTTGGGGGCAAGGAGAGGTGCCCAGGTTATGTCTCCTCCCACATCCTACCTGCCCCCGGATGCTCCTGTTCACCTCGCTACAACACAGCTCCTCTGGGAAGCCTTCCCTGACCACCAAGGCCCATGAATCCCTCCAATCCTACCTGCTCCTGGAGAGGAGGTCTGGGCAGCCATCTCTCTAACAGGCCCCCTACCACATGGCCAGATGGGGAACCACCTCCTGCAAGGCTTGCAGGCAAGGTATTACTTGCCTTTCCAAATACACTCTCCCACAATGGGAAACTAGCACATGGGCTCCGCAGAGCAGGGATCCTGGCTCAGCCACCCTCCATCTCCCCACCCCAACCCCTGCACGGAGCTCAGGACTTGACAGGGTGTAGCCCTCCTGCAAATGGCTACTGAGCCCTCACTAGGTGTCAGGCACTGTCCTAAGTGTTGGGGAGAGAATCTTGGCTCCCCTCATGGCAGAGGCAGATGATAAGCAGAAAACAGGTATGAATTTCAGTCTCTGACTGAAAAATAATAGAATGACAGTGGGGTGAGAGGGGGCACCCTTAAAGTGTCCAGCCCTAGCCGATTTGGCTCAATTGCTAGAGCGTCACCCCTTAGACTGAAGGGTCCCGGGTTCGATTCCGGTCAAGGGTACATGCCCAGATTGTGGGCTCGATCCCCAGTAGGGGGCATGCAGGAGGCAGTCAGTCAATGATTCTCGCTCATGATTGATGTTTCTATCTCTCCCTCTCCCTTCCTCTCTGAAAAAAGAAAAAAAGAAAAAATGAAAAAAAAAGTGTCCAAGGAAGGCCTCTCTGGGATGTGACAGTTGAGAAGAGACCTGGAGGCCCGGAGGAGGGGCCTTTTGAAGATCTGGGAAGGGGATCGGGGTTCAGAGGAAGGAAGAGCCAGTGCCAATGCCCCAGGGGGAGAACAAATCTGGGTGGGTGGTGTCTGGAGGGAAAAGAAGGCTGGGGTGGCTGGAGCATCCCTGAGCAAGGGCCGAGTTCAGAGAGGTGGGCGGGGCCTTGGGGACGGGCAGGGGTTTGCAGTTTATTCTAGATGTAGAGGAAGTCCCCTGGAGGGGCCTAAGCAGGAGAGTGAGGTGCCCTATTCAGTTTTCATCTCTCTGGCTGCTGGTAGATCCACTGAACGATTGCGGTGGAGGGTCCCTGCTTGAGGGCCTCGTCCCCTCATCCCCCCACCGCCCCCCCACCTCCCAACCACAAGCAATCTTAAACTGAGAACCTGGAGCACAGCTGGTAGCCAGGGCGCCTGACCCGGGGCCAGCCTGGGGTCTGCAGAGTTAATCCCCAGGGCCCGGAGCAGCCCCTGATTAGTAGGCCCTGCCACTCCTGGCTGATAAACTCCCCGGCAGGTCTCGGGCTGGGAGGAGCGTGGAGAAATCAAAGCAGGCAGAGGAAGGGCGCTGCAGAAGCACCCTGGGGCTTTTCTGCTTTTCTAGGGTGTTTCCTAGCAGGCTGTCTCCCTTACTGGGCACGCCACGGGCTGGCCCATGTGGATTTCATGGCACCCTAATTCAGAGAAAACAAAATTAGGTGCAGGGCTTCGGAAGGGACCCTGTGCGTGGGCGGGTTAGCCTCATTAGTTGCATGGTTGGTGCCCACCTCATTCAGGGGAGTGATCCCCCCACACACGTGAAGAAGCTGAGGTTCTGAGGGCCTGACAGTTCTGGAATGAGCAGAGTTCCCACAACAGGGTTTCTGACTCTGTCAGTTCTCTTTCCACCCCCCCCCCCCCCACCACACA
>NW_006292696.1:4551494-4555811 GCF_000327345.1 Myotis davidii | reverse complement strand
AAACACAGCTGCCTTTTCTTCTCACCTCCAGCCACAGGGGACTCAGTGCAGGGCACTGTGGAGGTGGGTGGGCAGCTGGCTTCCTGGGCAGGGTCACTTTGGAGACAGGGCCCTGCATGGCCAGGACTTCCACCTGCCTACCAGACATTCCAAACTGGCACATTCTGAACCAACTGGCGTTCAGGGGCTTAAGGATCTGGCTGAGGGTGAGAATCCCTAGGGGCGTGTGAAAATGCAGAGCACACACCTGCCTGGTTCTGCTTGAGCACAGCCAGGGCTGGGGTCACTGGTTTGATCATGGGTCCTGAGTTCTGGGGGTCTGAGTCAGTGGGGTCTCAACAGGGGTTGTCAAGGACAAAGGATGTGAGTGTGAGTGAGTGATTGAGTGTGTGTGTGAGTGTGTGTGTGTGTGTGTGTGTGTGTGTCTAGGGGAGGAGGCAGATTGCCGGCATTTACAGCACATCCTCTGGGATAGGGCGAATCTCTGGGACAAAGAGGACCAGCTGTGGGGCTTGGAGACCATGGACTCTGCCTGGGTTCGAATCCCGCCTCTAGACCTCGGAGTGAAACCCCTCAGCTTCTCCCTCTGCTGCCCTCTAGACGGGAGCTGATAAGACCTGGCACAGAAACTATTAAACTGGTTATTCTCCCAGAGGGAATCTGTGCGTGTGCAACAGTCCCCTGAGGTTGGAGAGACTGCTGATCCCAAGGACAGGTGAGGAACTTCGGGTCCTGAGAGGGCCGGACTGTCTCAGATCACCCAGCCAGTAACCCCAAGCCTGGAATGCGAACTGAGGGCCGTCTGATTCTAGAGCATGCATTTTTAGGCCATTCTGTCCTTTTTGCCCTACTTTTTATTTCCTGTCCCTGTCTCCCCAGTGACATCCACCGGATACCTCCTATGTGCCAGCTGGACACAGAGCATGGCAGCGTCCACTCGCTGGGAGGGCTGAATGGGGTAGTGTGTGCTGGCACTGTGCTTACATATTCCCCCCACCCCCCCAGACTGTGGGACTTAGGATGGTCACCTTCCTCCTCCTTCCCAGCACATGGTAAGGTCATAGTCCCCCCCTGAGATTTCCTGAGCCAATGAAATGTTTGTGGGACAAACCATAGTCCCCTCACCTTGCCAGGGATCTTGAATATGCAGGTCAAGGTGGAGGGTCCACTGTCCCTGAGTGACTGGGTGAACAGAAACTCCTGCCCACCAGCATTGGGCACGTGACATGAGTGCCCCCAGTCCCCCCCCCCCCCAGCCCCCCCCCCCCGCCCCAACCACCTAAAGCACCACGTATGACCCAAGAGACAAATGGGCTAGGGGTTTCTCCTGCCAAGTGGCTTCTCTCTGAGCCTCCGTTTCCACAGCGTAAGATGCTTTAATCGTAGTACTTATCTCACAGCCAGCTGTGACGTGTAAGGTGCTCTGTGCAGTGCCTGGCACACAGTACATGCTCAATAATGGAAGTCATTGTTTTTAGTTATGCTGCGTCTCTGCCTCTGATAAAGGCTGTTTGAAAGAATGAGTGAATATAAAGCATGCAGTGAACTGGAAGCTGGGATGGGGTACTCCGGGGACACATTAAAAGCTAAAAAAGCAAATGTGGCTTCCTAATCCTGTGTCCCCAACCACCACTGGGGTCAGCTTCCATCTGCTGAGCCCCCACTGTGAGGTGGGCTTTTTGTAAGACACTTTACACACCTCAGTTTATTTCATCCCCGCTGGACACTGTGAGGGAGGGTCTGCTCATCACTCCCACTTCACAGATGAGAAAACTGAGGTTCAGGAAGTCAGGGACCTTTCCCAAGGACTCACTGCAAGAAGAGGCAGGGCCAGGGCACCGGCTGACTCCGAAGCCTGGGGCATAAGCCTTTTCATGACAGACCTCCCCTTTCCTAGGGGAAAAGAGAAGCGGCCAGACAGAGGGGAGCCGGGTTCCTGGGCTGCCAGTCCAGTGTTTTTTCTCCTCTACCACCTTTTCTCCCGTTACCTGAAAGGTGTGAAAAGCAGGCGCGTAAACACACACAGCCAGAAAGAGAGAAAGCCAAGGAGACCCCCTAGTGGCGCAGTGCCGCCCCTCCCGCCAGCCGGCAGCCTCCCCATGCCAGCTCAGACTCCTTGTCACCACCGTGATTGGTAGACTAAACAGCTGGAGAGGAGCCGGCCTCCTCGCTCCCTCTCGCCAGGGCGGCCGGGGGCTTTCAAAGCCGGGCCTCGGCTGCTATCTCCCCCATCAGCCCCAGCAGCATTTAGCCACTTTCTTCAAACACCCAGCCAGGGCATGATGGTTAACGTCAAATCTGGCAGCAAGTCATAACCTATAGGGCTGGGACATTTATCACGGCCTGGGGCCCCTGGGGACTTCAAAGGGGCCTGGGGTGGGGGTGGGGGGAGAGAGGGAGGTTTCTCCACCCAGAGCCTCAGATCTCTCAGAGCTGGAGGGAACAGGGCTACCTGGTTGGCCAGCCCGAATTATAATAATGATAATAAATATTGATGACTAATAATAGCTGTTGTGTATTGAGGGATTACTACCTTCAAGGCACTTCACATGTTTTTCCTCATGTAATGCCTAATAGCCCCCCTGTGGAGCATTTATTGTTATTTTTATCCTTATTTTTAGAGAGCAAGAAATGGAGCACAGAGAGGGTAAGCCACTTCCCTTAAGTCACACGGCTAATAACAAAAATAGCATCGGCAACAATAATACTATCTGTCATTTATAGGGTGGTTACCATGTGCCAGGCACTGTGTGTGTCACTTCATTTCATCCTCTGAGCACTCTCTGAGATAAGCATTATTCTTCCTTCTTTAGAGATGTTAGGCGGCTTTCCTGAGGTGTCACGCCTGGTAAGTGGCAGAGCTGCTCCAAACTCTGCTCCTAAGCATGGCTCGGTGGCCTCCAGGGATGGGGATGGGGGCTGGGGTCCTGGGGGCAGCCTGTCCTCATCCTTGTCACAGCCTCTGTCTGGCCTCAGGAAGCCAGAGCACAGTCCTGGGGGTCCTACTTTCAGATGAAGGCCTGACCGGGGTCCGTGGAGTGTCCTGGTAGCCTCCCACAAACACTGTGGATACCCACAGCCCAGCCATCCTGGTACTGCTGAGAACGAGCAGAGTTGAATGAGCAAAAATGCCCCCTGCACACAAGGATTAAACTCTCTCCATGAGCCACATGTGGCAAGTATCCCATGAGAGAATGCTCGGAAGGCTTCCTGGAGGAGGTGATATCTGGGCTGATGAGAAGATGGGATTAAGGTCTATGTAGAGGGAGCAGGGCCAGTGTATTAGGGCTTCTCCAGAGAAACAGAACCAATAGGAGATACACACACACACACACACACACACACACACACACACACACGACTATATACATTCTAGAGGTCTGATGCACGAAATTTTTGCAAAATTAGGCCTTCCTTCCCCCGGCTGCCAGCACCAGCTTCCCTCTGGCACCCAGGGCCTGGGCTTCCCTCGAAATCCTGGCTTTGTCTAAAACCGTGGTCGGCAAATCGCGGCTTGCAAGTCACATGCGGCTCTTTGGCTCCTTGAATGTGGTTCTTCCACAAAATATCACGTGCGGGTGCACACGTACAGTGCGATTGAAACTTCGTGGCCCAGGCACAGAAGTTGGTATTTTGTGGAAGAGCCAGTATTTTGTGGAAGGGCCACACTCAAGGGGCCAAAGAGCCGCATATGGCTCGCGAGCCACTGTTTGCTGAGCCGTGTTTGCTGACCACTGGTCTAGAAGGTCATCCAGAAGGATGTCTAATTAGCATATTATGCTTTTATTATTATAGATATATGAGAATGAGAGAGGGAGAGAGAAAGAGAGAGGGAGAAATAGAGATTTTAAGAAACTGGCTCATGTGATTGTGGGCTGGCAAATCTTGAAATCTGTAAGGCAGCCAGCAAGCTAGAAATTAAGGGAAGAGTTGACATTACATTCTTGAGTCCAAAGGCTGGAAACTGAAACAGAATTTCTTTATTATAGTCAGGAGGCAGAATGTCTTTTTCTTTGGGAGACCTCGGTCTTTCCTCTTAAGGCCTTCACGTTACTACATGAGGCCCACCTGCATTTTGGAGAGTAATCTGCCATACTCAAAGGCGGATTTAAATGTTAACCACATCTAAAAAATACTTTCATAGCAACATCTAGGCTGGTGTTTGACCAAACACCTGGCCACCACAGACTAGCCAGGTTGACACATAAAATCAACCATCACAAAAGGCAAATCTGGTGTGAGTCCGCTTATATGAGGCACATAGAATAGTCAAAGTCACTGAGACAGAAAGCAGAATGGTGGCTACCAGGAGCTGAG
>NW_006292696.1:4515547-4532069 GCF_000327345.1 Myotis davidii | reverse complement strand
AAGAGCCGCATATGGCTCGCGAGCCACTGTTTGCTGAGCCGTGTTTGCTGACCACTGGTCTAGAAGGTCATCCAGAAGGATGTCTAATTAGCATATTATGCTTTTATTATTATAGATATATGAGAATGAGAGAGGGAGAGAGAAAGAGAGAGGGAGAAATAGAGATTTTAAGAAACTGGCTCATGTGATTGTGGGCTGGCAAATCTTGAAATCTGTAAGGCAGCCAGCAAGCTAGAAATTAAGGGAAGAGTTGACATTACATTCTTGAGTCCAAAGGCTGGAAACTGAAACAGAATTTCTTTATTATAGTCAGGAGGCAGAATGTCTTTTTCTTTGGGAGACCTCGGTCTTTCCTCTTAAGGCCTTCACGTTACTACATGAGGCCCACCTGCATTTTGGAGAGTAATCTGCCATACTCAAAGGCGGATTTAAATGTTAACCACATCTAAAAAATACTTTCATAGCAACATCTAGGCTGGTGTTTGACCAAACACCTGGCCACCACAGACTAGCCAGGTTGACACATAAAATTAACCATCACAAAAGGCAAATCTGGTGTGAGTCCGCTTATATGAGGCACATAGAATAGTCAAAGTCACTGAGACAGAAAGCAGAATGGTGGCTACCAGGAGCTGAGGAGAGAAGGGTTGTAGAGTTATTTAATACTAGAGGCCCAGTGCATGACTTTCGTGCACTGGGGGGGGGGGCGGGGGTTGGGGAGTGGACGGTCCTTCAGCCCAGCCTGCACCCTCTCGCAGTCCGGGAGCCCTTGTGGGATGTCCGACTGATGGATTAAGCCATCAGTTGGACATCCTTAGCGCTGCTGCAGTGGTGGGAAAGGCTCCTGCCACTGCTGCTGCACTTGCCAGCCATGAGCCTGACTTCGGGCTGAGCAGCGCTCCCTCTGTGGGAGCGCACTGACCACTAGGGGGCAGCTCCTGCATTGAGCGTCTGCCCCCTGGTGGGGAGTGCACGTCATAGTGACCGGTCATTCCACCGTTTGGTCAATTTGTATATTAACCTTTTATTATATAGGATGTGCAGAATTTCAGTTTGAGATGATGAAAAAGTTCTGGAGATAGCTGGTGGTGATGGTTGCACAATGTGAATATACTTAATGCCAATGAAAAGTTAAAATTTTATGTATACTTTCCCACAATAAACAGAAAATTAACCATTGCAGGCAGTGAGGGCCTGAGCAGGATGGGGTGATGGGGAGACAAGGACACTTAGACTGGGTGACCAGGGAAGGTTTTCCTGAGGAAGTGACATTTAACTAGAGCCTTAAACAAAATGAAAGAGCTAAACCACGGGAATATCTTAGAGAATAATCCAGATAGAAAGAACCCCAAAGGCAAAAGCTCTGAGGTAGAAACTCACGAGGCAGCCACCATTCATGTACCTGACCTTTTGGCACACTCCCATCCATCCATCCATCCATCCACCCCTCCATTCATCCCTCCTCCTATTCACCTGTCCAACCATTCTATCGACCTATCCATCCATTCATCACTATCTACCCATCTATCCATCCATCCACACAACATGTAGTGGGGATCTGCTATTATTCAGTCATGGGGCGGCTTAGGGGAGACTTCATAAGAATTAGACACCATTTCTACTGATATGGAGAGACAGGTGAAATGGTTAGTGTGTGTGATGGCAGTTGACAGTGTGTCCTCCATCACCCACCTGGTAGTTTTACCGTGAAAGCTCTCTCAACGTTTCCCCACTTTCACAGATTTAGGAAATTTTGCTCAGGTGTCACAGCTCAGGTCCCAGCCACCTTCTCCATGAGGAGAAGATTTCTGGTCCTTCCTCTCCGAATTCACTACCCCTTCTGGTTTGAACTTTGCACTGTGATGTTGTGTTCTCTGGGAGTTCCTTGTGTAGATGTGAATCTCCACCACTGGCTCCTGAACTCCTTAAGATCAGGGTGAAAATAAATCAATAACCAGCATAATAATAGGTTATCACTTATTGAATGTTGGTATTGTGTTAAGCACATTTTTTTTTAATTTTTGCTAAGCACATTTTTAATACATTATCTTATTTATTACTTAAAATGCACAGAAGGGGACCTGCCTGCCTGTGAGGGAGGTGCTATTATTACCCTCATTTTACAGATGACAAAACTGAGGCACAGAGAATCACAAGTGACTTGTCCATGTCATAGGCTGGGACCTAAATTCTGACCTTCCCCTTTGCAACGCCCACCTCTTTAATGCCACACCCCTTACTGCCTTAGTCCTTCTCTACCCTGAATTGCTGTCTCAGGGGGAGACCTGAGTGAACAGAGGCACAAGGGTTAAGTTCACGACTCTGGCGGCAGATGCCTGGTTTGAATCACACCTTTGCTACTGGGATTTAAGCTCTGTGACCTTGGCCATGGTCAAGTCAGTAAACCTCTCTGTGTGTCAGTGGGCTCATCTGTAAAATGAGGTGATCACAGTATCTGTCTCATAGGTTTACTGTGGAGGAAAATGATGATTCATGTAAAAAACAAAAAACAACCCAAAATGGTAGATTGATCCTGGCACAAGGTAAGTAATCCATAAAAATTAACTATTATTTTATTTAAAAAAAACCCAGAAACCTCAGTTGTTTCAGTGTTTGGCTTTGTTGATCTTTCACGATTTGCCGATGATATTGTATCATTCTTACTTTACATGGTTTGATAAAGACTATCCCTAAAAGTGCCAGAAACCTTGCCTTTGGAGGGAGCCTGCAAGAAGAGGAGCCGATTGCTATGGGCCTGTCCCCAGCCCTCCGGGGGAAGGGGAGATGGGCTGAGTGGGCTCAGTCAGCACTTATCTGCTCCTCCTGCTGTCAGTCAGGCCTTCGGGCCTTCCAGGGCCTCCCTGTAAATCACCCTGGGTAATTTATACGGAGACGCCCAGTCCACTAATCCAGTAAACAGGATAAGCAGGGTCCAGCCGGATTTATGGGCTGCCAGAAGGGCCTTTCACCGCTGGAGATGTGCACGCGGTGACCCTTCTCCTGACCGCCGGCCTGGAGTGTCCTAGTGGGCAGGGGTCACGCTGCCTGGGTTCCAGGCCCCACTTTGCTCCTCCAGCGGCTGTTGGAGATGTTGGGCTGGTCCCTTTCCCCCTCTGGGCTCTAGGTCCCACCAGCCCAGATGTCCAAGGACAGTTGGCATGCAGTTAGCATGTGGGGAAGCTGAAGGAATTGTAAGCTGGGTCCTGCTGTCCTAGGGGGAGGACAGGCCCTGGAGCACAGTCGTGGGGTTCACGGGCGCCAGAGCCAGGCTGCTCTGCCTTCATATTCCAGCTCAGACATTTTCTAACTGTGGGGTTCTCTGAGCCTTCGTTCCCCCCATGTGAAGTGGCACTGTTATTAGTACATTTCTCACAGGCATGTTAGTATTACCCTGGAATGAGAGAATGCATATGAAGTGTTTGCACAGCACCGGCACGTAGTAAGGGTCCATTGAGTATTAGATCATCACAATTACTACTGCACAGATAACTGCATGGGATGATCCCAGAGGCTCTTACACGGAGGCGGCCAGCCAGATAGTCTGTTACAGTTTTCTGTGATGTGGGAAATTAGAGGGAACCTGTGTCCCTCAATGGGCAGAGGACAGATAACCACAAGTGTTAAGGCAGAAGTTGGATACGACAGCCAAGATGTTTGCATAACAACATGGATGGATCTTGAAAGTAGAATGAGAAGAGATATAGTGATGAGAGTAACAATCGCATAATTTAAACGTACATGACACATAGAGATTCTGTGCAATCCCTATAAAAATCTCAACAGTATATTTTGCAGAAATAGAAAAGCCAATCTTAAAATTTCTTTTTCTTAAAATACTTTTTTATTGATTTCAGAGAGAAGGGAAAGGGAGAGAGAGATAGAAACATCAATAAGAGAGAATCACTGATCTGTGCCTCCCGCATGCCCCACACTGGGGATTGAGCATGCAATCCGGGAATGTGCCCTGACTGGGAATTGGACCGTGACCAGTTTATAGGTCAGCGTTCAACAACTGAGCCATGCTGGCCGGGCCCATCTTAAAATTTCTATGAAATTTCAAAGGTCCCCGAAGAGTCAAAAACAATCTTGAAAAAGAACAAAGTTGGAGATCTCACACTTCCTGATTTCAAGACATACTACAAAACCATAGTAACCAGAAACAGTTGTGGTACTGGCATAAAGATAGACATAAAACAATGTAATAGAATAGAGTTCCCAGAAATAAACCCTCAATATATGGTTAACTGATTTTCATCAAGGGTGCCAAAATGAGAAATGAAAAAAAGAGAGTCTTGTTTCAATAAGTGGAACTGGGAAAACTAAATATCCACATGCCAAAGAATGAAGTTGGACCCCTACCTTATACCATATACAAAAATTAACTCAAAATGGATCAAAGACCTACACTTAAGAACTAAAACTACAAAAGTCTTAGAAGAATATATAGGAAAAATTTTTTATGGAAATGATTTCTTAATTACGACACTAAAACCACAGGCTATACCCAAACACAATAAGATAAATCAGATTTCATCAAAATTAAAAACTTTTGTGCATCAAAATACACTATGGAGAGAGTGGAAAGAAAACCCACAGGATGGGAGAGTGTATTTGCAAATCATATATCTGATTAGGGATTACCATCCAGAATACATACCTAAAGGACTCTTATAACTAAACAACAAAAAAATCAAACAACCCAATTACGAAATGGACAAAGGACATGAATAGACATTTCTCCAAAGATGATATGCAAATGGCTAATAAGCACATGATTAGTTATAAGGGAAATGCAAATCAAAAACATTAACAAGATACCACTTCACACCCAGTAGGATGGCTATTATTTAAAAACCACCACCACCACCACCATCACCAAAAACAACAGTCCAAAACAAACCAGGACAATAACAAGTGTTGGCAAGGATGTGGAGATATTGGAACATTTGTGCATTGCTGGTGGAAATTTAAGATGGTGCAGCTGCTGTGAAAAACTAGCTGGCAGTTCCTCAGAAAGTTAAACATCGAATTACAGTATGGTCAGCAATTCCACTCCTAGATATATTCCCCAAATAATTGAAAACAGGAATTGAAACAGATACTTGTACACCAATGTTTACAGCATTGTCATTCACAGTAGCCAAAAAGTGGAAACAACTCAAGGGTCCAACAACAGATGAATGGGTAAACAAAATGTGGTATGTAGATACAATGGAATATTATTTAGACATAAAAAGGAATGATGTTCTAACACATTCTATAACATGGGTGAACCTTGAAAACACTGCTAAGTGAAATAAACCAGATACACAAGGGTAAATATTGTATGACTACGTATCTGAGCTCTCTAGAATAAGCACATTCATAGGTACAGGAAGTGAGACAGTGGCTACCAGGGACTTGAAAAGGGGCAAAAGGGTAGTTATTGCTCATGGGTATAGTTTCTTTTGGGGGCAGTAAAAAAGTTTTGAAGATGGATGGTAGTGATTGTTATACAAATCATGATGTGCTTAAGGGCACTGAATCATACAGGTAGAAGTGGTTAAAATGATAAATTTTGTTATGTATGCAGAGTTGCTTTGTTGGCCTCCCCCAAAACCATGTCACTGGGCACCCAGATAGGGGGGTGTTATAGGGAAGAGGCTTGGCTTGAAGTGACAGCCTCAAGCATTTCCTCTCCTGGCATCATGCGTTTCATCAAGTATTTTTGGGGCGCTCACTACGTTCTGGGCAAAGCTACTGGTACAGGATTCTCACAGCAGTCCTGGGAGGAGGTTCTATTGGTACCTCTGACTCTAAGAAACTCAATTCTATGTTTCTTTGCTGTCAGTGTGAGGGGGCCTTTGGATTTTCTCATGACAACTGGAGGTGACTTTCTTTTCTCTTCTTTTCTAAGAGGGAGGGAGGGAGGGAGGGAGAGAGAGAGAGAAAGAGAGGCAGAAAGAGAGAGAGAGAGAGAAACATTGATACGTTCTTCCACTTATTTATACATTCATTGGTTGATTATTGTATGTGCACTGCCTGGGAATAGAACCTGCAACCTTGTATGATGCTCTAACCAACTGAGCTACCTGGTCAGGGCCTGGAGGTGATTTTCATTTGTATAAGTAATTCTAATATAAGGCTGAAGATAGAAATTTCTGGAAGTGAGGAGCCTGCCATATTCTCTGCAAGTCCTGAGGAAACAGAAGGGAAATCTGGTGAAGGGCTGAGAAGGAGGCTGTGTGAGGAAGGTGACATTTGAACAGAGCTGAGTGTGCACGTGCATGCACACACACACACACACACACACACACGGGTGCATGCACACATACACGGGTGCACGCTTGCACACACTGGAATGCGTGTGCACACGCATGCTGGCCATGCAAGGATTATCATATAATTCAATGATACAGTCTCTGGTACCAAAAATGGCTTCCAGGCACTAAGCACATCCAGAAACCATCCCTGTATTTCTCCTAGATTAAGTAGAACTGGCAAATAGCAACCAAAGAATTGGATAGAAATGGGGGTGGGATGAATTTCCTTCTCTTTCCAAACATTGGCAACAGCTGCGACACTTTGCTGACAGCAGGGTTCTGCTCTTACCCAGCCCTGCGCTGCTTCCCTCCTGCCTGCTCAGAGCCGAGACCAAACCCACAGTCCCAGGGCTGCAGGGAGGATCCCGGCCACCTTTTCTGGTCCCTAGTTTGGGATAGAGCTTCTACTTGATCCTTTTGACCAAATTTTTGGAGAGTTAAAAAAAAAAACAAAAACACCTGGAAACAAATTGTAGCTGAGGGAAGGAAAGGTGTTGCTTAATTTCAAGCTCAGCTCTGTTTTTCTAAAATTAAGTCCTCTAAAAAGTAGGATAAAACAAATATCTATTTACCACAACTAGGCTTTCTAATGAGCTCCCCTGTGCCTTCCCCTTAAATTCAAACCACTTGTCTCCACATAAAATCTCCCGTAGGTACCACCGTTAACACCCTTCTGAAGGAAGAGCCAGCCCACAGCTGGCAACCCCTGCCTGTCGGCTGTGAGCCATGGAAGGTGTGGGGCTCTGACCAAGGCGACAGAGGCGCGTGCACAGTGTGGGACCCAGGCGCTTGAGAAGCCTTCTTTGTTGAGGTGGTGGGAGTCATGGACAGTGAGAAAACATCTGAGGGAGACACGGATGGGGACTCCAAGGGCCTTAGGCCCAGAGCTGAGGTCACTGAAATTTCAACACAGCCTGGAGGAGCACGTTCAGTGCTCAGAAAGAATTCATGTCCACGTTCTTCTGCCCTAGAGCCCACTGGCTGTTTATCCATCTCAGGAAGAGGTTATCTGCATTTGACTTGAGGCAGGCCCCACACCAGACCTCAGATGGGTGAAGCTGGGGGATGTTGCGAAAGGTGGCTGGAGTATGTGTATGGGGAGGAGGGGGTTCAGAATCGGGGCTCCTTGGAATCCAGAGGCCCACAGAATCGGCTTAATTGCTTGTTTTTATCTAGCTACCTGCTGCCAAGGAATGAAGGGGTGTTCTCTTGGAGATGTCAAGGTTTGGAGGGCCTGCCTCTGCTCTTGACTCATCATGTGACCTGAACAAACATTTCCTTGTCCTGGGTCTCAATTTCCCCAACTAGTGGTTCTTCACATGTTGGAGACACTGGCCTTTGGCAGTGTGATATCAGAATGTCTCTCCAGGAAGGACCTTTTACATGTGCAGATCCCAAGTTTACCTACACACCAGGGGTTGTTAGGCACCTGGAGTCCCTCTGAGGAAAGTCTGTAGGAGCCCCAGGGGGTGTTAGCCAAGTCCCATGCATAGCACCTGCACATGGTCAGTGCTCAAGCAATGTTTGTGGAATCATGAATAAATGATCCCTTCCAACTCACTTCAATGAGTCTATGAGTCTAAGTGTCCTGGTTTGATGCTACTTAGGCACATTCTGCAGATAGAAACAAAGGTATGCAGGAGAGACTCTTATCTGAATGTGAGAGGCATATTCTGTGCACACACACACACACACACACACACACCATACATATTTTTTCAAGCACCTGCTATGTGCTAGGCACCGGGGATATTATGGTGGTGACCAGGACTGTCCCCGTCCCTGCCCACATGGCGCTCACCTTCTGCCGGATCTCGGCAGAGATCGTACCAGCCTTAGGTGCACAGTGAGGCATAGACGCAGCCTGGGCCACGTCATGGCACAGTCAGGGCCGCATTGTGACTTCCGTGGGCCTTGGGCACGTTGCCTTTATATGCGCCTTTCTCCCTCAAAAACTATTTTACAATTCTACTTTGTGGTATAAAGATGAATGTAACCCAGGCTAGTTCATTGTTCTATGTTCATTATTGTTATTTTCATTTTTCAATTCTGATTTTAAAAGACTTAAAAGTGAAAACAGTTTTGTGGGCCCCTAATACGTGGGTACCAGGTACTGTGCCTAATGGATAAGTTGGCCCTGCCTTATATTTTATAAGGAAATGATAACTATAAGGCTGTCAGGAATGTGTTTCAAAAAAGGAAGCTGTGGGATGTGAGGAGGAAGAGGTTAGGGCAGACTTCTGGAGGTGAGCAGGACTGAGCTGTTCGAGAAGAAGCGGTATTCTGGAGAGGCCAGAGAGGGCAAAAGCTGGGAGGGAGGAACATGCTGACATGTGCAGGGAGCAGAAGTGACCAGAATTCCAGGATCTCTCAAATGGATCAGGGCTCATTCAGGGTCTTATCAACAGCCCTACCCCACTCACTCCTACTTATAGAGTGTAGAGTCTCAGCCTTTTTTGGAAATTTCTTTTTAAAAAACTTTTTACTTATTAATTTGAGAGGGAGGCGGGTGGAGGGAGAAACATCAATTTGTTGTTCCACTTATTTATGCATTCTTTGGCTGATTCTTGTACGAGCCCTGACCAGGGATCGAACCCGCAGCCTTGGTGTATCAGGATGATGCTCTTACCAACTGAGCTACCCGACCAGGGCAGAGTCTAACCCTCAGGTAACCACACAGCAATCCCATTTATTGAGTGCTGAGTAGCACTAGGCACACAGAGCACTTGATCATTACCCCATTTCGTAGAGAGGAAAGCCAAGGTTCAGGGATTAAATAACTTGCCTGCAGTCACACAGGAGGAGGAGGCAGAGCTCCATGCCACACTGGCTCTCCAAGAGGCTGAAGGAGTCCCCCTCCCCCTAGTCATCACGCAAATGGGAAAACTGAGGCCAGAGAGCAGGTATTATTATTGTAACATCACAGAATTATTTTGACGGAGTTGGGGTTGGAACCCAGGCCTCCTGGCTCCGGCACAGCAGCCCTGCCCACCACAGGAGGACCAGTGCTTTCCCAAAGATCCCATCGCCGTCGTCCGGCCCGCTCATCCTCCAGCCTCAGAAAGCACAAGGCTTGTTTACACCATGGCCTTGGCCCTCCTGGCTGGTCCTTCCTACCCCACCTGTCCCTGCCGGTTCCTGTAAGAGTCAGACCAAGATCCTTCTTTCTCAAAAGGCTGCTGTCATGAAGGGGGGCCTTTCTCCTTGACATTCCTCCACTCCTGCCCCAGGGGAAGGCTCAGCAAGGTCAGAAAGGCTCCTCTCTGTCCCATTCCCATCTCTCTGGTGCAAGAAGCACCTGCCTCCCACGCTGGCTGTGTAGATGCTATCACGGCCATGAGCTGACTCACTTTTGTGACATCTCAGCCGCTGGGCAGGAACGCAGGTCTGGGCGCCACAGTCTTCCAGGCAGATAGAGACACCGGGACAGTGCAGGGTGGGGCAGCAGAAAGGTCAGAGGCCTCCGTGGCGTGTGCCCTGGGAGGGGGTGCCGTTGCAGGACCCAGGCTGTGAACGCTGCCATTAGATCTCTGGCGAACATCCTGTAGAAGAAGGACGATAAACATTTGGGGGTCCTCAATGGAGCATTTGACTCTTGGGCAGAAGTGACAGGGGTGGAGGTCCATTCAGTCCTTGATCACAGTCATTGCTGGACAAGGATAAAGCAGGAGCTAAGGCTGGGCAGGAGGGCGGGGGCACCGGGTGCTATAGGTGCTCACAGCTGTGTGGACTGGGATGCTCTACAAAGTCTATGCCTCTTCTCCTCCTCTCTCTTTTTAGGGTGGTTGAGTAGAAAGAAATATTACAACCGTTGAAGTCAGATAGTCCCTGTTTAAATATCTGGTTTCTACCACTTTCTACCTAAGTGGACTCATTTCTCTGGGACTCAAGTTTCCTCTTCTGTAAAATGGGCACAGTAATAATTACAAAGGACTATTGTGAGAGTTATGTAAGATAATGTAGTCAGATCCTGGCAATAAATGAGGGTCTCTTCCCACTTTACAGTTTTGGAGCTGTGAAGAGCCATACCTGGCTAAGGTTGAATGGCTGGCAGGGGTAGTGGACTTGGTGCAGGAACCCAGGTCTCTCCAGCCCGGTGGGCTCTGTCCTACCTGTTTAGGACCCACTTACTGAGCACTTACAACACGCCTGAGCCGAGTGATGTTCCACTGAGTATGACCAGGTACAATTATTATCCTCATTATACACATGAGGCTTAAGTAATTAGGTCAATTGTTCAAGGTCTCCCAGATGAAGATGAGGCAGAATAGGGAATCCAATTCAGGTCTGACTTCTGAGCCCAAGCTGCTAACCAGGAACTGACAAACTATAGCCAAGGGCCAAATCCTCCCCACTGTCTGTTTTATAAATAAACTTTGATTGGAACACAGCTACACTCGTTTGTTTACGTGTTGCTGTGGCTCTTTCGAGGTACAACAGCAGAGTAAGTCATTGCAAATCGACTCTTTGACTTGCAAACGCCTGGAACATTTACTAACTGGATACTTACCAAAAAAATTTGCCTGGCCCTATTCTTAACCACCATTTTATAGTCTTTTCTTGAGAATTTTAAGAGAGAATCTGCTTAAGACCAGGACTCATTTTTAGGCAGGTAGATAAGTACTTGACCTGAATTCTGTAATAGAGACTGAATTACTGTCTGGTGCTCCTTCACCCCCTCTCTATCTCTCCCTAAGCAGATCTTATGCTGAATAAAACAAAGACAAAGGCATTGTGCCAGGCACATTAACAAGGCCCTGTGTTTTGCCATTTTTAGGCTGTCATATAATCAGGAGACTTTTATGTAAGTTAAAAAAAGTATTTAACAAGATTTAATTTTAGTACATACCGATGGATATTTATTAATAATTCCATTATTATTTTTAGTTGGATATATTTTTATTGATTTCACAGAGAGGAAGGGAGAGAGAGAGAGAGAGACAAAAACATCAATGATGAGAGAGAATCATTGATTGGCTGCCTCCTGCACACCCCCTACTGGGGATTGAACCCACAACCTGGGCATGTGCTCTGACCAGGAATTGAACCAGCAACCTCCTGGTTCATGGGTTGACCCTCAACCACTGAGCCACAGTGGCTGGGCTAATTCTATTTATTATAACTGTATCAGAACGGTGTCAACATTGTGAATGTGACCTATATTGTGAATGTGTAATATCTTAGGACCACCTCCTTCCCCAAGTGAACAAGAAGGATTTTTAGCCACAACCAGGAAGATTATAAATTTCAATATACAGGGATTAAAGAACAGGTCCAATCCGCACAAAAAGATATGGCCACGATGAATCTGAGCAGAGAGAGCACTGGACTGGGAGGCAAGAGACGTTGGTCCTAGACAGAGCTCCATCTAATCAGGTGGTCTGGGTTTCTCATAAGCCTCCTGTGCCTCAGTTTCCCCTAATATAAAATGGGGTTAAAAACCTGACGACTGCTAATGGCACTTTCTAGTATGGCATTGGATTCCCATAAAACCCACCAAAAGAAAGCCTTTGGGCAGTTCTGCCTCGAGGCAGAGGCTTAACAGCGATGACCTTTGATCCCACAATGGGGACTCTCTGTTCTGAACCCAACCAAGTCCTTTGGGAATAGGTGACTATACACCAGGCACCATCCCAATCATTTCCGGTTTTGTCCCAGGATCCAGGACTCTTATCAGAAGAAGGGGGATTTAGGTCTGATGAGGGAAGAGTGTTCCTGGCAGGAGACAGGGGGCCGGAGGACGCCACAGTTATTTCCATGGCAGGCGGAGGGGAGCCGAAGGAAGTGGGCGACTCTGTCCTGTCATCTCTCCTTGTCCTCAGGATGGCTCTATCAGAGGCTGTGGAGCAGGACAGAGCAGACTTGTCATCGCCGTGCGGGGCCCGGGCGTCCCTACCGTCCTGCTAATCCCCATGACGATTACTCTCTCTAGGGCAAGGCTGAACACCTTTTTCGTCTTTATTTCACATCACTTCGTGCAATGTGATAGGCGAGAAAGAAACTGCATTGTTTCATCTGTAATTATTTGATGACTCTAAGATTTGGCACTTTCCCTAAAAATACAAAGATTTGTATTTTTACTTTTGTGAATAGGTTATTCATGGCCTTTGCTTTATTTTCTTTTATTTTTAAAAATATATTTCATTGATTTTTTTACAGAGAGGAAGGGAGAGGGATAGAGAGCCAGAAACATCGATGAGAGAGAAACATCGATCAGCTGCCTCCTGCACACCCCGCACTGGGCACATGCCCTTGACTGGAATCGAACCTGGGACCCTTTAGTCCTCAGGCGACGCTCTATCCACTGAGCCAAATCAGTCAGGGCTGCTTTATTTTTTAATTGAATTTATTGGGGTGATATTGGTTAATGAGATTACATAGGTTCCAAGTGATACATGATCTGTATATTGCATCATATGCCTGCCCTCCAAAGTTTTCATTTTTCCCTATAAGCAATATTTGTCTTTTCACTTTTGATTTTTTTGAGGTTACAACCTTAATATGTAAATATATCTTTTCTTTTGTCAAGCTTTTACAAAAGCAAACAAAATTGGGTGTAGCAAGAAAATGTTAATAGCTTCCCATTCCTTCCTCTGCATTTCTGAACTCCAGGAAACCATGAATAATTAACATTGGATGGGTAACTATGGTTACTTTTTCTGTGTGTGTGTGCGTGTGCGTGCGTGTTACACACACACATATATAATTTCCTTTTATGAAAGTGGGGATATTCCATATCTTTCTACCTGAAATTTGCTTTTAAAAATTCTACATTTTAAATTGAACCAGCCCTCTCTTATATTCCTATGTCTCTTTTCTATTTTACAAACTCTTCCTTGTCATCCTCACTTCAGGAGTTAGGCAAGGATTGTTGAGCCAGTTTTATAGATTACAGAAACTGCGACTCGGGGAGAAAGGAACAATTTACCCAGAGCATTCAACGATGCAATACTGGGACGAGAATCCCAGACTCCTGATTGTGAGGGTCTTCTCTCTGCTGAATGAATCAGACCTTTTGCCCCTAACATCACCCTCCAGACAGAGGCTGGAGCTAGGGTCAGAGAAAGTGAAAGTACTAAGAGTCAAAGGAGGAAGAGACATTTAAACTATCCTCAAGATTCTAATCCATCTCCAATGTGTGAGGTGACTTTGGGGAGTTGTTTGTTCTCTCTGGGCAACCTGTGCTCATCTCTGAAATGAAAGCCTATCCAGAGGATTCAAACTGTGCTCGGTGGGGCTTCAGGGTGCCCCACAAGTTACTGGCTCCTCAAAAGCGAACCCAGGGAGCATGTTTGTTTAGGGGTGCTCATTGCATCACAGGGCTGGTGCAAATGTGGAAGGAACTAACATGTTCACCAGCAGTGGGTGGCTTAAATGCATTGGATCATTCACTTACCAATCTCTTCATTCGTTCATGGAATAGTTATTAACTACTGCCAGGCCCTGGTTTCAACACTAGGAATCGCCAATGAACGAACTAGACCAAGTGTGTCTGCCTTCTTGGAACTCACCTGGCAGGCAGGCCACCCACTTTTGAGCTGCAGCCCAGGGAGGGGAAGTAAGATGGAGCCATATTACCTGGCCAGTGTGGCTTAGCAATAGAGCATCAACCCAGGAACCCAGTCGCTCATTCGATTCCTGGTCAGGGCATATGCCTGAGTTGTAGGGGGCATGCAGGAGGCAGCCAATCAATGATGTTCCTCTCATTGATGTTTCTATCTCTCTATCTCTCTCCCTTCCTCTCTTTCTAAAAATCAATAATTTAAGAAAAAGATGGAGCCATCTGTTCCAGCATAGATGGGTGCCCAGTAGTGGAAGCAAGGTACCAAGACCAGTGTGGGCTGATCCCTTTCATACAAACCTCCAGGCGTAGGACAAGTACGCCTAGTATCTGTGGGCAGACATATAGGAAAAGGTGCCGCGGAGAGTTTAGGGGTTCATCTCTGAATGATGGTGTTGATTCCAAAAAGAAAGGGGAGATAGTTCAGGATTGAGGGTACCTTGTATAGGCACTTTAACCTTATCTGTAGTTTTTTAAACAAGGAAGACATATTGAAGTATGATTTGCAGTTAAAAAACATTTTAAAAGTCTAAAGATAAACTTAAGTCCAGAGAGAAGGGAAGGATAAAAAGAAACAAGTTTCAATCTCAGAGTCCTTTTAAATGGGTAGGTCCGGCTCTGGGATCTACCCGTCTTGGGGTGTGTGTGTGTGTGTGTCACAGTTTTAAATTAAACAAACCAGTGCACATTATTGCCTGGATTCAAGAACAAGCAGACCTCACCATTGAGGCAGCCTCCACTGTGTTCAGCTCTGGCAGGTTCCTACCGCCCCCCCACCCCCTCTAGCTGCTTAGGAACCCATCTCAGCGTTGCTGGGAGGAGCAGCTTCCCTAAGACTTATTTTATAATGGGGAAACCTAGGTCCAGACTTTGTAATTTCTTAATTTACCAAGAACTCAATTAACGGCAGAGCCCAGATTGCAAAGCAGGAAGCAAGCCTGCCCCGTTTCCAGATCCAGACCAGGGCCCAATGCCCGGGGGAAGGGATGGGACAGGATGGAGGAGACACCATCCTCCAGCCTCCAGTGGAAGCTCCAACGATGAGTCCTGGTGTCCAGCACATGCTGAAAGGAAGCCTTGTCAACATAGAAGGCGATCAAGGCGGCCGGGGGGTGCTGAAACCTCCCGCTGGGTCCAGCATCTCTGAGGAGATAGGGACACTTTGGACGCTGCCCCCCCCTCCCCTTGAGCTCTCTCTACTCGAATTCCGAGGGGCTTTGGAATCACTAGACTGTCTCCCGCTCCCAGGAAACCCCGGGCTTTAGTGGAGCCAGGCGACTGGCCATCCATCATCCTTATCTCATGGCTCTGGCGGCCCCAGGTCCCAGGCTTGGATGGGCCCAGGGGGCCGGGAGAGACAGGGGTGGGGGTGGGGTGGGGTGGGGGCTTGGGGGGGCGTGCCTCGATAACAAGGAAAGCAGCTGTCTCCTGGGGGAACTTCAAAGTGCCTGGAGGTGAAATTTATGGGCAGAGTTGCTCACATTAGGGGCCAGAGGACCATTCATCCCACAAATATTTATTGAGCACCTACTGTGTGCCAGTCACTGGGCTGGGAGAGTCTTCGGGGCCCAAGATTTTGTTGTTTGTTAGGTTAACATGTCCACCTCAGTGGGCTGGGCTGATACATGGATCAGCTGATTAATTGGATCAGTGTGCTGGGGGGTCCTGGGGACCCAAGGCTGTTGGAACGGTTAAATGAACGTGTCCCCTTCTGTAGGCAGGATTTGAGATCTGCTAACAATGATCAAGAGCTCTGGAGCCAGGCAGACCTGGGCAAGTTACTCAGCCTCCCTAGGTCTCAGCTGTCTTAGCTGTAAAACCAGGATAATGACTGTACCCATCCCATGGAGTTCAGGAGAGAATAAAATGAAACAAGTAACTAAAGGTCAAAAGCTTAGCCTGAGCCCAGCATCTGGTCATCTCGCAATAGAGTGGTTAGTTTTGTGACTGCAGGGGACAGAAACCATCATTCATTTGTTACATATATATTGACTAGGTATGTGCTGGGCAGCTACTGAAGGGGCAGCTAGGCTTGTTGGCCTGGGAGGTTTGTAAGAGTCCCTACCTCTCCTGTCAGGCCTCTCCTTGTCAGAGGCTTCGAGGCATTAAAGAGGGGATCCTGCGGGGCACCCAAGAGAGGCACTTGGACTTGGCAACTTCTCGAATTCCTTTCACCTCAAGACTCTAAGGGCCCATGATCCTCCTCCTAGGCGGGTCCTGGAAGGGGACTCCACTACCTTCCAGACCACCCATGACGAACCCCTTCCTTCTGTGGAGCTGAGATCTGCCTTCCCAAGAATTCTCCCATGAGTGTCCTAACTCAGACCTCTGAGCCCTACCCAAACTCTATGAGCCTCAATGCATTCATCCGTAAAATGGGGATAGCAATGGTTTCTATCCTGTAGGGTTATTGGGAGGGTAAAATGAGATAAAGATGGTAGAGCACTTGGCGCAATGTCTGCACAATGAAGTCTTTAGTAAATGGTAGCCAATAACTATAAGCAAAAATAAAATAATGATAGCTTCTGGGAATCAATAGAAGGAGGAAGAAGAAAGAGTGGCAGAGCCCTGGCTGGTGTGGGTCAGTTTGTTGAGCATTATCCCATGCACCAGGAGGTCGCTGGTCTGATTCTCAGTCAAGGGCATATGTGGTTTTGGG
>NW_006292696.1:4511072-4514898 GCF_000327345.1 Myotis davidii | reverse complement strand
GACTGGTGCCCTTATTAGAAGGGGAAACGTGGGCACACAGACATGCAGAGAGGGAAGATGGCCTGCTACAGGAGAAGCCCCATCCTTCCCTCACAGCCCTCCGAGGGAACCAACCCTGCTGACACCTGGATTTTGGACTTTCCAGCCTCCAGAACTGTGAGAGAAATTTCTGTTGTTGAAGCCACCCCATCTGGGGCGCTGCTGTAACAGCTCCCTACAGACAGCCTGCAGAGTAAGCACTGAGGAATCCCAAAGGCATGCTCCTGGGGAGGCGGGGGAATGGTGTGTGCAATCGCCTGGTGAGGCAGGCAAGGCAGTGTCTGACCACAAGGCCAAGGCATTTGATGGATCTTTCTCCTTGTAGCTGAGAAGTGGAAACCCGTTTTCCTGGTGCCTTCCCATGAAGGCTGTACTAACTTCATCTGCTTCTGGGGACCGGCTGATGGCCTGTAGGAAGACCTGCCTGACTTGACGTGGCCTCTCTGGGACTGGGGATTTGCCAGAGACCCTGAGAATTCAAGTTGGCTGTGCCCATTTCCTTCTCTCTCTGAGATCTTTATTCTCTTCCTTCCCTTCCTTCTTCATTGGCTTCCCTCCTCCAGGACTGTGCTCTGCAAATCCCATCCTCTCCTACCTATCCCACCCAAACTGCTTCCTCCCAAGTCAAGACTCTAAGGGCCCATGATCCTCCTCCTAGGCGGGTCCTGGAAGGGGACTCCACTACCTTCCAGACCACCCATGACGAACCCCTTCCTTCTGTGGAGCTGAGATCTGCCTTCCCAAGAATTCTCCCATGAGTGTCCTAACTCAGACCTCTGAGCCCTACCCAAACTCTATGAGCCTCAATGCATTCATCCGTAAAATGGGGATAGCAATGGTTTCTATCCTGTAGGGTTATTGGGAGGGTAAAATGAGATAAAGATGGTAGAGCACTTGGCGCAATGTCTGCACAATGAAGTCTTTAGTAAATGGTAGCCAATAACTATAAGCAAAAATAAAATAATGATAGCTTCTGGGAATCAATAGAAGGAGGAAGAAGAAAGAGTGGCAGAGCCCTGGCTGGTGTGGGTCAGTTTGTTGAGCATTATCCCATGCACCAGGAGGTTGCTGGTCTGATTCTCAGTCAAGGGCATATGTCTGGTTTTGGGCTCGATCCCCATAAGGGGTGTGCAGGAGCCAGTTGATTGATGTTTCTCTCTCTCCCTCTCATTTCCTCTTTCTTTCTCTCTCAAATCTATTTTTTCAAAAAAGAAATTCATGGAAAGTAGAAGGGAAGGGCATTTGGAGTACCTGCACTTAATTTTTTTTTTTTTAATTTCAGATAAGAGAGAGGGAGAGTGAGAGAAACACAAAAATGAGAGGAATCATTGATTGGCTGCCTCCTGCCCATCCCCTACTGGGGAATCAAGTTTTTGAGATTTTACAATCTAACATTTAAGTCTTTAATCCATTTTGAGTTTATTCTTGTGTGCAGTGTAAGAAGGTAGAAATGTCCATATTACTCAAGCAATCTATAGATTAAACACAATCCCTATCAAGATACCAATGGCATGTTTCACAGAAAATTCCATTTCATGAGCAAGCCCAGGCTCCTGAAGGTGGATCAATTCCCCAGGGTCATGGAGCTAGGGAGAGCTGGGCATCACCAGAGTTTGGTCGCCTCTCTCACTCCCCAACCAAGGCAGCAGGGGGCGCTGGCCATAGACAGTGCTAAATTCACATGTTGAAATCCCAATCCCTACTACCTCAAAATGTGACCTTATTGGGAGACAGCGTCTTTACAGAGGTAATCAAGTTAAATGAGGTCATTAGGGTGGACCCTAATCGAATAGGACTGGTGCCCTTATTAGAAGGGGAAACGTGGGCACACAGACATGCAGAGAGGGAAGATGGCCTGCTACAGGAGAAGCCCCATCCTTCCCTCACAGCCCTCCGAGGGAACCAACCCTGCTGACACCTGGATTTTGGACTTTCCAGCCTCCAGAACTGTGAGAGAAATTTCTGTTGTTGAAGCCACCCCATCTGGGGCGCTGCTGTAACAGCTCCCTACAGACAGCCTGCTGAGTAAGCACTGAGGAATCCCAAAGGCATGCTCCTGGGGAGGCGGGGGAATGGTGTGTGCAATCGCCTGGTGAGGCAGGCAAGGCAGTGTCTGACCACAGAGGCCAGGCTTTTTTCTTTCTTTTTTTTTTTTTTTTTTTTCTTAAGCCTACAGCACCCGGTATTCCCAGGCAGTCTCCCATCCAAGTACTAACCAGGCCCGACCCTGCTGGCTTGTTTTTTTAAAAAATCTTTTTTTTAATTATAGTTAACATACAATATTATGTTATACTCAGGTATATACCCCAGTGATTAGACATTATATAAATCACTAAGTGAGCCTGGCTGGTGTGGCTCAGTGGTTGAGAATCAAGAAATCACAGTTTTGATTCCCAGTCAAGGCACATGCTTGGGTTGTGGGCTCAATTCCCAGTAGGAGACGTGCAGGAGGCAGCTGACCGATATTTCTATCTCTTCATTGGCTTCCCTCCTCCAGGACTGTGCTCTGCAAATCCCATCCTCTCCTACCTATCCCACCCAAACTGCTTCCTCCCAAGTGCCCATCCTCCCAGGCCACCCTCACCTGGTGGCGGCCCTCAGCACAGCAAGGGACAGTCCAGAGTCTGAGGCTGCCTGGGAGATGGGGGCAGGGAAAGTCTAAACTCACTACTTTGGAGTTGAGAAGAAATTATCCAGAGCTGGTTTCTCCTCCCACCTTCCAGGGAGACTTGTTCTTGTCCCTGGCCTGGATGCATTATTATATTTTGCTTTAATTGCATTAAAGCAAATGACTATATCCCCCTGTGGTTTCGATCAGGTCCGGGATTTGATAATCGATCCTGGCACAGTCTAGACGAGAGTCACTTTGAAGCTGTTTTTAGCAAGATGAGAACAAACAATTTTTTCAAAGTGTTCACATTAGACAAACATGCTGGGGGTCATCTTTTTGGAAGGAAGCATGCCCTGGCTCCAGGCAACTGCTGACTCCCAGGTCCCTAGGAGGACTGTGGACTGCACCTCCTAGGGCACAAGGACCCTTCAGTAGAGATGCCACATGCTTAGTGATCCCATGATGCGAAACCTAGTCCAGGTGCCTCTTCCAGGAAGCCAACCCTGACTGACACCCCCCGGCTCAGGCCTGAAAGGCAGCATAGTGCAGTGTGAGATGGCTGGCCAGGAGATAGAAGGAAGATGGAGGCACTGCAAAAGTGGATTCATGTCCTGCAAAGTTATTTTCTCTTCAATTTCTCTCAATCCTTTGGATCTCATCAAGAGGAAAGCCTCCATGTGATGCTAGTCTGTCTAACATCTTTCTAACTTTTGCTAATCTCCCCTTCTGACAAAGAGAGCAGTCCTAGGGCACTGCAGGGTGCTAAGATCCAGCTAGATTTCCAACAAAACACTGCTTTGTTTTCACTGTATTTCTTTCCTACAGTCTCTATCAAACAATGCTGGTTTTTCCTTGGTGGAAAGTGAACCATTGTTCAAGCACATCGTTCAAACTATTGTTGAAGCAGAGATCCTGAAGGCAGTTGCTGAAGACGGATTTGGGAAGGTAGTTGCTGGCGGGTGTAGTGGGGGAGGATTGTGGGTGACTGTGTCTTGCAGCTGATCCATTGAGCAGGGACTTCAGCCAAGTCAGCAAAACCAGGATGGAAATAAACTAGATTCCTAAGGGCTTCAGGGTGAGCCTGAGGCGCTTGGGAAACCAGTCCTCAGATAAACTGAAGCAGTATGTTCTGTGGATTAGTCAGGCATCCTGGCTTTCCAGCTGGGCCCATCTCCT
>NW_006292696.1:4494464-4511000 GCF_000327345.1 Myotis davidii | reverse complement strand
GGGGGGCTCTGCTTCTCTTCACCGCCCAAACAAAAGCCCCAAACACTGGGCCATTCCCTCCAAAGCATTGATCCCAAAAAAGCCATCATGATGTAGGCAATGATATTCTTACAAGAATGTTCACCACGTGCTGTTGATAAGAGTAAAAAGCCAGGGGAAAAATACCCAGTGTCCAAGAATAGGGGCCTGATGTCATCACACTGTATTGCAATACTCCAGGCCCCGCCAGGGAGCAGGTCAGCATTCATGCTCAGGAGTTAGCAGGTCTGGACTTGGGTGATATTTTTTTTCAAAAATTAAAAAAAAATTTATTTTTCAATTACAGTTGACATACAATATTATATTACTTTTAGGTATATACCCCAGTGATTAGACATTATCTAAATCACTAAGTGAGCCTGGCTGGTGTGGCTCAGTGGTTGAGAATCAAGAAATCACAGTTTTGATTCCCAGTCAGGGCACATGCTTGGGTTGTGGGCTCAATTCCCAGTAGGAGACGTGCAGGAGGCAGCTGACCGATATTTCTATCTCTCTCTGTGTTTTCCTTCCTCTCTAAAAAAAAATAAAAAAATCAATAAGCCATATTTAAAAAACATTAAGTCAGGAGGTCAGAAGGACGACCTCTCTCACACTACCACTCCATGCCAATTACACACCCCAACAGGAAGAGATGGACCTTTTTAAACATTCCTAAGCAGAAGTGTCTCTACCTTACCCAGCAGGAGGAAGGAAGATTTCTCCGTCAGCAATAAGCCCAGCCAATGGGAATTGTCCCAACTCCACCCATGAGAAACCATCACCACCCTAAACTGTCCAATGGACTTCAGTTTAAACACCCTGTCCCAACTTCCTCCTTTTTCTCTATAAAGTAACATTCCTCTCCTTTGTTTCCTGGACTTGTCTGTAGTTTTTGCTATGGCATTCTTGTCCTGAATTTCAGTACTTTGCTATTTCTGAATACAGCCATTTTTGCTGATAGAAATAACTTTTAAGATCAACAATAATACCAAATTCGTTTTCTTATTTATAGGATTAAGTGACGACATGCATGGAAAATATTTAGCACTGCACCTGGCACACGGTAAGCACTTGTGAGATGCTGGTTTGCTGTGATCCTGTTCAGATGTAGAAAAATATTGCAGATGAATAGTATTAATGGCATGGGATACATCTATATGGCATAGTGAAAGTGAAAAAGCCAATTGTAACTCAGCATACAGGTAGGTATTCACATTTATAATGGCACACAATTAACAGACATGAAATGGAGATGTGGTTGCTAAAAGAGTGGGAATGGCTGGCTACTGTGTAACCCTTTCTCATTTCTCAGGCTCTGTTCCATCATCTCTGCCTGAGTGTGGCAGGAAAAATCAGAGTTGGACCAATCTTGGATACCAACTATAAAGATAAAACAAAAATGGGACCAACTAAATGCTGACTAGGAGCCAGGCACCTTCTAGGTGTACTACTGGCTAATTTAGTCTTCACAACCACCTATGAGGTAGATACTATTAGCATTCCCATTTTACAGATGAAGAAATTGAGGCACAAAGGGCTGAGTAGTAATCTGACCAAGGTTTCACAGTCAGAAAGAGGTTAGAGGTTAGTTTCAAACCAGATCTTAATAACTATAGTACACCACCTCTCAAGCATCATGCTTTCCAAATAAGGGAACTAAGGCCCAGAGAACCTAGGCATCTGGCCTAAGTCTACACAGCAAAGCAGAGGCAGAGAGGAACTAGGACTTGGGCATCCTAAGGCTCAGGCATTGAGGCTCCAAAGTGCCCCCTTCAAGCAGCCTGAGGCTGCACTAGCCGCTTAATTCCTTGGAGTTGTGGGAAGGAGACCAGGGCAGCTAACATCTGCACTCCTCCCAAACCACAACCACAACTGGATGGCAGGGAAGTGCAGGTCCTTGGCGAGCAAAGGAGGTAACCCATGAAACACCTGCACCTTCGCCCTGGAGCACTGTGCCCTGCTCTAAATCCTGTTTAATTTAGGGCAAATGTAATCCATATGACTCTGATTCATTTACACTTAAATCTTCAAAATATTGTGTTTTAAGAGCTGTTACTTACCAAACCTTCAGAACCTGTTAAAGACTCAGCTCCCCATTCCTCCTCTCCACTCCCCCACTCGGTCCAGCCTCCTTCCCCCTCCCCCTTCTCCACTGGAGCTCACACCAGCATCTAGCCAGGCTGACAGGAAACACAGACTTGGAAACTTGTAACTGGGCAAAGGAGGCCTTTATCAGGATATTCAGAGCAGCATTGTTTGTAATCCCCCAAAGTTGGAAACAATGCAAATGTCCAATAATGGGAGAATGGATGAATAAATTGTGGCAAATTCAGACAAGGAAATAACCATACAGCAGTGAAAACTAATAAACAAGATCTATGTGATGAATCTCACAAACATATTGTCGGGAAAAACAAAACAAGTTGAAGATGAATTCATAACATGATAGCAGTATACAAAAATTTTAAATGAAAACCATATATATACAGGGTATCCCCAAAAATGTACACACACTTTAACAGCTGATAGCTCAATTTTGAAAATGAAATGTATTTTAATAACCACTGCTTTATAATTATTCAAAGTGTGTGTAAACATTTTTTGGGACACCCTATATATATCAACCATCCTGGTAATGTTTATTTAAAAATTAAAAAAAATTTTCACCCAAGGTTATGTTTTTTTATTGCTTTTAGAGAGAGAGAAGATGTGGGGGGAGAGAAACATGGTTGTGAGAGAGAAACATGGAAGGGTTGCCTCCTGTATGCATGCCTACTGGGGTTCAAACCTGCAACTAGGCATGTGCCCTGACTGGGAATTAAACCCGTAACCTTTGGGTAACGGTATGACACTCCAACTGAGACACTGGACCAGGGCTAACGTTTATTTTTTAAAAAACAAAAAGTTAATTTTGGTAATGGCTACATGGATGTTTGTTATATCATGTACACATTTTTGTATAATTTGGAAAAACTACATAATAAAATTTTTAAGAAACACCCTACATTTAGCATTAAGAAAGAAAGTTATTAACAAGTTCTATTTCCTCATTTCACAGAAGGGGAGAAGGAAACAATTTAATATTTGTTAACTACATAACACTTAATGAATACTTCCTAGCCAAGCACACCATCATTTCATCTAGGCTCCACACTACTGTGTTGTAGTATATGCTCTTTTTATTTTCATTTTACCGATGAGGCAACAGAGGCTCATTTACTTCCTCAAGGTCATGCAGTTTGTAAACCAAAAGGTCAGAATACAAATTGTGGCCTCTGCCTCCCAAGCTCACACCCCAGATTGCATGCTGTTGAGTTAGGTTTCATTACTATCAATTGTACAGATGAGGCTCTGAGCTGTCAAATGGCTAATGGTTGCTGGAAGCGGGGACGAGGGGGAAGAAGAGTTAATCCACAGAAACCAGACCAGGGAGTGTCCTGTTTACTTACCTTTCACTGTTTTGAAGCTCTTGGTTACTTCCAAGGGGGAATGAATATTCCCAGTTGCCTTGGCCAGGTTTGGGGAAGAATTGACTACAAGGGGAGAACCTGGTGAACCTTGGGGTCTTGTAGCCAAAGGGCCATCCACTTTCATTCAGGACCTGTTTCCAGTCTCTATCAGTCAGGGTGCCTGCAAGAAAGAGGCGGCACATTCAAACTGGGTGATCTGAGGAGAGTTCAATAAAAAGCCTATCCACAAATGCATGGCCAGGGTTTAGGAAAAGCAACCAGGTACAGTGCGGGACTCTGGGCTGGTAGGAGCGGGGAACTGTTACCATCTAGGTCTGAGCAGATGAGATTTTCTGGAGTGGGCTTCCTGATTATGGCTGGGGGGCTTGTAGAGGGAGGGCTCAGCTAAACCCATTGGGAGGGGGTTGAGGAAATACATCCTGAACTCACATTTCTCTCCCTCAGTTCCCTTGCTGGAACTCCTTTAGGCTAAATCCAAGCAGGCAAAAGAGAGTCTTCATGCAATTCATATGGGTCAGCCTCCCAGGGCACAGAGCAGGGCATAGAGAGGAAAAGGGTGAATCCGGTGGGGCAGACAGAAGATACCCACACATTCCGCAGTAAACATCGGCTTTCCCTCAGACTCTGACCGTTTCTTACCATCTCTAGCGCTAGCCCTAATCTGAGCCACCATCTTCCCTCAGCTGGATTACTGCAAAGACTCCTAGCTAATCCTAGCTGATATACCAGCTTCTACAGTCTGTTCTTTCTTTTTTTCTCTCAACATTTTGTTTATCCTCACCTGAGAAGGTGTTTATGTTGATTTCAGACTGAGAGAGAAAGAAACATTGACGTGAGAGAGAAACATCAATCGGTTGCATCCTGTACACACCCCTACCAGGGATCAAGTCCACAACCTAGGTATGTGCCCTGATTGGGAATCAAACCTACAACCTTTGGTATATAGGATGATGCTCCAACCAATGAGCCACACAGGCCAGGGTCTGCAGTCCATTCTTAACAGTCAAAGCGATTCTTGTAAATTGTAAGTCAGGCCAGGTCACTGGTCTGCGCAAAATCTTCAAACTAGGAGTAAAACATATTTCTAAGTCCTTACACAACGACACAAAGTCCTTAAACAACGACACAAGCCCTATCCCATCTGTCAGTCCCCCCAACACCCTTAACCGCATCTCCCTATTTTCCTTGGGTCCTCATTCGGCTCCAGCTGCACTAATTACCATGTTCTTCTCTGGTAAGCCAGGGAAGTTCCTGCTTTAATGAGACCCACTGTGACCCTCCTTTCCTATGGACACAGACAAGAGTGCGGTAAAGTCCTGGGTTGGGGTGGGGCGGAAGCCAGCTAGAGGGGGACAAAGGGGTAAACATGGGGGACACCTGTGATACTCTCTCCTCACTAGAATGCAAGCTCTGTGAGAATAAGGCTCTGTTTTATTCATCAACGTATTTCCAGAACTTGGAAAACAGTGGGTATTTCATACACAATTTTAAAATGTTGCTGAATGAATGAAATGGAATTGAGGAAATACTAGGCTTGGGAACTTCCAATTAGGAAAGGGTAAAAAGTAGGTAGAGCCAGTGAGACTAGTGGGTCCTGTATGAGGGGAAGAAAAAAGTCAACTTGAAATTATTCATTATCTACTATTTGCCTGTTAAAAGTCATGTTTTACCAGTAAGTGTCAAAGACATGAACATTTTGTATACCCTTTGACCTAGTAATTCCGATTTCAAGAATTTGTACTTAGGAGACTTTTGTAGTTTTTTGGTAAAAATTTAGCTGCAATGAAATTATTTGCAAAGTTTTTTATAATAGTGAAACATTGGAACCAAAGTAGGTATCTAACAATCATGGAGTGCTTAACTCAATGCATGGTACAGCCATAAGGCAAACTTCTATACAAACATTAAATGCATTAATTGACTCAGAAATATGTTTATGATAATTTCTTAGTGAGAAAAGCATATTATGAAACAGCAGTACAGTATAATTTTTTAAAATTAAAATATGTTATGTACTTTTAAATGTTTGGAAGTCTATAACGCAAAATATTAATAGCTCTTATCTCCACAAGGGCACTATACAGATATTTCATTTATTTTTGTCTCTATTTCAGAAATTTGCTTCAAGGAATTTGGATTATTTATTTTAAAAAACAAAATTTATTTTTTAAAAAACAACAATTATTTATGAATTCTTGCACTTTTCTGGGCTGCAGTTTCCTCATTCTTAAAATAAAGATAAAAATAGGTTCAAGTCCTTTTTATTTCACTAGAGTTGCTCTTAGGTATGTACTGGAGGAATTAGTCAAGCTATAAGAGGGGAAAAAAGAATTAAGAGATGTAAATATTGAAAGGGAAAAGATAAAACTATCATTACTTGTAATGACTATGTTTATTGACTTGGAAAAATCAAGCTCAACCTACAAAAATTAAAAGCATTTGTCTATACCAGCCGTAGTCAACTAGAAAATTTAATTTTAAAAAATAATACCATTCATTCATAAATGGTGACAAAAACTAGTCTATGAGAAGTAATGAAGGACAAAGTCAAGATGTCCCCTTTCACCATTTATATTCAGTGTTAAAGTGGTTATTTAAGCCATTATAGTAAGAAAATAAAAATTAATAAAAGGCATGAAGCTTGGAAAGAACAGAAATTATCTTTTTTTCCACAGGTAATATGATTGTGTATAGAAAAGTTTAAGAAAATCTATTCTAGGAACTACTAAACTCAGGACACAAGCTCAATATTTTAAAAACTGCTTGGCTGGTGTGGCTCAATGGTTGAGCATCAATCATAAACCAAGAGATCAGTGGTTTGATTCCAGGCACATGCTGGGTTTTAGGCTCAATCTCCAGTAGGGTGCATGCTCTCACCAATGTTTCTCTCTAAAATTTAATAAAATATTTTTTAAAATATACTTTCATTGATTTCAGAGAGGAAGAGAGAGAGAAACATCAATGATGAGAGATTCATTGATTGGCTGCCTCCTGCATGCCCCCTAGTGGGGATTGAGCCTGCAACCTGAGCATGTGCCCTGCCCTGGAATCGAACCATGGCCTCCTGGTTCATAGGTTGACATTCAACCACCGAACCACACCAGCGGGGCTAAAAATATATTTTAAAAATCAACTTTACCTCTGTAGTAACACAAATAAAAAATTAGATAAAAAAATGCTATTTATAATAGTTTAAAGAAGCATAAAATTCTTAGAAATAAATTTATCAAAAGATGTGTAAGACCCTCTACACTAAAACCAACAAAATATTGAAAAAGGAAAAGAAAATGACCTAAATAAATGGAAAACTATAACATGTACATAGATTGGAAGACTTACTACTGTTAAGATATTATTTCTTTCCAAATTTATATATTGATCCAACATAATTTCAATAAAAATTAGAGCAGGATTTTTCTGAAGCACAAATTAATTCTAAAATTTACATGGAAATATATTTATTTTTATTTTTGTTAATTCTCACCCAAGGATATTTTCCTGTTGTTTTCAGAGAGAGTGGAAGGGAGGGGGAGAGACAGAGAGAAACATCTATGTGAGAGAAACACATTGATTAGCTGCCTCCCACGCAGGCCCCAACCAGGGCCAGGGATGGAACCTGCAACTGAGGTACGTGCCCTTGACCGGAATCAAACCTGGGACCCTTCAGTCCGCAGGTCAATGCTCTATCCACTGAGCAAAACTGGCTAAGGCTAAATGGAAATTTAAATTACCTCAAATATTCAAATCAATTTTGAAAAAGGAGAACTATATTGAAATATCTATCCTACCTGATTTCAAGACTCACTATAAAGCCACAATAATCAATACTGTGGTAGTGGCCTAAGTGGACTAAGAATATATATACACACATCAATGTAACAGAATAGTATCCAGAAGCAGACCCACATATATTTACAGCCAACAGATTTCCAACAACAGTTCCAAGATAATTCAATGGGGAAAATGAAAAGACTTCAACAAATTGTACTAGAACAACTTGAGATCTGTGTGGGGGAAAAAACGAGTCTCAATCCCTACCTCATACTATATCCCCAAACCCTAGAAGCTCAAACTTATGCCAAAGCTCAAACTAAACTTCTAGAATCAAACAGGAGAATAGTTTCAACCTTGGAGTAAACAAATATTTCTTGAAGAGTTCTCAGTAGGCTAACTTGTAAAAGATAAAAATTGCTAAATTTTCAAAGGAATGGAGAAGAGCCAAAGACTGAGAGAAAGTATTTGCAAAAGATATCTGATAAGAACTGTTATGTAAAATATTTCAAGAACTCTTAAAACTCAACAAGAATAAGAACAATCTGATTTAAAAGTGGGCCAAAGACCTGAACAGACACTTCACCCAAGAAGATACACAGATGGCAGATAAGTTTTTTAAAAAAATGCTCAACATCATATGCCATTAGGGAATTGCAAATTAAAGCCACAATGAACTACCACTACATACCTCTTAGAATGGCCAAATCCAAAATACTGACAACACCAAATGCTGAAGAGGATGTGAAACAACAGGCGCTCTCATTCATTGCTGGTGAGAATGCAAAATGGTACGACCACTTTAGAAGACAACAGTTTGGCGGTTTCTTATAAAACTAAACATGCTCGTACCATATAATCCAGCAATTGTGCTCCTTGGTATTTATTCAAATGAGTTAACAATTTATGTCCACACACAAAAACACACACAGATGTTTATAGCAGCTTTATGCATAATTGCCTAAACTTGGAAGCAACCATGTCCTTCAGTAAAAATAAACAGTGGTATATCTAGACAATGAAATTACTCAGTGCTGAAAATAAATGAACTATCACACCATGAAAACAAATGGAAGAAACTTAAATGCATATTACTAAGTGAAAGCAACCAATCTGAAAAGGCTACATACCATGTGATTCCAACTATATGACATTCTGAAAAAAGCAAACCTGTGGAGACAGTAAAAAGATCAGTGGTTGTCAGGGGTTGGGTGAGAGAGAGATGAATAGGCAGAGCACAGAGGATTTGGGGGGGCAATGAAACTGTTCTATATGATACTAAATGGTGGATACATGTCATTCTACATCTGTCTGAGCCCACAGAATGTATAATACCAAGAGTGAATCCTAATATGAACTATAGACTTTTGGGTGACAATGATATATCAATACAGGTTCATGGGTTGTAACAAATGCACCATTCCGACAGGCCATGCTGTTAGTGGGTAGGCTGTACAGGTGAGTGGGCAGGGAATATTTGGCAACTTTCTGTACTTGCCACACAATCTGCTGAGAACCTAAAACTGTTCTTAAAAATTGATAAATAGACTTCATCAAAATACAAACTTCTGCTCATCAAAAGGCATCATTAATAAATGAAAAGATAAGCACGGATAGGGGAAAGTATTTGCTATATACTTGACAAAGGATTTGTACCCAGAATAGATAAAGAACTCCTACAACTCAACAATAAAAAAGACAACCCAATTTAAAATAAAGAAGGCAAAAGACTGGAACAGATACTCAACAAAAGAAATAGGGAAATGGCGAATAATCATGTGAAAAGATGTTCAACATCATTAGACACAAGAGGAAAGCAAATTGAATGAGATACTACTTGCCAGAATGGCTAAACTTAAAAACATGGACAATATCAGGTATTGGGGGGATGTGGAGCAACTGGAACTCTCTTACATTTCTAACTGAAGTGTAAATTGGTAAAACCACCTTGGAAAACTCATTGGCAGTTTTTTGTGTTTTTTTTTAAATAAAATACACTTACCCTATGACCCTGCAATTCCATTTCTAGGATGAAATGAAGAATCTGATTAAAAAATGGGCCAAAGACCTAAACACACAATTTGGCAGATAAGCATATCAGATGGCAGAACATACAGATGGCAGATAAGCATATATCACTCACACACACACACACATACACACACACACACTCACACGAAAGGCTTGTACTGAATGTTTATAGTAGTTTATTCATTATACCTAAAACTTGAAAGCAGCCCTAATATCCATAATTAGGGGCATGGATAAACAATTTCTCACAATGTTATACTGTTCAGCAATAAAAAGAACGAATTTCTGATACATATGATAACATAAGTGAATGTGGAAAACACAATAAGTGAAAGCAGCCAGCCATGAGAGTATATGTGTGATTCCATTCATGTGAAGTTCTAGAATAAGGGAAACTAACCTAGTTTGATGAACATTGGAACAGTTTCGTGGGGGACTAAGTAGAAAGTGGCCAGGGGGAACTTTCTGGGGTGAACGAATGTTTTATATCTTTATTGTAATGGTGTTACATGTGTGTACACACACACTTTTCCAAAGCCATCCAACTTAACTCAGCGCATTTTTGTGTGTGTACATTATAAATCAATAAAAATTATGTAAAACTAAAAAGCATTCCACATAAGGAAAAATAATATGAATATACCCAAATTTAGGCTTTTTAAATGGAGAATGACATAGTAAAGAGATGACAAATTGAAGAAAGATAATTTGCATAGACAAAAACTAACAAGAATTAAAAGAAACTCTTGACAATTGACAAGAAAATGAGCTTTAATAGAAAACTGGCTAGGGACATGAGTTAGCAGTTCACAGTTTCTAGTCAAAGTGGGTACGCGCATATATAATATTTGACCATTCCACACCTAGCTATGGATCCTAAGGACATGTCACCCAGGTCCCTAAAGCGCATGATCCATGGTGTTAAGGGTAGTGTTGTTTGTGGAGCAGAGCAGAGGCACTCTGGAGTCCATCACCTGGAGGGTGAGGAGTTGGAGTAACTCATCCCTCTGCCCCTGAGGTCACACACCTGCACACATACATTTGTTGAAGACAAACTACATTCCAGTTACTGTAGTGTGTTACATCAATTAACTCATTTAGCCTTTATAATAAGATGCCTGACTGCCATCACTCCCCACTTTACAGATGGGGAAACCAAGGCACAGAGAGGTCAGGGAAGGTTCCAAAGGTCACACAGCTTGTAACTGCAGAACCAGGATTCCAGTGGAGCAAGCCCGAAGCCCATATTGTCAACTGCTCGCCATGCCGCTCTGTGCTCCCTCTGTGTGAAGGCAGAGGAGGAAACTCAGAACCTTGGGGCCTGACCAAGTCACATGACAGCCCCTGTAAAAAAGGTTAACCCAGAGCAAGCAAGGTTTGCCTTCAGCCCAAATAAACATCCCGCCAGCATTTCCTCAAATTTAGCGGGTCGCAGGGAGGGAGCCAGGTGGGAGCCCATGTGGTTTTGATAGAACGTCCATTCAAGCGGAGCTTTAAATATTATAGTGGCACTGTTTGCGCAGTTAAATTTAAGGATCTGTCAGTTTATGATGAATTTTTATTTTTAAGGGTTTCAAGTAAGCTGTAAACATTCACTCCAGACTGAAATTCCCCCCATTTAACACCTGGGAGGGGCAGGGTGAGAAGTGGGGAGCTGGGCTGTGAGTACAGAGGGGTGAGAAGAGGCTGGGTACCAGCCTGGGGGGAGACATTCCCACCAATATCTCCAGGGAGAGGTGTGAGGGGCCAGGTGCCCCATAATGAGGGAAGCTGACTGCTTCCTCAAAGAAAGCGGACCGGACCGTTCTCTATGCAATCCAATTTGCTTTCTCTTTGCTCCCTTCCCAGCCAAGCAGGGCTGTAATGGGCATTTAAGAATAACAATCCTTTGCGATCTCTTGCTGGAGGAAGGAAGTCAGGGGATGGAATGCATGGTATGGACATAATTTTTTAATGCAGACGTATTTGTGAAAAAGGGACTGACATTTTATAGAAAAAACATTTTTTTTTCATTTTAGGGGCTTTTTTTTAGATTAGTTGAATAGTAAACACTCATGGCTTTTGTAATCATATGGAAGTTATTGCTACACAAACAAAAACCAAAGTACAATGAACAACATGCTACCAGTGACTGCTCACCGTCCGGGACCCCCTCTTCTTGAGCTGTCCTGTTTAGCCTTCACCATACCCTCTGCAGTGGTTACTATTTTAAGCCCCATTTTATAACTGACCAAACTGAAGTTCAGGGAGATGAAGTAACCTGCCCAGGGATACACAGCTAGGAAGCGGAGTTGCTGTGGCATAGGGAAATCTTACTGAGGCTTCTTTAAATGGCAATGGAGCTCAACCATGTAGCAGCATCTTCTTCTCGTCCATGGGGACACTTAGAAGTTCACCTCCAGGAGGTGGGGAATCGAACTGGGTCCCTTGGTCTCCCTGAGTGCCCGGGCTGTCCCGTCAGCTTCCAGCCCACAGTGGAGCCCTTTCTCCCAATTACTGTATGTGCTCTGCTTGCTTCTCTGGCTGTTCCATTTGCCCAGACACTATCTGGCCTCCTCCTCATTCTCTCAGGGATAAAGTTGGATACATGGAACAAGAAAGAGTAGCTTCATGTGAATCCTCCGACAGTGGGGACAAAAATTTCACACCAAAGTATGGGTGTCTGTGGGGGAGAGGCTGTGATTGGGACTTGAGCTTGGAATATGAAAGAAAACATTGCAGAAATATATTTAAGCAGTGGAAGGGAGGGAAGAAGGCGGGGTCAGGGAAGGGGAGAGAGAGAGAAAGGGAGAGAAACATCAATGTGAGAGCCACATTGCCTGGTTGACTCCCTGCATAATCCCTGACGGGGTGTGGGGTGGGGAGTAGCAGTGGGGGGGAGGTAGATAAGGGGAGTGAACCTGCAACCCAGGTACGTGCCCCTTAGGTGTGTGGGCCAAAGCTCTAACCACTGAGAATACCAGCCAGGGCAGGAGGACAAATGTTTAAAAGTACCAGTTCCCTTAGTGAATTGTTTCATGGTTCAATGCCTTTTGCTTCACTCTCCAAACTTATAACCCCAGGGACTTTGGATAATAAATATTCAAATAACAGGAGAGCCCTACTTATTGAATATATAGCATACTTTGAAGTATGAAGTACAAACTTGTTTAAGTACATACAGAAGATGCAGCAAGCACGTGTGTCGAACATTCATCCACAACAGCAGTGGTGGTGAGTAATGAGCCCTCTTTCTTGGTGACAGAGCAGCAGTTCTGAGGGCTGAGTTCCATGCTTCTTCCCTATGGAAATGAATCACCTTGATGTGTGCCAGGAGATGGAGCCTGAAGTCAGTCCAAACGCTTTAATGATGGGGAAAAGGACCAAGCTGACAGCCAAGGAACTGGGGTACCACAGCATGGCTGCCTGCGTACCCCTCTGTCTGCCTGCCTCCACTCTCCATCCTGGCAGAGATAACTTCCTGCCTCTGGTTGGAGCATGTGGACGAGTGTGCATCTGGGAGGAGGATGGGGACTAATGCAAATAGCTGTCATTTACGGAGCACCTCCAGGGTGCCAGGCACTGCCAATGCCATTGCTGATCTTCACAGCGGTCCTATGAGGAAACTATGATAGTTGCATTATTTGGGATTTTCTGATTGAATAATATCAGAAAAACCAATTGGGACTAATTTAAGTATAACAAGGGACTCTATCAGCTATAGCTGCATAATAACTTGCTCCCAAATGCAATGCTGAAAACAGTAAGAACTTCTATTGCTCATGGGCCTACACATCGGCTGGGTGGGTCTTCTGGTCTCTCTGGGCTGATCTTGGCTGGGCTCAATCATGCATTTCCAGACAGCAGGCTGTAGGCTGGTCAGTGATGGCTTTGGCTAGGACAACCGGACTCTCCTCCACATTTCTCTTCTTCTCTAACAGACTAGCCCAGGCCTGTTCATGGGTCCGAGAGAGAGAGTGCATGTGCACAAGGCCCACTGAGGATTATCACTTCTGCCATGTTCTATTGGCCAAAGCAAATCACGAGACCAACCCAGATCCAAGGAGCGAGGAAATCCATTCCACCTCTTGGTGGAAGTTGCTGCAAAGCCATATTGCAAGAACATGGATTCAGGGAGAGGTAGAAAATGTGGCTATTTTTGTAAATAATCTTCCACAAGTAATTTATTTGTCTGTGTATCTTCAAAGTCAAAGGAAGCTGGCTGCACACAGCTTACTGCAGGAACTCAAACATTATGGCCATCTCCTGGCTTGGCTCTGTGCTGAGGGTTGCTCCATTCTCAGATGTTTTTCTGTCATAACAGCAAAACAATTAAAGGCACTTCATATTGCTCACCTCACAGCTTTACACCTACTGAAAAGAGTCAGCATCTGTTCATCACAGCTAGACTCTCATTGGCTGGAATTGGGTCACACGGGCATCCCTGAACAGATCACTGGAGGGAGGGAGAAGGGGAGTGCTGAATAACTGAGTCCCTAAGCCGAGGGCGGGACTACCTGCAAACCGTGGCTGAAGAAAGAAGAGGAATGGTGCCCTCCAGGGAATTAGGAAAGCCAGGTGGAAGGTAGAAGGCTTCCGGGCAGCAAAAGCCCAGCTGTTCACTACACTGATTACTTATCAGTGTTTGTTTTTCAGTACTTTTTTATTTTTATTGTTTGACATTATTACAGACTTCCTCCATTTTCCTCCTCTTTGCCCCCCTCCACCCAAATCCCACCATCCCCTCCCTCTGGACTTAACCACATCGTTTCTGTGTCCATGTGCTATTCATATATCCCCTCTGACATCTGTCAGTCTATTCCACGTATCCATGACTCTGCTTCTATTTTGTTTGTCAGTTTATTTTGTTCATTAGCTTCCATATATAAGTGAGATCATGTGGTATTTGTCTTTCACTGACTGGCTTATTTCCCTTAGCATAATACTCTCCAGGTCCATCCATGCTGTCCCAATGTTACTTCTGTTTACAGAGGAGAAAACAGAGGCTCTCAGAGGTTAAGTGCTTTGAGCGAGGTGATACAATGCCAGAGCATTGGACTATAATCCACGTCTGCCTCACCCCAGAACCTGCACACTTTCCAGGAGACCTAGCTGCCTCTCAATCAGAGGGAGAGGAAGATTCCTTAACCAAGGCTGCTTGCTAACTCCTCTCTCCAACTCTGGGTCATCTCCCTGCCCTGCCGTGCCCTGAGAAGGTAGCAGCCAGGGTGAGGAGGAGGCTAGAGTCCGTGTCATTTGGGGAATTTCTGAAGACACTGGAGTGGCTTGGAGAAGACTTGGGGCTGAGGGCTGCCCCCCAATATCAGAGCCCCCTCCTAATAGTCCATGCAGCTGCGGAGGACAGAGCTGGGACCAATGGGGGCAAACCACAAGGAGACAGATACAAGAACAATGAATGGACAGTGAGGACCCTCAGGGTAGAGGGGGATTGGAAGGGTAAGGGGCTGGGACAAAAAAAGGACAAAGGGAGTAAAAAGAAAGAGGGGTGGGAAGCAGGAGGGGCATTCAGTGGCTTCCAAAGGATTCCCAGGGCGTCTTGTGTCTTGGATCCATAATGTCAACTCCGACGTGGGATTCTCAGACGGTGACTTAGCCAAGTGAGGAGCGAAACCCAGACAGGAATCATCATCTCCTAATCCTCACTCCCCGAGCTAGGAGCCACCTCCTAAATCCCAGCCCAGATGGCTTCTCTGGAGCCCCCGTGACAAGAAGTCACAGCGGGGAGACCTCAGCCTTTGCCTCTGTCCGAGTGGGTTTGAACCTTTTCTGACACTCCCCAGCTCACAACAGGGAACAAGCCACTTCACTTCTCTGAGCCTCTGGTTCCTCATCTGAGAATGAGAGTGAATTCCAACCTCTCAGGGCTGTTACAGGAACCCCATGAGCTAATGTGTACCAAGCGCCCACATGGAGTGAGAGCCCAGCACACCTGGAGTAATTGTGCATATGCAACCCCTCAGGGTCCTCCCTACTTCAGGCCCTGCACAGCGCCCCCCACTGACTCAGAAATAGGTTCCAGGTGCCACAGACAGGAAACCGAGAGGCCCTGAGGGGGCCCCTTAATGGAAAAAATTTACAACTAAAATACAAAACAACCATCATTCAAAACCAACTGAAATCTGGCTGATTCCCTGGCCTCCTGGTGCCCACTGACACACAGATCTCTTTCACCTCCAACTGCAAGAACCCGGCAGCTGATTTAGGAGTGTGCTCAGGGCCCAGAATGTAAACCATTTCTCACCAGGAATGTGTAAACAACCCATAAAGCAAAGGATTTGGGGCCTGGTCACGTGGCCCAGCTGCCCATAAAACCAAAGCATTGATCTCCGCTCAGAGCAAGCCTCTAAGCCACGGGAATGATGGAGGGGCTGCGTGTTGGGAACCTGTAATCTCCCACCATACATCTGAGGTGGCATGTTTGAAGTCCTGGGATGAGTTATTTATATCATTTTTGCAATGTGTACTGAAAGGGCATTAGCCCAAACTCCCAGCAATGGGGCTTACAGGGGCCTGGCCACTTAACAATATAGGGGAGAACAAGGGGTCCCTCTGGCAAGGCACTCATGAGCTGAAGTCTCTCTGGGCAGCCATATAATCAAAGCCAGATCATCCCCCCAGATTTCCCTGACCGGCTGCTCAAGGACCACCTTCTCAACGTCTGCGTGCGGGACCCATGTGCCACCTGACCTATTATTTACCGGGTAATTTTTGTTTTAAATCACTACCCTTTGCTTAGCTTTGCTCTAAACAATTTCCATGAAATCATGTGTTTTCTATCTTACATATTACCTCTCTTGCCTTAAGTTTTTATCTCTTATCCATGACACTATATTCATAACTTAAAATGACAAATGTTTACTTGTACTGTGCAAGATCGTCTAGCTTACCACAGTGTACTACACTTTGGAAAAAACGGACCCAGTCAAACATGCTCATTGTATAAATGGGGAAGCTGAGGCCCGTAGAGGAGGGGTCTTACCTAAGTCACTCAGCTGTTTAGGGAGCAAAAGGGATCAATAATAACAGCTACCTGCATTGAGCATTGACCATGCATCCGCATAGCACTAAGCCCTTCATGCATCTTTCCCAATTCATACAACAATGAAACAGTGTCTGTCACTATCTCAATTTTGCAATTGAGGTTGCTGACGCCTAGAAAGGTTAAGCGGCCTGTCCAAGGCCACACAGCTAGTTAGTGCTTTAACCAGCATTTAAGCACAGGTGTGCCTGACTCCAAAGTTTGGTT
>NW_006292696.1:4487991-4494441 GCF_000327345.1 Myotis davidii | reverse complement strand
AAGAGGGAGGGGAGAGAGGAAAAAAGAAAGGAATGGAATATTTTTAAAGTGTTGGCAACTTTTATGTCTATTGCTTATGTTTATATCCCTCTCTGCTCGCCCATTCAGTGCCCTTGTCCATAAAATCTTCACCAGAGCCCAGCGTTGCCACAAAAAACGGTGTCTGGTCCCCAAGGCTTTGGGCACAGGAATAGATGTTTAAATTCCAAGGCCCAATGTGATTTATGGAAGGATGGCCTCCACCACTCACACCCTCAGCAGAGGCTCTTGCTGAGCTGTGCCTGTGGGTGCTGCACTTACACTTGGGAAAGTCAGGCAGCCCTAAGGCCAGATGCCAGCTCCTCTGTCCCCTAATTGAGTAAACTGGGCCAGCCACATAATCTCGCTGCGCCTCAGTGCCCTGTGTAGGCAGTGGGAATACATTCATGCCTATCTCGTGGGATTTTAGTGACACTAAAAGCACTGCTGTGTGTAAAGTGCTCAGCACAGTGTTTGGGATATGGCGCTTAATTTTCTTTATAAAAATAAATTTTTTGAAAATATTTTCTTTTTATTGATTTTTTAAAAATTGATTTCAGAGAGGAAGGGAGAGGGAGAGATAGATAGAAACATCAATGATAAGAATCATTGATTGGCTGCCTCCTGCATGCCCCACATTGGGGATCGAGCCCACAACCCAGGTGCGTGCCCTTGACTGGACTTGAACCCAGGACCCTTCAGTCCGCAAGCCAACACTCTATCCACTGAGACAAACGAGCTAGGGCTCTTTTTATTGATTTTTAGAGAGAGAGGAAGAGAGAGAGAGAAATATTGGTGAGAGAGAAACAGTGATCCACTGCCTCTTGCATGCCCCCTACAGGGGATTGAGCCCCCAACCCAGGCATGTGCCCTGACTTAGAATCAAACTGCCAACCGTTCGGTGCATGGGATGACGCCCAACCAAGTGTGCCAGGGTGGTACTTAATGTTCTTTAAAAAGAAAAAGGGATCATATGAGGGTGGGGGTACAATGAGGAATGACTCCCACTCCTCCAGGACTCCAGGGCAGATCTGCAGCAGGCCATGCAGCCTGCAGCCACCGCACAGACCACAGCGCGGGCGGCATGGAGAGGGAGAGCACAGGCCGAGGAGCAGGGGAGGCCTGCCCTGCACCCAGCTCCACCACCAAGAAGCTGTGTTCTCATGCCGGTCACAGGGCCTCGCTGAGCCTGTTTGCTCAACGGCTGAATGGGGAATCTTCCGGGCCTTAAATTTAAATGACCATCTTTATATTCATGGAATTGAGTCCTTGGCTTGTCAGGTGCTGTCCAAGGTCATTGAGACCAATCTCTAATTTTACAAATTTGGGAGATTTTCACGCACGTGCAAGCACACAGAGTCATGTATGTACGTGATGGATGGCACTCGAGGATTTACAGTTTTGATCGTACCCCTCCCATTCCATGGAAATTGCGGCGTCTTGCTAAACCTTGGTTTTCTCAGTTCTGAAATAGGCACAGTCTAAAGTCTCTTCTTAAAGAACTGTATTGAGCATTAGATGAATGAAGTCTATAGGGTGCTTTGTATAGGGCCTGACATATGGTAAATAGGTTTAATATACAGCTGTTATTGCTCATTTTGGAGAAACATATTTTCATAGCCTGATTTAGGAAATAAAGCTACTGGGAAATGCTTGCTGGGCTCCTGAACAGAGGAAAATAAGAATGTGGATTTCACCCAAAACTCGGAGGCTCCAATAGATAGTATTTGCTGCAAGACTGGTTACACTTTACTCATTCAACACACACGTTTTTGAATCCTAAGGGAAGGTGCACTTCCTGGCTCAGGACGAGAAGACTGGAGACGCTGGCCCTCCCCTCAAGCTGCTCACACTCCGCAGCTACACAGGAGGATGTGGGCAAATATCATGGTCTGCAAGGTCTTAAAGCTCTGCTAATGGGGTGCTAGGAGAACATGAACAATTCCAACCAGAAGGATCCAGTAAACAGGAAGGCAGCTTTGGAGCTGATCCTTGAAGAATGGGAAGAATTTCCTTTTAAAAAAAAGTTTTTAAAAAAATCTGCCTGCATCTACATGTCCAAATTCCACCCATCTTTCAAAAGCCACTTCTTCCCAAAAGCCTTCCAGGAGCACCCTTTGATGGAAAGGTCCCTCCCTCCTCTTTTGAAATCCCATAACCTTTATCTGCCCAGTTCATTGGCTCTTATCACCATAATCTGGTATTTATGTGTTTCTGGGAATCTTTTCCTTATCTTTTTCTTTTTTTTTTAAAGGAAACTCTCTGTAGGCTTTGCACACAGTGAGTGCTCAACTACTGAAGTGACCTGAATAGGTGCAGCTCTAGTGGCCAAACCAGGGCATTGGGACAGAAGCTGGTGCCGTGGCTGCTGGGATTGGGGTTCCTGCCAGCACAGGCTCGTCTCAGGCTCCTCTGCAGAGTGGCTCAGGTTCTACAGTAATAAAGATGCAGAAGCCTCATCTCCCACCAGCCGTGGACCTTCTCCACACCCCACCCTGTCTCTGATGGTCAGAGCATGCCACGGCCTCCACATCTCCTGGGTGAACCCACAGAACACATGGTCTTTGGGGTTACAATGAGACCCCGCCAGGAAGGCTGAGGCCCTTAGGTGACTGCTTTCTGGTTGAGTTACTGGGAAGGAAAGGAGGTGATGGGCACACTCATTGTTGGACATTTCATGCGTTCCTTCATTTCATCCTCAGACACTGAAATAGCTGGTATCATTCTGCCTAGTTTAGGAATTCGAGATCATCCAATTAGTACCTGCGAACCTTGATGCTTCCGTTTCTGTCACCACCACACAAATCAACCCATTCCCTGTCCAGGCCATTTTATCTGCTGGGCATTTCTCAAACCCATCTTTTCTCTCCACGCCCACTGCCACCACCCCGCCCAAGCCACCATCTCCTCTTGGCTGTATAGATTCCATAGCCTCCCAATGACCTCCGTTCTACCAGCCTGTCCTCAATACGGCAGCCAGCGACTTTTTGTTTTAAAAATCTTTTAAATTCTTCACCCACATACCCACAATACATACACACACAGACATATAATTTTACATAAATACCTAAAAATGGTCAGAAATATATTTTATTTATCAATATAGTTCTCTCTCTCTCTCTCTCTTTTCTGGTTGGCTCCTTTTTTCCATCTCCTCTCCTCACCACAGTACCCCACACTCCATACAACAACCTAGGGCAAGCATGTCAAACTTGCGGCCTACAAGGAATATTTTTGCGGCCCAGCCAATATAATTCTATGTAAGAAACTTTTAAATAAAAATTTTTTAACTTAATTTTCACGATATCCTGTTATACATAATTACTAATAACAAATTATGTTTGCTAATGACTGATTACTATAATCGTGTTGCATTCATTTCCCGTACTTGCCTTATGCACAGGCGCCCCATTTCTCTCCACTAATACCAGCAGCAAATATTTTAGCAGCTGATTGCCACGTCATTAGTCTTGGACTGGCTTGTTTGGGGTGCGCAACAGGAAATATTTCACTTTTGGGGAACAAAAAAATAGGTTCATTTGTGTTACGCTTATTAATTTGTGCAGTTATTCAGTGTCTGGTAAGTTAATGTTCAAGAAAAATATTAATTTTTATTAAAATGTTCTGTTATTTTATGTTAACGATCACTCATTTATTTCAGCCCTTTGTATTCAACATGTCTCTATTGAAATAAACCTACCTTTCTATGAAAATTGAAGCTTTTGGGTTTTTGCGGCCCGCATAAACTTAAACCTTATTTATTTGGCCTGTGTTAGCCTTTGACTTTGACATGCTCGACCTAGGGAGTCTGTACTCATTCAATCCTATGCATATATTTGTATTCACATTTGCCTATTTGCCACTGCTTCTTTTTAAAAACATGGGACCATGTCCTTGCCTTTTTCACTTAACATTACTTCATGGACATCTTTCCAAGTCAGCGGTTATAGCTCTAATTCACTCTTTTTTAACAGCCACCTAATATTCCACTGTGTGGACATGTTGGTTTATTCAGCAGTCACCTCACTGATGGTCATTTTCTGCTTCGAGTTTTTCACCACTGGGAACCATGCCGCAGTAGAAGTTTGGTAGAGCTCTTAGAAGCAGAAGTCGATCCTGTTTGATGGAGCTGGAGGCCCAATTTCTAGGATCAAAGCCCTAAGACCACACCGTGGGATAGCCTGATGAGTCACTGAGTTGTGGCCCCACCAAGCCCTCCCGCTGCTCGGCCCCCTGCTACTTCTGCCCCTGGAATTCCACCTTGCAGGCTCTGGGAAGCTGCTCCGGTGCTGCAGCCAGCAGATCCCAACCCCCTGTCTGCCCCCATGCCAACACAAACGGGAGAAGTCTCACACAGGGCGTCTGACTGGTGGAGCCCAGTTGGAGGGTCACATCCCAGCAGCAATGTTAAGTTTGAGGTTCCTAAACTGGGGAGGAGGGCTCCAGCACAGAGATTTCCCCAGTAGAAAGAAAGGCTGTTCAAAAGATGACAGGCAACTATGAACAGACATATCCACTTAGTTTTCTTATACATGAGTCCTTCCTTACTAAGGCCTTTATCCCTAAGGGGTAGATCCCCAGGAGTGGAACTGCTGCTTCCCAAACGTCTGTCAGCCTCACATTTCCACAGCGCGGTGTGAGAGTCCTAGTGTCTTAACTTCCTCACTAACCAGGTGATACAGCTCTGATCGCCATCACAGCTATCACATGGCTAGACTTATTTTCCTGACTACTAGCAAACATTTGAGCATCTTTTCCATAAGCTTGTCAGCCATTCAGTTTGCTCAGTCATGGCGGTTGAATCATCGCCTTTGCCCGTTACCCTAAGAGATGTCCTCTCCTTACTGGGTATCTTCCATCTGCCCTCCAGACCCACGCTCTGCCTGTCTCCATCAGCTCTGTACCTTTTACACCACAGCCGCCAGAGCCGATTTCCAGGCCTCAGGCTGGGTTAAGGCGAGGTACAGCTGTAAGTCTCTGGGCAGGGGGAAAGAGAGGTGGGGATATTTATTCCCAGGCCCTTCCCTGTCCTGCCATGGGTCCTAGGTTCCAGCCAATGTATAGCTCCCTGGATGCATGGCCTCAGTCCTGCCCACACCTTTGAATGAAGTCCTTTGCCTAGTCCCTTCATTACATCTCCTTAAACTACCTACTGTGGGTGCCAGCAACCTCCTGCCAGGGCCTTGCTGATACAGTGTAAGAATTCTTTCTCTGTCATCAGTGTTTCAGTTACTTTTTTTCAAACCTCTTCCACCACACCCCCAAAAAGACTTTGTTTTTAGTATTTTTTGCCATACTAAAGATTTACACACACACACACACACACACACACACACGCATGCACACGCACGTTTGTTTAGCTTTTAAATAATCTCTCTCTTCTTTTATAGCTTCTTGGTTTTCAGCCTTGAAACTGTAAGGTCTTCCCTGCCTCTAGATCAGGAGTTGGCAAATGAGTGTGTTCAGGCCAAACAGTATATATCCCAGACTCTGCGGGGCATAAGGCCTCTGCCGCAATGACTCAACGCTGTTGTTGTAGTAAGGAAGCAACCGCAGTTATGTCAACAAACATCTTCCAATGAAACGTTATTTACAAAACCAGGCAGCAGCAACTCCTCCCCTAGCTTTCTACTCAAGGGAAATGAAAGCACAGGTCCACACAGTCCCCCCTTATCTGCGGGATGTATAGTCCTAGATGCCCCGACTTGAGACCACAGATAGTACCCAACGCCAAGTATACTGTTTTCTCCTATACACACATAAAGTTTAATTAGGCACAGTAAGAGATGAGCAGCAATAGCTAATAATAAAGCAGAACAAGTATAACAATCTACTGTAATAAAAGTTATGTGAATGGGGCCTCTCTCACAAATATCTCATTGTGCTCCACTCATCTTCTCACTTAAAGGAAGCACTTACAGCTTCCCTTTGGCATATCTGAATTGCCAGCATCACTACTCTTACTTTGGGGGCCATTATGAAGTAAAATAAGGGTTATGTGAACACAAGCACCAAGATACCAAGACAGTCGATCTGATATCCAAGGTGGCTGGCAATTAAGGGACTAAAGAGCCGGGAGCATCTTGCGGAGACAATGGATAAAGGGATGATTCACATGAGATGGTGTGAGATTTCATCAATCTACTCAGAATGGTGCACAATTTAAAACTTACGAATTGTTTATTTCTGGAATTTTTCATTTACTATTTTTGGACCTCAGTTGACCACGGGTAACTAAAACCATGGAAAGTGAAACTGTGAATAAGGGTGGGGGTGATTACCACATTGTCCTATATAATAAAGACATAATATGCAAATGGTTGTTACATAACGACCACATAACGACTGGATCACGGCTCAGCAGGAGAGTGGGGCAGTGAGCTACAAGCGGGCAGCAGGGAGCTACAGGCGGGGGCAGGGCAGCAAGCTATG
>NW_006292696.1:4457761-4487947 GCF_000327345.1 Myotis davidii | reverse complement strand
TGCGGGGGGTGGGGTTGGGGGGGAGCTACAAGAGGGCGGGGCAGCGGTCGGAGAGCTACAGGAGGGCAGCAGCAAGCTACTGGTCCACGAATTCATGCGCAGAGCTACTAGTTTATCTATAGAAGGAATGAAGTACTGGCACATGCTACAACATGGATGAACTTTGAAAACATTCTGCTAAGTGAAGGAGTCAGACACAGAGGTTATATATTATATGATTCCATTTCTAGGAAATGTACAGAATAGGCAAATCTGTAGAGACAGAAAGCAAATTGCTTAGGGCTGGGGGAGGATAGGGAATAGGGGGTCAATGGCTAAAGGGTACAGAGTTGGGGTTTTTTTTGAGGTTATGAAAATGTTCTAACATTGATTTTGGTGCTGGTTGTACATATGTATGAATATACTAAAAACCATATATTTTATTATTATATAATTTTTAATCTTCACCCAAGGACATGCTTAGAGAGAGGAAGGGAGAAAGAGAGAGAAACACTGATGTAAGAGAGAAATATCAATCGGTTGCCTCCCATATGTTCTCTGCCTGGGGATCAAACCCACAACCCAGGCATGTGCCCTGATTGGGAATTGAACTGGCAACCTTTTGGTGCATGGGACAATGCTCCACCAACTGAACAATTCTGGCCGGGCAAAAACTGTATGGGTGAATTATATGGTATGCGAATGATATCTTAATAAAGTTGTCATTTAAAAAAAAAAAAGGAAAGGCAACCAGATGGATTTGGCCTATGGGCAGTAGTTTGCCCATCCCTGGTCTGCTTTATACATGCAGTCTCCTAGAATCTCTTATAATATTTTGTAATTGTGTTACTTAATTCTTATGTTTAAATTTTGGATCCATCTGCAATTTGGTATTGGGTAGTATAAATTGGGGATGCATTTTTATTTATTGCAGAGGTCTACATTATTAGGCCTGCACCGTTTATGAAATAAACTATCCATTTTTCTGCTGAGATGAGGTATCTCCTTTGTCAAATATTCACATTTATAACCTGGGATCTAATTCTGGATTATTTATCATGCTCCATGAATCTATTTGTCTATGCCTTTCCCAATACCACATGATCTGATTTTAGTGACTTTATTGAATGTTCTGGTTTCTGTAAAGGAAGTCTCCCCTCATGTTCTTTTCTTTCACACTTGACTTGCAGCCAGTGAGCTTATCAAAATGGATATCGCTCCCTGCTTAAAAGCCTTTTAATGGATTCTCACTGCTCTTACACTGATGGCCCACATCCTGATGGCCTTGAACACTGCATGCTTGGCCCTGCCCGCTCTCCAGCTTCACTTGGCCAAGGACACTTCACCTGGGACTCTGTACTTTAGCCATGCTGAAGTTACTCAAATGCTCCTGCCCCAGGACCTTTGCACTAGCTGTTTCCTCTGCCTAGAATACTTTTCTTTTCCTTTTACTCCTCTTCAGCCTCAGTTTGATCATCATTCCTGGGGGAATCCTATGCTGACCTTCCCTGACCAGAAAAAATCCCTTTCCCCACATCATGAACCTATGCTGTGTTTCATTTATTGCACTTGTAATAGCACATTTATTCAATTTTTAAAATTAATATCTTCCTCCTCCAGCTTCCCATTGCCTTCCCCATATTTAGTACTGTGTGCCACTCAAAAAAATGTTGAAGGAGCGAAAAAACAGACACCAAGCACAGGCACCTATGTGCCTACTCCCAAACCTACCCTCTCCCTTTCATCATTCCGTGTGCTGTGCGGAACACGCCCTAGAGGGGACATTAGGAGACATGAGTTCCAGCTGAGGCAATGCCTTAAATCTGCTTGCAAAGTGTTTTCCCACTCCCTGCCTCTGAGTCCTCAGATCCACTGTAGAAGGCAAGCCGTGTGGGGATACATTTCCCCTTCATTTTACAGCAGAGAAATCTGAGGCCAGGGACCAGGGGCTGTCCAGGGTTACATGGTCCCTGCTCTCCTGGTCCCCAAGTAAGAGTTCATCTGAGCCTTTCCTGAGCTGGCCCTCAGTTTCCCCACTTGCAAAATGGGGAAGGGAGGTTCAACTGGATGGTGTTAACAGTGTCACAAACCTCAGGCACCCAAGATGTTTCCATATCTGGGTTCCACTTCTATTATCACTGACTTCAATTTTTTATGTAAAGGACTTGAAAACAAATTTAATTACTTTATTGTTTTGTTTTGTTAATCCTCACCAGAGGACATTTTTCCATTGATTTTTTAGAGAGAGTGGAAGGAGGGGAGAGAGGGAGGGATGGAGAGTGAGAGAGAGAGAGAAACATCTATGTGAGAGAGACACATCAACTGGCTGCCTCCTTCATGCGCCCGGACTGGGGCCAGGGATCGAATTTGCAATCCAGATACATGCCCTTGACTAGGAATCAAACCTGGGACTCTTTGGTGCTCAGGCCTACAATGAGCCACACCAGCCTGGGCCAAATTTAATTACTTTTATTTTAAACTAGAGATCCGGTGCATTGATTTGTGCACTGGTGGGGTCCCTCAGCCTGGCCTGCACCCTCTCACAATCCAGGACCCCTTGGGGGATGTCAGACTGGGAGATGATCCCCACAGGCCAGGCTGAGAGACCCCACTGGTGCACAAATCGGTGCACTGGGCCTCTAGTATGCATATAAGATTTTTGGTTAATCTCTTCCCACCCTCCCTCCTCCCCCTTCCCTCTGAGATTTATCAGTCTGTTCCATGTTTCCATGCCTGTGTGTTGAGTGTCTGCCCTCTGGTGGTCATGCATGTCATAGCTACCAGTCAAACGGTTGAACGGTCATCTAGGCTTTTATATATTTAAATTTTAGTTTTCTTAAAAGAAATGTGTAACAGTAATAACAAAAATTATTACTTCTGTCATTTCATTGGTATCACTTGTTGCATTTTAGCTAAAAAACATTTTAGAAAGTTTGTACCTATTAGATTTAGAATGGCTCATCTGGGAGCTATCTGAAATCCTCTCGTTCCTCGTTGAGATTCTGTGCTTTGGGAAACCTGGTCCGGGGGCTGACTGAAGACAGGCACCCCTCCATGAATCTTTCACTTGTTTAGCCAATCAACAAATACCTGCTTAGGGCCACCATGTAGAAGCACCAGGCCAGGTGTTTCTGCAACAAGGTGGGGTAGGGACCTGACTGCAGCTATCGTGGGAAGATGTTTGGGGGTGCAACTCTGTGCTGATTGCATGCCTGTGTCCGAGCGTGGGTGCCTGTGTCTGAGCATGCGTGCCCGCGCATGTGTTGAGGTCAGTTATGTGTCTATGTGTACGTGTCTGTGTATCTGTCCATGAGGGAGCTTAAGGGATTTTGTGTACACATCAGGGCGGGCCCTCTTTCCTAGGCTTCACCGGAGCCCATCCTTCCAGCCCAGGCTGAGGTCAGCCCATATGACAGCCCCGGGCGGGGTCTGCTTTCTCTCAATGTTTCCATGGTGGAGTGAGGGAGACAGGGGGCCACCAAGGTGGGCACTTCAGCCTCGCCGAATCTCCAGGAGGCCTGTAAGCCAACTGGGCCCCTCAGGAGTCCTTGCTGGGACTAAGCCACCCTGGACCAAGGATTTTGGGATGTTCCTAGTCTTACCCTCTCAGCCTACCAGGGGGAAACAGGCCCCAAATAGGAGAGGACTTGGCCAGAGACACTGAGCATGTGAGTGGCAGGGCCTCAGGGGTTTCTCTAACCTTCTGTAGCTTCTCCTTCACGTCCAGGGCAGCAGCTACAAGGACGACTTGAAATGGGGAGAAAACAAGTCCTTCAATATAATTTAAAAAAATGCTAATGTGTACTGAGCACTCACTGGATATTAGGCACTGTGTTATGCACTTTAAATACATTAACACATTGAGTTTCTCAAAAAATTTTATGAGGTAGATAAGACTATTATCATCCCATTTCCCAGATGAAGAAAGTGAGGCACAGAGAGGTTCACTAACTCGAGCAAGGCCACACAGCTGCTAAGTTGGCTTTGTGGCCAATACGCTTTGCTTTTACACTAAACAGAGAAAGGGAGGAAGGGGAGAGGCCTGTGGACAGAAAGACCCCTTTCTTCATCTGACTGAGCTGAGAAGAGCTGCTGCCTTCTGCCACTCCACAGCATGCTCTCGAAGCCTCAGGTGCTGCTCTCAGCTTTGCCTTGGCTGTCTTGGCATCACTTCTCAGATGAGAGACAAATTGTGCTCAGGACTACACAGCCGTCCTCCTGTCTATCCCCTCACCATTTGCCAAGTACCACGCTGACCACTTTACCTGCTTAGTTTAATTTCATCCTTACGACAACCTTATAAATAGGAACTACTATTCATCCCATTTTATAGAGGGGGAAACAGAGGCTCAGAGAGGTTAATTAACTAGCCCATGGACACACAGCTAGAAGTGGCTGAGGCAGTAGCTCTTGAACCCAGGTCTGTCTGATCTGAAGCCTGTGACCTTAACCATCAGACTCTCCTGTCTCACTTGACCCTTTAGCTTATAACTACATGCAAGGAGGGCAAAGCACAGATACTGTCCCATCTTATGGAGGAGGAAACAGGCAGCTTTCCTGGGAACATGGAGCCAGGACTCAGATCCAGGCCCATCTGAGTCCCTGGCCAGGGCCCTTTTCTCTGCTCTTTCAGCAATACTCCCGAAAAGGCCTGCTCTATGGCTGTCGGTGGCCCGCAGTCCAAAGTGATTTCTCATTTATTCTACTGCCACCTCCCCACAAGCCCATGAAGGTGAGAACATGCTCAATGAGACAGGTGGGCAATCAGAGGCCCAGAGGGGAAGACAGACTTGCCCAAGGCCTTGAACTAGGGTCTTTGACTCTAAGTCTAGCAAGGGAGGCCCTCAGAGGAGGTCCTATGGGGGCAGGCTCCAGCTAACTGGCCTCTGCTCCTGCCTGAGGCAGGAGGGGAGCTCATCCCCTATCAGGCTAATTACTACCCTGCAGTATATTCCTGGTGCTCAGCTGGAACCTGTGGGAATGGTCTCAAAGACTAGAGCTGTTTTTGTCCAGATGAGGGGTTGGCAGCGAAGTGGGGCAAGCTTGCCCTCAGTCCCCTTCAGGCAGTTTACTTCCTTAAAGATCTCTGGACACAGAAACATTTCTTGAGCTTTCTAGGGCAGGACTGAAGGTGTCTGCTGCTTTTGTGTATAGCTGGCTGAGGTGTTGGCCATAGTAACTGAAATGCATTAAAAAAACAACAAAAACCCACCTCCTAGAAATAGATAGAACATTCACAGAAGTGAATGTGGGTGGGGGCTGTTTCCCTCTGATGCACAGGAGTTGGCCAGTTGAGCAATAGAGCTTGGGAAGTGTTTTCGCAGTCACCTACCTGTCTGGGGAGTGCTGGAGTCCCTGAGCCAGTGTGGCTCAGTGGTTAGTATCGGCCCATGGACCAGAGGGTTGTGGGTTCGGTTCCCAGTCAAGGGCAAATACCTGGGATGCAGGTTCCCCAGCCCCAATGGAGGCATGTTCAGGAGGTAACCAATTGATGTGTCTCTCTCAGGTGGATGTTGCTCTCTCTCTCCTTCTCTCCCTCTTTTCTCCCTTCCACGCTTTTAATCCTCCGGTGAGGATTAAAAAAAAAAAAAAGAGTGCTGGAGTCACAAGGCTGGGGTTTAAGTCCTGGTGTCACCATTTCCTAGCTGTGTGACCCTGGGTAGCCGGGCTGACCTAGGGTGAGGCAACTGAGGCACTCAGGATACAAAGCTTAAGCAGGCACATCCCTGACATGGAGTGCCTCCTAAATTTTTGCACCTGGGGTGCCTCTCTTGTCTCACCCCAGATCCAGCCCCATCAGTAGGTTACTTTCCCTTTCTGAACTCCAGTTCCATCACCCAAAGGTACGGATGAGAATTAACAGCTGCTGACTCAGAGGGCTGTAAGAAGTAACTGAGAAGAGGCAGAGAAAGTGCTTAACACAGGGCTGGAGTGAGCATGTAGAATACCACTGTTGTTCTTACTCAGAGTAAGGCTCTGTGCTATGTGCTGGGCTTACAGCAGTGGGTGTTATAGACTGAATGCTTGTGTCCCTTCAAAATTCATGTGTTGAGATCCTAACCCCCAAGGTGATGGTGTTTGGAGGTGGCACTTTTGGGAGATGATCAGATGATGAGGGTGGGGCCCTCTATGAATAGGATTAGTGCCCTTAACAGTGAGCCCTGTCATGTGAGGACACAAAGCCCACGGTCTGCGACTGGGTAGAGGACTCTCACCAGAACTTGGCCTTGCTGGCACCCCAATCTCAGACTCCTGGCCTCCCAAACTGTGAGGAATAAATTTCTGTTATTTTTAAGCCACCCACTCTATGGTACTTGTTATAGGAGCCTGAACAGACTAAGACAGAGGCACCCAGATCCCTGACCTCCTGGTGCTTACAGCTGAACCAGGAAGACACTGAACATAGACGGTGGTAGGAGATAATGGAGGAGGAGAGGGGAGCCAGAGAAAACATCAGTAAGATGAGAAGTAGGATGAGAAAAAGAAAAACACCCACTCCCGAAGATGGTTGCTTGGAACCAAGAAAGGTGTGCTCTTGCTCTAAAAATGGCCAAAAGCAGCATGGGGCCCTATGTCTCATTCTATTTAGTTTATTTAACCCTCAAAACCATTATCACCATGAGATAAGAAAAGAAACTGAGGTTCAGAGAGGTGAAGTGATTTGCCTAAGGTCACACGGCTTGGACATGGCAGAGCCAAGACTCATTTGCAGGATTGCCTGATTCTCTACTCTACAGCTTGAATCTGCTGCTAGCTTTCCCAGCCTCAGTTTCCCTACCCAACAAAGTAGAAGATGAGGGTCACATGGATATGGGAGTACTTGGAATATTGCAAGTTGCCCACCCCCCCGGAACTTCCTGAGCCAGAGTGCGGAGTCTCCCAGGCTTTCCTTACATCTGTCCTGCCCTTAGGAGCAAACCATATGGAAGCCTTTTAATCAGCCATGTGGCTACTGCCTCCCTGAAGAGAAGTGTTGTTGGCCCCCATTTAACAAATAAAGAAACTGAGGCACAGGTATTTGTCCTTGAGGATACAGTTTGTGGCAGAGGGAGAGCCTGAAAGCAGACAGCCCCTGGACACCCCTGCTGTGGTTTCCAAGTGGGCAGAACAACATAGGCCAACACTTGAAGATGGGGGCAAGGTACTGTTTTAGTCTGGAGTGTGGGGTAGGGGAAGACAGGCCCCACCAGCTGCCAGCTCCCTTCCCCCAGCCCGTCAAGGCCCAGAGATTTCTGCGCTGTCAGCCCCGCCCCAACCATGCCAATGCTCCAGGCTCTTTCAAGCTTCATTCTCACCTGCATGTGAATGACAACCCCACACCTTAGTTGCTTTCTGATGGGAGAGGGGAGGAGTCTGGGGCAGAAAATGATGAAAAAGGATCTTAATCTAGCCAAGCGGACACCCTCATTTTTTAAATTTTCTGGAGCCCAGAAAGGTGCTCAAAGTCTCACAGTAAGTCAGGGGCAAAACCTGGGCCCGCACATAGGTCTCCTGAGCTCCAAACCAAACAACCTGTCCCTCACTGCTTTGTGCTGGGACCTGCAGATGGCAAGAGCCTTAGCTATCAGCGGATAAGAGAGACTGAGAAATACTTGTCTTCATATGAATGAATGAATAAATGAATGAGCGAATGAATAGTTGTCCTGCCTCTGGGGGATATGATGTGGACTTCTCAAACGGACCCTGCATGGACAGGCAAGGCTCAGCCCCTCTAAAACCCTCCTTCCCTCGGAATGAATTGATCGTGGGTTCCCTCCTTTCGCCAGAGGCTTGTGCGCCACCTAGAGGAAGCCTTGAGCCCAGCACTCTCATCCCCTGGGAGAGGTGCTCACCCCACTACTTCTAAGATTATTCCTACCCCTTCCAGTCTTACTTGATGCCAGGAGGGTTCTGCTCAAGCTCAGCTTCAAAAAAAACATCTAGTGAATGAGGACATTCTTGCAGCAGAAAGGACTTAAAGTAGAACATGTCATATATACTCAGACCTCAGTATCTCCTACTCAGTTTCCTTACTTTTATTTATTTTATTAGAGAGATAAAAACGTCAATAACGAGAGAGAATCATTGATTGGCTGCCTCCTGCATGCCCCCTACTGGGGATTGAGCCTGCAATCTGGGCATGTACGTGGGAATCAAACCATAACCTCCTGGTACATAGGTCGATGCTCAACCACTGAGCCACACCGGCCAGGCTCCTTACTTTTAAAAGATGCAGGCAGAAGTGGCAGCATCCCTGCTGTGGTATTAATGTTAAAGATGCACCTAAATCTAATCATCAGGCAAAACCGAGTGAAGGGACATGCTACAAAATAACTGTCATCGTTAAAAGTGCGAAGGTCGCCCAGCCAGCGTGGCTCCGTGGTTGAGCGGCCACCTATGAGAATCAGGAGATCACAGTTTGATTCCTGGTCAAGGGCACATGCCCGGGGTTGTGGGCACGATCCCCAGTAGGGAGCATGCAGGAGGCAGCCGATCAATGATTCTCTCTCATCATTGATGTTTCCCTCCCTCTTCTTTCCTCTCTGAAATCAGTAAAAAATATATACATTTTAAAAATGCCAAGGTCATGCAAGTTAGAGAAATTCTGAGGGGTCATTCCAGGCTGAAGGAGACCAAGGGATGTGACAACTAAAGATCACACCTGATTCTGACCCAGTGAAGTATCTCAAGGGGGTCTGAGGCGTCTGTGGTAGGAATGTCCTTGTTAATGTTCCGACGGTGATGGCTGTATCGTGGTTTACAGGAGGTTGTCCAGGTGTGTTGGAAATAAACACAAAGTGTGCAGGTGACACAGGGCATCGTATCAGCAACTTACTCTTGAATAGTTTGGGGGTGGGGGAACTTCTATGTCCCATAATGGTGACTTTTCTATAAATTTGAGATTATTTCAACATTTAAAACATATGAGCATTAAAAATAAATAAAATGAATTTATGACAGTAAAAAAAATGAAGACAGTAATGCCTTCTTCAGATTGGAATGGTGGTGAAATGAGTATCTACAAAGTAACTGTGAATTAGGTCTCATCACCCCCATTTTTCAGATGGAGAAACTGAGAGTCACAGAGTTGAAATGACTTGGCCAAGGAGGCTGAGCTGCAGCCCTTGGGCTCACAACCTCACTGTGCCACCTCCTTCAAGCTGCCCTCAGCCCACACCCTACTGTCTGTCTTCTGAGATCAATCCTTCTCACAGCCAATCATTCATTCATTCAAGAAATATTTGTTCAGAGCCTTCCACACCGCATGCATCATGCCAAGGGCTGGGCACGTGCTGATGTATAAAAAGGACGCTGTCCCCAGCCCTGAATGATGAAAACAGATGAATGCACATAAAACCCCAGATTCAATAGGTCCATCAGGGAAGGAACAGCAGGGCACACAGGAGAGGAGCGAGGGGAGTAGGCAGAGTTGAGACAGGCGTATGGTCGGCTTCCTTGTTGAGCTGAAGGAAAGCCAGTACACTAGGGGACCAAGGTGCTGTCAGCTGAGGTCTGAGCAAGCAACAGGCAGTGGCCAGATATTACGGGGCCCCAGAGGTCATTTATAAGGGATCTCATATTTCTTAAAATATATTTTGATTGATTTCAGAGAAGAAGGGAGAGGGAGAGAGAGATAGAAACAACAATGATGAGAAAGAATCATTGATTGACTGCCTTCTGCATGCCCCACACAGGGTATGAAGCCTGCAACCCAGGTATGTGCCCTGACCAGGAATCAATCTGTGACCTTCTGGTTCATAGATCAACACTCCACTGTCGGTCAGGTGTTTTTTTGTTTGTATTTTTTATTTTTATTTTTTGCTCATCCTCACCCGAGGATATTTTTCCATTGATTTTTAGAGAGAGTGGAGGGGGAGGAGACACAGAGAGAGAAACATCGATATGAGAGACACATTGGTTAGTTGCCTCCTGCATGCGCCCCGACCATGGCCAGGGATCAAGCTTGCAACTGATGTATGTATGTGCCCTTGATCGGAGTCAAACCCAGGATCCTTAAGTCCTCAGGCTGATGCTCTATCCACTGAGCCAAACCGGCTAGGGCAGGAATCTCATCTTTACTCAACTGCAAAGGAAGCCACTGGCGAGTAGTGACCAGGAGAGCTGATGAGATTTACATGTTTAAAGGATCACTCTGGTGCTGCTGTGAAAGATCACAGGGTACAAGAGTGGAAGCAGATGGGTCCTTATCTTTCCCTCCAGTTTACTGGTGAAGTCCAGGTCTTATCTTGCTTTCTAGAGAGCTCCTTGAGGCCAGGGAGGGCTTCTGTCTTGAAGGTCACCAGGGTAGGCTGTTTGTCCCAGGCCTGGCCAGGAGGCTTGGTCTTCTGGCCTACGCTGTGTCCTTGGGGACAATCTGGGACACACTCTACTCTCAGCTCCCAGGGTTCTGCGGCCCCAGTGCGGGTGGAATGTTTGACAGAGGAGTGCACGTGTTCTCCAAACAGACCTTGATTCATGTTTCCAGGAGAAACTTGCAAACAGACTTCTGCCGGCTGCATCCATCAGAGGAGAGATGGCCTCTGTAAACAGAGGCCCACAGGCTGTCTCCATCTTCCAGGCAGACACCTCTCCCCGCAGGTCCCCGGCAGCACCCTGCCCCACCCTGGCCGCTGGGCCCTGCTCTGTGCCAAGCCTTCTCCAGAGCCTCCAAAACACACTGCCTTTCACTGCTCCCATTTTATAGGTGAGAAAGCAGAGGCTCAGAGATGTTAAGACAGTTGCCCAAGGTCACACAGTCAAACCAGCACTATTAATGTATTTTCCTACTATAGTATTAATAAAAATAATAGTTACATTTAGTTATGAATAGTCATTATATGCCAAGCTCTATTGTAAGTGCTTTATGTAGATGAACTCATTTAATCCCCACAACAATCCTATGAGATATGGGTTCTTCCCCCCGTCCCGCCCCCAATTTTTCATAAAGGAAACCAAGGCACAGAGAGGGAGGTCAAGTGATTGTCTAAAGTCCTGCTGAGAGAAAGTGGGTAGGGCGGAGCTTGAACCCAGGCAGCGTGAGCCCAGAGTCCCTATGGCTCAGCACTCCACCACGCTCTACTCACTGCTGTCCTGGCCTCCTGGGAACTAAGAGCAGGCCCATTCCTCCCCCTCACTATCTCTGTTTGAGAAGTGCAGAAACCAAGGCCCAAAGAAGAGAAGTGACTGTCCCAGACACCCAGTCTTCAGGTAGAATGGGCCCTCTAAGGGTCTGTGGGCTCTCCCTTTCAGAGACCCATGTAGCAATTGGGGATCTGATTCTCCCCGCACTGCCTTGCTGCTGTGTGACCTGTGACAACTCACATCTCCTCTCTGAGCCCCAGTTTCCCCATATGCTCAATGGAATGACAACACCAGCCCTTGCCCACAATATAAGGCCTGCTATAAACCATGTGAGTGAAGGGGTGGTGGCACTGGAGGGGTTGCCTGGCCTGGATTCCTGTTCAGTGAATGGAATGTCCAAGCAGCGTCATTCTGGGGTTGAAAGCCCCATGGGGTGGGACTGGGCTGGGCATTCTCCACTGTGAGACCCCCCACCTTGGGCTCCAGCCCAAATTGCCAGACACAAAACTGAGAGGAGCCCCCCTCCAGGCGGGTGACCAGGAGCCAGCCAGCTGGCCATTTGTCCACAGATGGGTGTGCAGATAACAGGCGTCTGGAGATAAGGCAGGGCCTGCTCACAGCCCAGCGGAGGGCTAGGCTAGGAGGGCCAGGCTAGGCTCGAGTGGGGAGGTGGAGTGGGGAGATAGGGAACTCAGGGTGACTCAGGCGAAGAGGGCTGAAGGGCTGGACCCCACCATGAGGCCTGGGTCCCACCATGAGGCCTGGTAGCAAACTTTCTGCCACCCACAGCACAAGGTACCTTCTTGTGGACCTTCCCCCACCTCCGCCAAAACAAAACCGACTAAAGCAAACGAACAAACAAACACATACGCTTGCATCAGAAGTGCTGCGAGGCTGGGACTGAGCCCTGGGTTAGCACTGGGTCCCAGTCTATCCCTCCACTGATTTACTGGGCAGCCTGCATCATCACTGCCTGACCCTGAATCTTTAGTTTCCTCGTCTGGGCAGTGGGCACCCTCACAAATACAAAGGACACAAATAATAACAAACAGCTAACACTGTGACGTAGGTACATAATTACCACTACTTTACAGGTCAAGAGACTGAGGTATGAAGGGTTGGGTCACAGAGCTAGTAAGTGGTTCAAATCTAAGCAATCTGAACTGCTTGAAATGTCACTACCAATATTATTAAAGTGCAATTATAGTAGAACCTCGGTTCTCGAACTTAATTTGTTAAGAAGGCTGTTTGAGAAGCAATTTGTTCGAAAACCGAATCATTTTCCCCTATTAGAAATAATGTAAATTGAATTAGTTCATTCAAGGCCCCCAAATGATTCTCTGTTTTAACGTTTCTTATATACAGTACATTTCTAATGTACTGTTTAGCCTATAAATAATTATTTTCTTAAATTTATTGAACCACACCTTATGAGCCTTAAACGCATTTTTCATATACCACTGGCCTTCCAAATGCTATCACCGTTAACTACTTCCCATTATCCAATCAATAACAGTTTTTCTACCTATTCATTTGCCTGTGATTGTTGTTTTGTGAGCCCTTAATGCCCTTAACATTAGCACTCTTGATCGTCTCATGTTTTAAAATTGTGCCAATCATATATTTCTGCCAGCAACAGAAGCATTCTTTCCTTTACTTATTGCCTGAGAGATGCTTTTTGGCATGCTGAGGTATCAGCATAAAAGTGTTGTCAGGTTGAAAACTGAAGTTTTGGTCGACACCTGAGACATTTTTTTTTTTTTTCTGTAAACAACTTGGTCGAGAACCGAATTGTTTGAAATGGGAGACTTTTGAGAAACAAGGTTTGACTGTATTGCAGTTTTTAAAATACACGTTTATGTTTATGTATTCATAGGCATTTTTTTGAAAAAAGTACATGCAAATATTAACAGTGTTAATATCTGGAGGGGGGTTTCTCAACCTGGGCACTATGGACATAAGCTGGCCTATTCCTTATTGTGGGGGCTGTCTGTGCATTGAAGGATGTTGAGCAGCATCCCTGGCCTCTACTCATTAAATACCAGTATTAGCACGGCCCTGACAACCCCAAGCTGTGACGACCAAAAATGTCTCCAGACATTCCCCAATGTCTCCCCTCTTTCCTTCGAAAGCTACTGATCCAGAGGACCCTACAAGAGGGACATTCACTTGCTAAGCCCTGCACTGAAGATTTTGCCATGAGCAAGCACAACACATTGAAATGAGAACACTAATAAAGATGAAAAATTAAAGTCATTGGTGATGGATGGGTAGGATAAATGGATGCTGAGTGAAGGAGCCAGATGAAGATCAGAGCCTAGGTGTCCTGGGGGAGCATTCTGAGACCATCCAGGGAATGCCAACATTTTTCAGAGGGCGGTGTTTATCTGAATTCATAGGATGGGATGGCGCAGGGTGAGATGAAAGACTGCATATGTGTTGATTCCCATCCAGTGCTCTGGACCAGAGTGTGAAAAAACGAACAAGAGAACAGCCCCACCGAGAACACTCTGCATTTGCTGGTTGAGGTTCCTGGGGCTCGGAGGCCAGAGCTGCCCCCAGCCCGATGCCTTTGGACAGTCACTTATGGAGACAAGTGACTCTGCAGGTGAGCAGGCCCTGATGTGCCCTCAGGATGGGGGGCAGACGGGCACACACACGGCAGTCTGTGCTGAAGGCCAAATGAGGGGGAGGAACCTGTTCCATGACCTGGTGCAGGGCAGTGTGAATGTGAAGGTCGACAGAGACTGAGATGGGTTGGGGGGGCCCGGAGCACCAGGCCCAGGAGATAGTGGGGAGTCTTGTCTCCTGTTGAGAATGGGATAACCCAACAGGTGAGCTGTGCTACCATTTAAAGAGGAGAACCTTTCCCAGAGATGACCATAATGAGGGTGACCGTGTTCCATTTGTAACACTTAGTGCCCAAGTTCCCATAGTGAGTCCCCAGGGTAGAGGCAGGATTCAACCCTGGGTCCCTCTGGCTCCAAAGCCTGTGCTCCTAACCTGGCCACTCGACCCCAGAGGAACACTGTGCAGCCACTAGGAAGGGCGCAGCGGGCAGTACTCACACAGCCATGAGCAAAAGCAACCCGAGTGTCCAACGTCGGAGGAATGGATAGCAAAATGTGGTATACACACCATGGAACATTACTCAGCCTTGAAAAGGAAGGGCATTCTGACACACGCTACAACATGGATGAACCTTGAGGACATTATGCAAAATAAAATGAGGTGTTTTTTTTAAGTTTTCACAACACGACAGATACTGTATGATTCCACTCATATGAGGTACCTGGATTCCTAGTCAGATTCACAGACACAGAAAGTACAATGGTGGGTGCCAGGGGATTCAGGAAGGTAGGAATGGGAGTTATTGTTTCATGGGTACAGAGTTCTGGTTTTGCAAAATGAAAGAGTACTGGAGATTGGTTGCACAACAATGTGGATATACTTAACACTAGTGACCTGTACACTTAAAGTGGTTAAGATGGTGAACTTTATATGATGTGTATCTTATCGCAATAAGAAAAAAAGAATGAGACAGGGCTTGGGTTCCCTCCGGGGAAACAAAAGCACTGTGATTTCCGGAATAAGGGCTTTGTTACAGGAATCACACCCTCACACAATTAGGGGAATGGGATTCAGGAGGGGGCCTGGCAGAGAAGGGGAGCCCAGGCAATCTAAGGCACAAGCCAACGGGCCACCCTGGGATGGCTGTGAGAAGCTGTGCTTGGGGTCCAGGGTGCTAGGTATGGGCACCTGTAGGTTATCAGGGTCATTGGGGCATCAGCTTCTAAGAGGAAGCGGAGGTGAAGATAGGAGACTAAGGACAGGCTGGAACCTTTGGCCACCCCTGTGTCTGTCCATCAGGGCATCTGACAGCCATAACCTTGAAAAGTTTAACCATGAGAGAGGGGCAGTGCTGACTCATTCCCATTTTCCAAACCTCCACAAATTCCTCCCCTGGCTACCTCTAACCAGAAACCCTACAGTGAAGAGCATTTGCGGAAACACAGTTCCCAGGTTAGCCAAGATGACCAAGAACAAATCACTTCATGGGGTGATGGCAAAATGATTTAGAAACACCATTAATTGAAAAAGATGGAAAATATAAAACATACTCAAGGCCTGATACATGAAATCCGTGCAAGAGTAGGCCTTGATTCCGGTGAGGTCGGGACGGCCCTGGTGAGGTTGAAACAGATAATGGGAACCAGTATAGACTGATTAACAGGAGTAGATGCAGAGGCAGAGCAGCACTGAACAGATGTCAAACTACAGTGGAAGCCTGGGGAGGGTTTGGGGGGGTGGGTTAAGAGATTAATCGAAGGACTTATATGCATGTATATAAGAATAACCAATGGACACAAGACACTAGGGGGTAGGGGAATGTCAAGGCGGGGGAAGACATATGTAATATACTCTTTGTAATACTTCAAAAAATAAAAATTATTTTAAAAAAAAGCGTAGGCCTTCGCAGCCACGGTGGCTGCCTTGATCCCTCCCTCACAGCCCCTGGATCTTTCCCTTGCAGCCGCAACTGCACCCCCTGCTTCGTCCAGAAGGTCTAATTAGAATATTATGCTTTTATTAGTATAGATTTTAAATTGTGGTCAAGTACACATGACATAAAAATTGGCCATTTTAACCATTTTTAACTATACAATTCAGTGTCAAGAGGACATTCACATTTTGTACAACCATCACCACCATCCTTCTCCAGAACTTTCTCATTATCCAAACGGAAACTCTCAGCATGGGGACACACACACCTCTACTCCATGCACATAATGCCTCTGGGAAGACACCCAAGAAACTAGCAGTGGTTGTCTCTGGAGGGGAGGCTCACAGGCAGGGGTGGGAGGGAGATTTACTGTTGATTCCTTCGTACTTTAAAAAATAGATTTTTTTTATTGATTCCAGAGAGGAAGGGAGAGGGAGAGATAGAAACATAAATGATGAGCGAGAATCATTGTCGGGCTGCCTGCCTCCTGCACACCCCCTACTAGAGATCCAGCCAACAAACCGGGCATGTGTCCTGACTGGGAGTCAAACCGTGACCTCCTAGTTCATAGGTCCATGCTCAACCACTGAGCCAGGTGGGTTGGGCTCCTTTGTGCTGTTTGAACATGTATTTTGTGTGTGTGTGTGTGTGTGTGTGTGTGTGTGTGTGTGTGTGTGTAAGCTGTCTTCATTGCTTAATGCTGGTTGAGTATAGACGGAAGATGTCCTCCCGTTTTCCAAACAAACCAGAGTATATGACTGCCACCTTCCCCAGAACAGAGGGAGGTGAAATAGAGATGGCTGGGCTACATAACTCATTGTGTGGCTTTGGGCCAGATCCTTCCCCTCTTGGGGCCTCGTGTCCCCTTCTACAAGGGAAGGCTTGTAAACTTTGGCATGTAAGAGTCCATGATACTCAGGGATATCTTGATTTTAATCGGAATTCCCCTGCAGGCTGTGTCTTGGCAGTGGAGGAAAAGGCCAAGATGTGGGGAGATAGAGAGACTTGCCCCTGGTGACCTGAGGACAGCCATGGGAATGGGATTAGAAACAAGAGTTCAGAAACAGTCAGGGGATGGCCCCAAACAAATTCAGCTGTGGTCATGGGAGCCACAACTCCCATTAAACAAGGGACCCTGAAGTCTTCCTCGCTATCCTTGTTTCATTTCTTCTCTTATATTGTAAAATAAATTTATAATTATTAACATAACAAATGCTCACTTTGTACCGAGTCAAACACAATCATTGTAGAATGGGTGTGTCCAGGGGCCCGGAGATGGCAGGACAGGACATAATGAATGCCTTCTGACTTAGGCAGATTTCCATTTGCATTTCGGTTCACCTGTCACACAGCAAATGCTGTATGAGAGTTAGCCACTGCTATTACTATATGCTGTAAAATGAAATGGTTACCTATTGTAAAATTAAAAAAAATGAACTTATTTCTTGTGTTTAAAAAATAAGATAGGCCTGGCCAGTGTGGCCTAGTGGTTCAGTGTTGGGTCACAGTTCTATTCCTGGTCAGGGCACATGCCCATCTTGCGGGCTCAATCCCGGTCAGGGCACATGCCCAGCTTGCGGGCTCAATCCTCAGAGGAGGCTGTGCAGGAAGCAGCTGAACAATGATTCTCTCTCATCATTGGTGTTTTCTATCTCTCCCTTCCTTTCTCTTTGAAATCAATAACATGCAGATAGATAGATAGATAGATAGATAGATAGATAGATAGATATAGATGTAGATATATATAGATATGTATAGATATAGATGGCCCTGGCTGGTGTGGCTCGGTTGGTTGAACATCATCCTGTGCAATGAAAGGTTCGATTTTGGTCAAGGGCACATACCCAGGTTGAGGGTTCTATCAACCTGAGTATGTGCCCTTGACCGGGATCAAACCCAGGACCCTTCAGTCTACAGGCTGACACTCTATCTACTGAGAAAAACTGGCTAGGACTGGCTTGACTTTTAAACCTTACAAATATATGCCGAAACCGGTTTGGCTCAGTGGATGGAGTGTCGGCTTGCGGACTGAAGGGTCCCAGGTTCGATTCCGGTTAAGGGCATGTACCTGGGTTGCGGGCACATCTCCAGTGGGAGATGTGCAGGAGGCAGCTGATCGATGTTTCTCTCTCATCGATGTTTCTAACTCTCTGTCTCTCTCCCTTCCTCTCTGTAAAAAATCAATGGAATATATTAAAAAAAAAACCTTACAAATATATATCTTTTAAAAAACAATTAATAGGCTGATCAACTCATAACCCAGCCTCATCATTTATAAGGTTGCCCACTGGTTATTTCCCACCAGGGACCCTGATAAATAATGCCTTTTAAGCATTTCAGAGGTAATTCTCCCTTTGTAATCCATTTGCCTCCCTCCATCCCATTCCTCCCACCAACCACCATCCTGCCCAGGCCCATGGAGGAAGAACTCTGTGGGATTTTGCTCCTTCCTGAACTCCTAACCTGACTTAAAGCCCTTCATGACCTGGCTTCTGCCCCCTCACCACAAACACGCTCCCTGGCAGTGGGACAAACAAGCAGACAGAGTACAAAAGAGAAAGCAGATGCATAGAGACTCCTGGTGTTAACAGTCTACTGGAGGGCAGAGAAAGTTAAGCTGAGCCCCAAAGGCAAAAGGGAACAAGACAAATGTTCTAGGCAGAGAGAACAGAATGCAGAGAACAGCTGCAAGAGAAAGGTCTTTGAGTTCAAAGACCTAAAAGGTGTATATGAAGCTGGAGCTGTTTGCCTATGTGCAAAATGAAGGAGTAGGAACTTGCTCCCTAAGGCTCCCCCAGGCCTGAGATGCCAGTCCATGCCTCCCCTCTCTGGGAGGTGACATCAGGATGACCAGGGAAGCCACCGCTCCCTGTACCCCCAGTGCCTCTGTGACTGGGATGAGGAGCAGGGATGCAAGAAGGACCCTAGCCCTGATGTTGGCGATGGTCCTGGTGCCTGCAGGTCCTGGTCCTGGAGAACCTTCGCCCAGGGTTCCAATCCTCTCCCTTTCCCTCAACAGCCTGAAGCTGAAACGAAGCTGGCGGAAGGTTCTGCCCAGACCAGACGGATAACTCCAGGTGGGCCCTTCACCTCCCCTGGTCTCAGCCTCCCCAGCTCTGACTGTCTTGGTGCCCAGGAGAGGCGAGCTCAGTGCACCTAACGGCTGCAGCAGGATTGCCACAGTGACAGGCTGAGCAGCTCCTGCTCCCAGAGGCCTCTGCGGAGATCATGGTGCTAATCATGCAGGGTGACGGGGCCTCGGTGGGGCCCTTTATTGGGAGAGAGCCCACAGGGGTGGCCTGTGGAGGAAACGCGCTTTACCCACAGGAGCAGGCTCGGGTCGGGTTGCGAGTCTGGTTAATGCCTGTGTGCATTAGGCCTGTCGCCTGCTGACAGGATTTTTTGTTTAATTGGAGGCATAAGAAAATAATAACATCTGTCGGCATGAGGAAGGCTGCAGGAGCCCAGTGGGAAGGGTCCTCGGGGAGGTGGTGGGAGTCTACAGTCTGGACTCTGCCGCATGGGCCGGGTGGCCCTGGGCAAGCCCCTTCACCATACGTCTTGGTCTTGTCGTCCGGCAATGGGCAGGTTGGACCGCAGCTGGCTAACTCCAAGTCTGCTACAAAAAGCACCTGCAGCAGCATGTCCCAGGGAGCCCGTTAAATGCAGATTCCCAGGTCCCATTTAGCTCCTCCGCCCCAGAATCTCTGAGGGAAGAGGTCTGTGAACCCCCATGTCCTGATTGCGGGGAGAATTAATGCTGAGGCTCTCAGCTGTCGGCACAGGGTCTGGCACATGGGAGTGTTGGATGTCCTTAGGAGCTGAAGGTCACAGCATGTGCACCAGAATGCGAATGGGTGGCAGAATGTAGTGATTTCAATTTTTTCCTTTGTTTTAAACCTTTGAGCCCTTGCTGATTTTTCTACAGTGAACATGTATAGCTGTATAACTGACAAAAATAATTCAGGGGGAGAATGAAATGGCTCTACAGTTCGGATTATCATCAGCTTTCTTGGTAGGTACTCAGGTAACTGTATTTAAATCTTATTCTTCAATATTACTTTCATATTACAACAGGAGTGTAGGCTTATCAAAACAAGTAAAACAACAGAACACAGATTGAGGGAAGCTACGGTCACTGCCTGAGGCAGACCAACTACACTATTCCTCTTGCTCAAGAGCAGAGACTGCCAGCCTGGGGGATGGCCTGTTTCAGATTTGTAGTTGTTGCTGTTGCTTTTACAGAAATCAAATCATCTTGTACAGGACCCTGCAACTTGTTCTTCTATCTTGACAATATCAGGGACATCCATACGAGAGAAAACTAGCTCTATTTCATTTCTTTTTAGGTATTTTTTAAAATATGTTTTCATTGATTCTTAGAGAGGGAGGGAGGAAGAAAGAAGGGGAGAGAGAGAAACATGGATGCAAGAGAGAAGTATCGATCCATTGCCTCCCACATGTACCCCTACCAGGGAATGAACCTGCAACCTGGGCATATGCCCTGACCAAGAGTTGAACTGGCAACCTTTCCAATACATAGGACAGTGCCCAACCAACTAAGCCACACCAGCCAGGGCTCTATTTAGATTTATCAATATTTAACTTTCTTTCTTGCCTCTCCAAATGGAAATAAATGAAAATAAAAATGACTCTGAAACTTTGGGTTCCAGTTTTGAACTTTGAGCTGAACCATTCCATATTCACCCCCCTTCAGTACCTGCACACACACATGCACACATGCGTACACACAGGCATGTGTACACATGTATGTGCATGCACACACACACCCCTGCCCTCTTTCCTCCCTTGTATTGCTAGTGAACATAAAATCTTACCCCATGAAGACTTCAAGAACAGTGAGTAGATCTTAGTCACCTGGGCTCAACTCACAGTATGAAGTTGACCCTCCTTCTAAATGAGCACCTGAAACCAGTAACAGCCAAGGGCAGGGGGAGCCCCCAGAACCAGCCCCTCCTTCAGGCTCTGAAGGTGGAACCTGCCAGCCAATTTGTGGGAGGGCTGCTTTGCTTTCACACAACCATCCACCAAAGCCTTTAACCCAGAGTTGCAAACACCCAGCCACAGACGGGTTCAGTTTGGCCCAATCATCATTACATATGTGTTTTAACTTAAAACATTTTAAAATTGGGTAATTTCACATAATGACCTAGATATCCCTGCTTTTCTTAAAAACCGCAGGATTTGTCCACTCTGAGCCCAAATTCCTGAATGGCCACAACCGTCTGGCACTGAGCATCGTTGCCCCTCAAGACAGAGCACTGTGCTCAGCTTCACGCAGCCCCCTCCGGGCCACTCCAGGACGCCTGCCTGGCCTCTGCAGGTGGGTAACCCTCTGTAGGCCTTGGGAGGATCCCTAACCAGTCCACCTGGGGGAAGGGCAGAGGGCCTGAGAGGACGCTGGGGCACTGGGCCTCTTTTGGCCCTTTATTGGCTGAAATATGTCCAAGACACCCCTGTGTGACAAATTCTTCCAGAAGATGCACAAGGCGGAAGATAAAGAGAGGCGCCAAATATGTTCCCTTCCTGACTATGGCTTCATACGGACCTGTGACAAACCCAGGCTGGGGGTCGGGGCCACAGCAAAAAGGCTCAGCTTTTAGTCCGGTTTGAAGGTGTGACAATTTAGGGGGACTGAACCGAGACTATACTTAGTGATTGGAAATGGTTGTAGAACTTTTTACTTTCCAAAGTGACCAGAAAACTCATGGCTTTCATCCAAGGGGCAGGATGATGAGCTTCACAGAATAAACAAAAAGGGACAGAATAAGCCAAATTCAGTTCCTTCCACATTAAAATCCATATGATCTGTGTGTCCCAATAATGGCTGCTTCAGGACAGGCTTTGGACATCACATTTCAAATATGTGGCCTTGGCAAATCGGGGCCTGAAAATTAGGCCTGAAGGTCTCAGGAAGGCCAGACCCCATCACTTTGGGGTTTGGTGAGCCTGAAACCAAAGTCACCCTGTCTTATGAGACTTGGATTCCTATTTGGGCTAAACAGCCCCAAATCTGCATAATGCCATCTCCAAAGGGTTCAGTACTTAGAATGCATGTCACACCTCTAGGTGAGAAGGGAAGGGGTCTGAGCAGGACATGACATATAAGCGCCCAGGCTGGCTGGTGGAGGTTTCTGACTCCATGGGCGCCTGACCCTAGATCAGGGGTCCTCAAACTTTTTAAACAAGGGGCCAGTTCACTGTCCCTCAGACCGTTGGAGGGCCGGACTATAGTTTAAAAAAAAACAACTATGAACAAATTCCTATGCACACTGCACATATCTTATTTTGAAGTAAAAAAACAAAACGGGAACAAATACAATATTTGTATTTGCATGTGGCCCGCGGGCCGTAGTTTGAGGACCCCTGCCCTAGATTCTCAAATTCCAGCCACAACATGATGGCTCCCATTGGCACTGCGCTGACATAAGAGGCTATACGTGAGGTTTGTGGGTTTGGTATGTAGGGCGGGGTGCTGGGCGGGACACACAGGACTCAAGGACAGATGCGCAAAAATGAAGTGAGAAGCCAAAGAAATGCCCTTCCAGGTCTCATTCTGAAACCGGTGAACTGTCAAGAGCTGGAAGGCCCTTAGATAACACCCAGTCCCCCAGCACAGATTACAGACGGGGAAACTGAGCCCATGTTTGTCCGGGGACTTCAGGGGGCTCACTCTGGACTCAGGCATGAGCGGACTTGAGCCCGGATCTTCCTCTGGAGAACACTAGGAGATGAATTTGGGGTGCAGGGAAAAATGACTCTTTCGGGGACATACTGAAAACCCCTTTTATTTAAAAGTACTCCATAGAAAATATAGCCAATAATACTGTGATAACTATGTATGGTGCCAGTTGGGTACTAGAAATATCAGGGCAAACACTTTATATATTATTGTCTAACCACTATGCTATACTTCTGAAACTAATACAACATCATATTGAGTGTAAACTGTAATTGAGGAAAATAAAAAAATGTATATAAAAAAAGAAAACACTTTTATTTCAAAATGTAGATGGGAGAATATCAACAATTACCAACTTAAGGCCAACCTTGTCCACTCCCACTCTACCCCCTTTCCCATACTATTTTGAAGGGAACCCAGGCATCATTTGACTCAGACACTGCGTAGAATGTATCTCTAAAGAGGAAGGGAGAGGGACAGAGAGACAGAAACATCAATGATGAGAGAGAATCATCGATCAGCCACCTCCTGCACCCTCCCTCCCCCCACTGGGGATTGAGCCTGCAACCCAGGCATATGCCCTTGGCCGGAATCAAACCTGGGACCCTTCAGTCCGCAGGCTGACACCCTATCCACTGAGCCAAACCGGCTAGGGCTGCAGCATTACTTTTTGCATTAAAAAACAACATAAAAGGAAGAAGGGCAGACTTCTTTTTAAGTCAAAATCCCCTGATTCTAGCATCCAAGTTTTAAGAGTTTCACGTCTTCCATCTTGAGATGGAGAAGACCCAGCCACCCAGACAAATTGGGCGTCTCGGCCACGACACCCAGGAAAGGAGATAGGAGGGTCCGACTGGCTTTCCCAGCCCCTGGAGAGGAAACGTAGAAGCAGAGGTTCTGGGACATCTCTCCAGCTCTGGTCCCTGATGTCCTGCCACCTCCACCCTCTTACCTTCCCAACTTTATCAAGCCTCACACCTTTCAGGCACTTTGCTGCTGGAGTTGACAGACCAAACGAAACAGAGGCGGACGGTAGATAACCAGAGTCCTTTCTGGCCACACGTAGGCCTGTTGGCTTGTCGGGCCTGGAGGAGAAGGCGTCTTGTTTCCCCAACACATTCCAGAGTCATGTCCCTTGGCTGCGTGGCCTCCCAGCCAGATTGCCCCAGCCTCCCAAGTCTTTCATGGTGGGGACAAACAGGGAATGAGAGACCTGACATTGTTAGGCTCCTCTTTCCAAAGGATTAAGTCTCAGTGTTGCTGTGTGACCTTGAACAAGTCCCTCCCCTCTCTGGACCCATCTTCCTGGCAATTGGACAGCAAGGTAGATATTTTCTGAGATATCCATCCCCCTTGCAGCCACTCAACTCTGATTTTGTTCAGAGTTGCTACATTTGTCAGAAATAGGAAGTAGATCCACCACACCTCTGAATGTCAGCCTGGAATTTCGTGGCTGCTTAGGGCCACGGTATGAAGGTCAGTTGCTAAAACTTTTTTTTGGCAGAGTGTACATAAGACAGACATTGTACCTCAAGATCCAACACACACACATTACCAAAAAAAAAAAAAAAGGTCTCATGCAATAACACCCTCCCTTTAGTAGATGGCAGATATTTTCTATTCTGTTCATTTAAAAAAAGTTTCTGACCCCGGCTAAGCAGCTAAATTGATTAGAGTGTTGTCCTGATACACCGAGGTTGTGGGTTTGATCCCAGGTCAGGGTACATATAAGAATCAACCAGTGGATGCATAAATAAGTGGAACAACAAATCTAAGTTTCTCTTTTCCTCTCCCTCTCTATAAAAAATCAATACAAAAAATTTCTGACTGCAATCCATTAAGGCATTTTCCCAGTCCAGGAAACAGGCACCACTTGCACTTGAAGGACACTGATTGATACAGCTATGCCCCTATTTCTGATAAGGTGGTACCAGCCCCGACAAACACAAATGGATTCTGTTTTTTAAAAAATGGATGCTATGTTAACTATTTTCCATTACTGGTTTTCTCAAACTTGCATGTAGGTACAAATTCCTTGGAATGTTTTTAAAATGCTGATTCTGATCCAGTAGGTCTGAGATGGAGCCAAGATTCTGCATTTCTAACTAGCCCCCAGGTGATTCTGATGCAAGGTTAGACAACAGAGAGCTCAGGCATTCCATTTCTTTGGTCCAGCTACTCTTACCAATGGGGCAATTATTTTCCTCCTGTCTTCCCTTCCCTTCTCCGTCTCTCTTTTTTCCATCCTTTCCTGAATGTGTTTGGAAAATCAACAGGGTTCAAATCACAGCTCTACCTCTCACCAGCTGGGGAGCATTGGACAAGTTACGTACATTCTCTGTGTCTCAGTTGGAAACAACTGTACTTTTATGATGAAGTACTTTTGAGATGAATGAGATAACCCCTGCAAAGTACTTAACACACTGCCTACTACATTTTTAGTGCCAAATAAGGGTTGACATTACTATTTTTTATTGCCTAAGTTGGCAAAAATATCATGCACAACCCCACCAATGATTCCACCCACAATGATTGTTTTGGGATGTCTTCTATCATACACCTGTATGAAGGTTTTGGTTTTTAGTAGACACCTGAGTGCAGCTTTTAGAAAACCTAGTGAAATCTCTCACTTGCATTTGGATGTGGGTTTATGTTATTGCTTTGTCTTACATATAAAGGCTTTCTTATTTTGGAGGGAAAAAGCCCAATATGTTTAATTTTGTGTTCTGCTTTTTAAAAAACTAGTCATAAGATCATATTCACTTCTCCCCTAGAAATTCATTCTAACAGTGTCAATGAAAGTAGGTGTAAAGTATGACTTCTGGAATCAAGGAGTGGATGCAGACCTCGCATCATTCCAATGAACTTGGCTGACGTCTTACTCTATGCCAGGTGCAGACTAGCTCTGGCACTGGTCACACAATTTAGGGCCAAACACACAGACCTTCAGGACTGGATGGTTCCTGGGGAGGATCTGGAGCCTGAGGTCACATAATGAAGGGCACAGAGCTAAGAGCAGAAACCACATCCTTCCTCTTGAAGGAGGCAGCAAGGGACTTCACTAAGGTGGAGAATCTATTTTTGTCCCATTTTACTAATTTGGGTGAGACTTTATTTTAAAAATTCCACACGTCATCTTTCCTCCTAAAAGATGGTTCCTTCAACCATGTCTTCCTAAAGCACCACCCACCATGTGATGGGCACTGTATGATTAAGTCCTGAATGATCCTACCACCAGAGGCATGCCTCTGAATTGCCTGTGTTAAGCAAATTATGATTCATTCATTCATTCACTCAATAACTATTTATTGAGTAATTTCTATGTGTAGGCACTGTGCTAAGTGCTGGGGATATGTCAATGAATAGAACAGCTTTGGCTCCTCCCCTCATAGGGTTTATAACCTCATTATGATGAGTCATTGATTTAGATGCAAGCTGATGAGCACCTAATGCTATGATTAAAACGATGAACATGATCTCCGTGTACCAGGAAGAAGTCTTAGTATATATATAGTGTCTGGGGTGAGGAAGTAAAATGAAGTTGCATTGTTCATAGTCTTCTACTAAAGAGAGTCCATTATTGTTAAACTACTGTTGGAGAAAGATATTTTTTAGCATTTTAACTCCCCCTCTTTCCCCAAAATACATATCATTGTAGTGGTTAAAAACAAGGACTTTGGACTCATGGAGACCTGGGTTTGAATACTACTTTTCCAGTGTCCTAGCTGAGTGACCTTGGGAATGAACTCCATGTGTATATAAAATGGAGTTGATAGTGTTGCCCTAAGGATTAAATGAGAAATGTGTATACAGTGCGTGGCATACAGTAAGAGCTCAATGTAGCTGTCGTTGTTATTAGTGTGCTGTGACAGAAGGAGTGGGAGCCCACCTCATAGTTTCAGGAAAGAATTGCACATTTGTGAATTATAAACACCCCCTCATCCTGTTTCTGGGGCTGTCTGAGCTATTTTCTGGAGTCTTCAAAATCTATTCTGATGATTTGGTTTAGTATAAGGTGGGGACTGCCCAATTCAATTCCTGCTCACAAAGATAGCTGAGCTGCCTCAGGCAGGGACAACCCTAAACTAATATCAGATAGAACAAGCAGAAAGCTGTCAGATCAAGTGACAAGACATGGAGAAGAAACATGCCCGTGTTTAAATGTCAAGGGTCCTGGTAACAAATATATCTGATTTTATGCAATTACATTTTTCCCCCTCGGGCAGAGAATGAAAACTGGAATGTTAGGATTGGAACTGACTTTAGAGATCATCTAAACCCACAGCTTCATTTAGCCAATTATTTCTTCCAGTGAATATTTTTGGAGGTCCTACTATGGGGCGGATGTGTGCTGGGTGCTAAGGGTAGGACTGGTGAGGACAAGAGCCCTGTCTCCTTTTAGAGTCTATAGGATTTATTTTAAAAAGCTACCGCCCAGCCCTAACTGGTTTGGCTCAGTGGATAGAGAGTCAGCCTGCGGACTGAAGGGTCCCAGGTTCGATTCTGGTCAAGGGCATATACCTTGATTGTGGGCACATCCCCAGTAGGGAGTGTGCAGGAGGCAGCTGAATTGATGTTTCTGTCTCATCAATGTTTCTAACTCTCTATCCCTCTCCCTTCCTCTCTGTAAAAAATCAATAAAATATATTTTTTAAAAAAGCTATAGCCAGACAGCTTAAATAGCTTAGGATCAAAGAATTTTTCATTTTCTCCCTATGTTTTTCTATATTTTCTGCAGTAGACATGTACCACATTTATTTGTGCATATATACATATATTTGGACTGGAGTCACATAGATGACAAGAGAAAGATTTTATGTCAGTTAATAGGTTACTCTTGAGTCTCTACTATATGCACATAAGTCATATTCTCAAAGCACGGTTCCTATATCAATATCTGCTAGTGAGCTTTACTGACTACGCGGCTTCCATGCGCACTCCTCTCCTACAGGGGTCCCTGCATTGGAAATGTTTTCACCGAGAGGATTGTGATACCCACTGAATTTTGAGAATAAATGGCTATTACAATGATTCCCACGTAGCAAAGAAAACATCAGCAATTAAAAAAAAAGAGCCCAGAAATTTAAATTAATGCACTAAGCTCATGAAAACAAACACATTAATCTTTTATTGGAATAAAGTCAACTCCTCCCTTTTTTTCCTCCAGTGCCACAACTAATTGCATCCATTATGTGTTTTTAACAGGTGCTATAAATCAGTGTGCCTGTGAGAGCAGGCGTGCACGATGGAGAGAGTGGGGAGCGAGGTGGAGGGAGGGGACAGGACATTTTCCAGCTTGCAAATCGAATACAACAAACCAAGTGGCGCATTTCCTTAGAGCAGCGACTTTCAACCAGTGTGCCCAGAGCACACTGGAGTGCCCAAGAATTTTTAAAACAAGCAATACCTCACTATTTAGTCAGGAGTACTTACCTCTTTTCCCTTAGATTGTCAAATTAAAAAATGACAACAGCCAACACAACAACAGCCATCCAGTGTGAATGAATTAAAATTATACATTTTAAATATTAAAATTATATATATATATTTATGTTGTAAGATAGGCAAAAAATTAATATATATATTTGGGTGTTCTGCAGAACTTTAGTAATTAGTTTGTGTGTATCATGAGATAAAAAAGGTTGAAAATCTCTGCCTTAGAGCAAGTAGCCCAAAGCTCTGTGTTCTGAGGGCTTCTTCCCTCCCACAGGCTAGTCCCTTCTCCCAGCCCACCTTGCTTGCTGGGTGGGGAGGGGGGGCGCATAACAGCTTTTCTGGGCCCTACAAATCACAGCCCTGTCCCAGGCCTTGATTAGGCTCCCTTTACACTGCCCAGCCTCACAGCCCTCAGCATTTGTAACCTCTCTCTTTTCCAGGTTATCATCATCTGTCAGATCTGAAGTTAAACAACAAGAAACATGTCAGGTGAGTGGCTGGGAGAGACACTTGGCTGTTTATGAGAAATATTCCATTACAAACTGATGCAAAATGTTAGGATGCATCTGCCGGCGCCCAGCTCAGGAAGGTTCCCCCTTCCCACAAGCAAGCTGATGAGTGTGTGGTTCCAACCGATGTTTATCCTCTCTGACTCCGTGGCAAATGCCCTTGGAAAAACCTGGCTGGGTTGATGCCTGGTTGCCTAGTACATTCAGATTCATTCAATTAGGATACCCAGTTTAAGACATAATGGGTTTTGGCAAGCTCAATAGACTGATTGGTTTTTATACACATGCACAGAAAGATTTGATTTCCTCTGCGGAATTTATGGCCGGGACAAGAGGTAATTACATTAATTTCTGCTCTGGTCTCTAGGCTTTCCTTTTCTGTTCTCTCTTCTGCCACCTTTGTTGTTCTTTTTTTTTCTTTTATAGACTCTTTGGGAACCTTGCTTGCATGGATGAAAATGAATTTAATAATTGCCAGCAGTTGGTTTGCGTTTGGGGCTGGGTTCCACTGTGACTTTTTTGTGTGTGTGCATTTGCTCCATGCTTTGGATGGTTTGGGGAAGCTATTGTGACCAACGTTCCTCGTGTCCCGTAATGTGTGTGGGTGAGGTGACACGGGTGTCCCTGTGGCTAGGGAAGAGCTGGTCACACCCAGGCTCTGATAATGAAGTAAGCCAAAGTGTATGTTCCTTTTCTCCAGTCACCATTCAGGCCCCTCACCTTTGTTTTCTGGTTTCTGTTTTGTTTTGTTTTTCCTCTTTCCATCATTAAACTTGTCTTCTCATCTCTCCCCTCCAGAGCAAAAGTGTTACTTCAGAAAGGGGACTGGTAGGGCAGTGCCGGTAAGAAGGTTGAGTTGACAATGAAAAGGATCAAGACTCGGTCTGCAAAGTTTGAAGTTCTGACTCTACTCCACTTCTTTCCCAAGCCAACGCCCTTTTAACCATCCCTGACTTGTTACAGAAAGCCTTTCCTCCTTAAAATAAAGAGACAAAGAAAACCCCTGAGAGATTTAGAAATTCAATGGAAAAAAAGCGAAAACACGGAGCACTTAACTTCTCTCCCAAAGGACCGGAGAGCCTGCCAATTCCTTAGCAACGCCACAGCTAAGCATTTCCCCAGTGTCAACATTAAACCCCCTTTTGTTTTTCTCCTTTACAGTGTGTTTACAGTTGACCATTATGGGAAAGATGACGGATGTACCCTAGCCCCGTTTAAAATATGAAGGCTGATCATGATACAATCTCTTACCGCAGACTCGCTTTCTGAATGCCTTTACACGGAAGGGGAAAGGTGAGGAGCCCAGAATATTCACCAGTCAGTGTATCCGCTGCCAATCTATTCCCCAAACTAGCGCCCAAGCACTTACGGTCCTGGGGGATTCCTGGCAGAGAAGTTCAGGTTTCCCAAGATTAATGCCTCCGCCTCCATATCTTGCTCCGCTCCTGTTACCGGCGCAGGTCCCCTGGCTCATTAGAGCAAGGCGGAACTGAGGCCGAAGGAAGGAGGGACTCTTCTCTTCCCTGAGCCCTAAGTTTTAAGGGAGAGCAGCCAGAGAGGCGCCCTCTGTCCCTCGCCAGTTCTGACCCATTCTGCCACACACCAGGTCTTGGTCTCCCAGCACGGACTAGGTTAATACACCTACGTTTTCTTTACCGAAATGTCTTGCATTTCTTGGAACCAAATGCTCCTGCGTATCGATCACTCCCGGCAGGAGTGGCTGCGCGGACGGACGGGTGGACGTGGGCAGCAGGCAGAGCTGAAGGGTTGGGGTGAGTTGCCGCACAATCTTGGAATCCTACACAGCCTGGATCCCACACTGCCTCGCATCCCCCGCGCTACCTTGCCGCCATTCTTGCACAGAACCGTGTCGCCGGTGCGCTCCTTTGCCTAGGAGTCTTTCTCAAACCCTTTTCCTGAGATAGAGCTTAGGGACTGAGCCTGGAGCAGACAGCTTGCCCTGTTCCCCGTTGCGACGCTGCTAGAGAAGTGCA
>NW_006292696.1:4456415-4457674 GCF_000327345.1 Myotis davidii | reverse complement strand
GGAGGGGGGGAGAGAGAGAAAGAGAGAGAGAGAGAGAGAGAGAGAGAGAGAGAGAGACTAGGAGAGATATTACTTGGTGATTACTTGTGAAGGCCCTGTGCTCCCAGCTCTGGCTGGACCACGGGGCTCCCCGGCTTTGGGACTTGTGCCTTTCTTTTGAACACATACCCAACCCCAGCCTTTTCCCAGGCCTTTGCTGGGGGGCAGATAACAGGAGGATCCAGGAGATAGGGGAGTGGGTTGATCCTACCCGTGGAATTGAGATTGCATGGAGGAAGGAGTGATGGTTGTGGTGGTGGTGGGGAACCCTGACATGGGAAGCAATAGTCAGGCGGTGAAACTGGCTTTTTCGTGACATTGACCAGGAGGAAACCTCTTGGCATAAAACAGCCTGGTACACAAGTGAGCAGTCAGTTAGGGCTCAGCAACAAGCAACCTGGGGCACAACTGAGCGCCTGGAAACGAGGTAGCCTGCAACAAAGGAAAAAAATAACAAAAAACCCCACAGAGATGCCTAAAATATACTAGTGCACAACAGAACACATTCAGGGACCACCTGAAACCGATTGGTGAGGCTGGCCGGGATGAAATTGTCCGGAAAGCAACAGGGGCTGGGTGAAAAGAGCCAGAATGAAATCCACCTGCCAGCTAGCATGCAGCAGGGATTATGGCAGGGAGAGTTGGGAGGGTCCGGGGTGGACAGGGAGGGGGCCTGTCACCCCCGACTGGACCTGCTGTGGGGATGTGGCAGGGGAGGGGGTGTCAGGGCTTTTTGATTTATAACCCCCGCGCCCCAAGCGATCCGATTCCATAAATTTGGGGGCTGTTTTCACCAAAACTGTGAGTTATGATTTTTCAAATAAATACATTTTCCAATCAGACTGGGTTCTGTTTAAGTTGAACGCGTCCCGAAGCAGACGCCTCTCCCCGTGGAAAATACACAGAGGAGGAAACGGAGCCGGGACACAGCTCAGACGACATAAAAACTTGTGTAAACACATTGTCATTTACAGACTTCGGAAGGGAAGGGGATGGGGAAGGAAGATGTTTCATTCTCCCTGGAATCCTCAGGTCCCAGCCCTGAGGGAAGACACGGAAAATTTAATATTCTTTTTCCATAAGCTTGCTTTGTGTTACTCATTAGATAATGGGCGGCATTAGGTTTGCTTAAATAGATCTTGTATTTTTGTGGCTGTTACAAACCTGAGACTGGATAGGGTGGCTGCCTCCCACCCCTTAGTTTTTTTTTAGGAAAGAGT
>NW_006292696.1:4451831-4456123 GCF_000327345.1 Myotis davidii | reverse complement strand
CCCTCATCCAGGGAAAGGGGGGGGGCGCAAGGGAAAGACAGAGGCTACCACGGAACCCAAGTCTCCCCTAGAGGTCTGGCTCTACCCTCCTCTGTCACTTATTGGCTGTGTGCCCTTAGGGAAGCTCCTTCCCCTCTCTGGGCTGGGTCCCTGTTGATCCTGCCTTCCCACACTGGCCAAGGCAAGGAGCTTCAAAGAGCCGTTTCCTCTCTCTCCCCTGCCGTGACTATTCACCGGTCTCGGGAAGAAGGCTGGGTCAGATTGGAAGGTCCCAGACACTCTTTAGATGCGGCAGAGAAGAGTTTAAGGGATTTGCCCGCTCAAGCTGCGGGGTAAATGGCCCACGGGCTGATTTATGGCGCGTTACTGCGCGACGCGATTCCCCAAGACAGCGAGAATATTTTACACCGCGCTAATATAAACAGGCGGCCGGCCGGGTCCTTTTTATGGAGTTCCTGTAATTACCCGCGCCCTGACAGGTCCTTGATTTACGGCCCTATTTAGATAAGAGGTCCGGTGCGGGGATTGCTGGTGGCGTCAAGGTCACAAGACTCGGAGGCGGGAGAAGGTTTGCGGTAGGCGCCGGTGCGGTGCGGGCTCTCTGAGGTCTGCCAGTCCCTTGGGTGGGAGTGAGGGGAGAAATGAGGCAAGGGCGGGGAGAGGGGCCTCCAGGCAGAGGCCCCAGTCACTCTGGAGGTATGAGACTTGAAGAAAGAGGGTCCACTGCCCAGCAGGGTGGCTCAGTGATTGAGCATGGAGGTCAGAGCCCATTTTTAGTCAATTATGTGTGGGTTGCAGCCTCGATCCCGTGTGAAGTATGCAGGAAAGGAGGTGGATCAATGATCTCTCTCATCATTGATATTTCTACTTCTCTCTCCCTCTCCCGTCCTTTATGAAATCAATAAAATATAAATCAATAAAAAATATATAAAGAGGGTCCACTCTACAGGTGGGGGAACCTGGAGGATGCAAGACTATCCCAAAACAAACAAACAAATCACAGCGAATGAAATGAAGGTGGGTGGGATCTGGAATGGAATTCAGGTCTCTGGCAGCATCATCGCCACACCTGGCAATCCTGGTCTCCCCCGCCTCCAGCGGATGAGAGTGGGTTTCTGTAGGGTCAGTGGGGAAAGAGGACTCAAGGTGGTAAAAACAGGCCCGATCAGATTGGAATAGAGAGCTGCTCCATCACACCCAGGACGATGTACTCGTGTGGATATGTGACTCCATTTCTTCCCCTGTGAAATTAATTCCTAAAAACAGTCTACTGCTCCTGTGCTGAGAGCTTCACCTATATTATTTCCCTTAATCTTAAACCTTGACAGCTATTCCTCACCAGCCTCCAACCCCCAATTTAGGGAGGAGGAAACAACATCTGAATAGAGGAATGACAGTTCTGTCTGGGTTTCAACCCCGGTGGGCCCAATCCCACTGCCAGGCTTTCTTTCTTCAACACTCCTTTAATACAATTTCCAATCTTTATGTGCTTAAACTCTCTAACTTATCAAATGGGTGAGAAGTTCTTGTCCAACCTCATCAGCACAATTGGAGAAGGAAGCACATGTTTGACAATGCTCTGAGCACCAGACCTTCGAAAGTTGCTATCTAGGTGAGCACCACAGAGGGGAGGCAGGGCAGGGGAGACAGACTGGCGGGCAGGACCTCCGAGTCCCTAGTCCTTGGTCTACAGATGTGGGCCCAGGGACAGCAGAATCCTCTCTTGGGCCACGTGCTGAACTGGAGTGTGGGGAGAGGGAAGTAGGGCTGGGAATTATAGACTATCGATCTTATCCCCTTCTGAAAATAGAGAAACTGAGGCTCTGAAGAGGGAAAGGAATACTGAGGTGATAGTCAGAGCCAGAACTCTTGTTCGCAGCTTAAAGCAATTCTGGTCAAACTCCTGGGTCCCAGCCTCTCCCCCTGCCCCTCTGCAGGGAACACCCTCACCAGGTCCCCATCATCCCATTCCTCTGTACTCCAGATGCGCCTAAGTCAGGCTGGAGTTAAAAGTGCCTCGGGGGCTCCCAGAAGGCCGGGGTTTGAAGCCTTGGCGCCTTGTGGTCTATGCAGGCACGGAGATCTCCCAGGCGTCCATCCTGCAGGAGACCGCCTGCCCGGCCTAGCCTGGAGTCCTGGAGGATTCCTTAGGGCCTCACTCTCAGAGCAGGCACCACTCATCCGAAAGACTTCAATCCTTCACAATCTTTGAGGGAAGAGGGTGGGGGGAGGGAGCAACTCTTTCTGGGTCCCAGGTGGCTGGGAGCACCCTGCTCTTAAGCACCTACCTGTGCATGGGGTGGGGGAAGCAGGGCAATCTTGGGGCCCTCAAGGGGTCTGATGGAACTGGGACTCATCACCCAATACTGCTCATGTATTCCCCATCCCACTAAACAGGCTGGTGTTGTGTAACCACAGGAAAAGGACTGGGACACATGGATGGGTGCTGGAGCATGAATTTGTGAGTATGTGGATAATTGTGTGTGCCTGTGTGTGTGTGCCTCACTCATGTGCATGCTATGATAATATGCACACTATTCAACATTACTTCATCAATGTGTGCACATGACTATGTAAGACAAATGTCGAACTGAGTGTTTGTGTGTCAGTGTGTAATGTGTAAACATGTGAAAACATCTATTTCTGAGCACCTGTGCATATACAGTAGTAATCATGGCAGTGTACTTGTGTGTGTTTGTGGGACTGAAGGTTTAGTTGTGACACTGAGAATACACGAAATACGTGATACAGTTTTTGGACATTTGTGCTGTGCATATAATTGTGGGGAAATGTAAGGAAATACAAACTGCACCCATGCACAATTGTGGCATAAGACGCTGTGCAGCACCCTACAGTGGTGTGTTATTAATGCGGAATGTGCGTGCCTCTACTGGAAGATGGTGTCTTATGCGTGCCCACACGAAGCCTTTGGAGTGGCTCAGTGGCAACCTATCTGCGTGGGGATGTGTGCCCGTGGGTGGGTGACAGAGATAATGTGTAAAATCCTGGGAATGCGTGAATATTGAAATGCTGTCCTGTGTGGGTGTACCTGTGTTATCCTGAGAACACACATACTTTTGGACATACGGACCTCTGTGTATGTGGGTGAGTTTGGGTGATCCGCTGTGCAAGTACGTGTGCATGTGTAATCTCGGGCTGGGTGTGCCACATTGAGAGTCTCTAAGTGAAGATCCTGCCTGGATTAGGAAAAGACTGGGTGTGTGTTGAAGACTGAGGTCCTTCTCCACATAGTAATTACTCGCCCAACCCGACACGCTCAGGAGAGCCTCCACGCCAGGGAGGCGCGGGACCCCGCAGAGCCGAGGTGGATGTGGGCGCCGGGCGCTCCCTCCCCTTGAACCTCTGGCTCTGCTGGGCTCAACCCCAGCGCTGCTGGCGCCAGGCGCCCGGAGAGCGGCGGGTTTCCAGCAAGCCTCAGGCAGGAAACTAGGACTTCCCTCCCCCCACGCACCTCTAGGGCCCACAGCCCTAGGGGACCAAGGGAACTGGCCAGCCGGGGACAAAGCGTTTGTCTCCTTCTCTCCTGTAGTGTCTCCCCGCCCCCATCCCTTTCCATTTACTCCCTTGTTCAGGGGAGGAAACAACACAGTATCCACTGGCTACGGGATGCAAGGAAAATCGTTCATCTCTGAGCCTCACTTTTTCTGTCTGTTCAGGAAAGAATTGGCCTTTCCCCCTCTGCCTTTGGACTAAGTGTGCCAGGCATATAGTGGGCACCAATAAATTATTAAATGAACGGGTAAAGAAATGAATTTGTCCTCTAAAAAGAGCAGCCACATATTGCTCTTCCCCTCCTTCCATCCTCACCTCCACACTGGTTTTGAGAGTTGGGCACACTCCCTTTACCCCACCCAGGGAAGGGGGGCTGGGAAAGTGGGCGAGGTGGAGGGATCCAGGTAGGAGGACGTTAGCTGGAAGCTACTAAAACGGGAGGTAAGACAGAGTACCCAGCCAGAAGCGCCATCGCCCTGGGAATTCCAGGTCCGAGCGGAGCCCAGGGAGAGGCTCCGGAGCAGAGGCTGGGACAGGCCCTGCCCGAGGGGAAATAGCGGAGGTCCGAACAGCGTCATTGCGGTGCGTGTCCGAGGGTGCGCTCCTCCCGCCGAGGGAGCCGGCGGCCAGTGTGGATGTCCTCGGTACGTGTGCACCGCTCATTTCTCGCGGCGTGAGCCTTGGCACTGGCGTCTTGTACAGAATCGAACATTCTCAAGCGACGGCGACTCGGCGGAGCAGTGGGACGTGAGCCGGCCGGTTGCGCGGAGCGGCGGCGA
>NW_006292696.1:4451293-4451819 GCF_000327345.1 Myotis davidii | reverse complement strand
GGCCTACCCTGCCTCCATAGCGATCCCTCATCTTCTGCCTCTGACGCCAAGGGGGGCAGTGGAGTTCGGGACTGGCGATCTCTGGGATTCCCGTTTTAAATTCTGGAGGGTCGAACAAGAACCTTTCTTTCTCTGGCCCTGTTTCCCTGTGTGAAGTCAAAGGGTGGGCTCTAGAAGACCTTTTCGCAAGATGACTCTAGATTTTCCCCCTTGATTTTGGGGGAGCGGGTGGCAACCACCTTTCAGGGCGCTGCCAGGCCTGTGCCTAGTGGCTCAAGCTGAGCTTAAAAACAGGGACGGCCACCCCCACCCCCCTGCCATTGGTTCCAGGGAGAGGTTGACATCAAAGCCGTGGCCTTATATAAGCCAGACCCTGAAGGGGAGGCCGCAGAAGGGTTAAACAGGTCTCTACGCCGCATCTGTATCTGTATCCTCAGTTCGTGGCACCGCCACGGAAGCGGCAGGCTGCGCGTCTCTTCCTTAGCCCGGCCGGGGACTCTCCCCAAGCCCGCGCACCCACCGCCTT
>NW_006292696.1:4450845-4451232 GCF_000327345.1 Myotis davidii | reverse complement strand
GGGCCCGAATACAGTGGTCGAGAGACAGCAAACCTTGAAGGATCCCTGATCATAAGAGAAGTCACTCTGAAGGACACAGGAACCTACACCGTAATAGCCGTCCTTCAAAATTCACTAAGAGAAATAGGATTTGGACAGCTTCGGGAGCGCCGCCGCGAGCTCACGGGTGGCCTCGGTCGTCTCGGGAGTGCATGGGGTGGCACTAAGTGGCCTGGCGGTGCAGACCAGGTGCCGCTCCAACATGAACCTCGTGGGCAGCTACTCACACCATCACCACCATCACCACCCGCACCCTGCGCACCCGGTGCTCCACGAGCCCTTCCTCTTCGGCCCGGCCTCGCGCTGTCACCAGGAGCGGCCCTACTTCCAGAGCTGGCTGCTGATTGC
>NW_006292696.1:4419568-4448965 GCF_000327345.1 Myotis davidii | reverse complement strand
GCTTACGTCCCAGACGCCAGGTCCGGCCAGAGCCCGGGGAGCCTGGAGGCCCTCAGCGGCCGCCTGGGCCGGCGGAAAGGCTCAGGACCCAAGAAGGAGCGGAAGCGCACGGAGAGCATTAACAGCGCGTTTGCGGAGCTGCGCGAGTGCATCCCCAACGTGCCGGCCGACACCAAGCTCTCCAAGATCAAGACTCTGCGCCTGGCCACCAGCTACATCGCTTACCTGATGGACGTGCTGGCCAAGGACGCCCAGGCCGGCGACCCCGAGGCCTTCAAGGCCGAAATCAAGAAGGTGGATGGCAGTCGAGAGAGCAAGCGGAAAAGGGAGCTGGTAAGTTCGGAGCCTCTAAGCTCCAGCCCAGGGCGCGAGCGGTGGGCACCGGCAGGCGAGCGCGCAGTGGAGGAGCCTGTGTTGCGGTGTGCGAGATTTTGAGAGGCTGCGGGAAGTTCTGAGATGGTCGAAATGTGGGATTGTGTGCGTGAGGGAGAAAGATTAATATTGAACGTAATGAGGGATATTGTTTGTAAGGCTGTGAATGAAGGCACAGTCTGAACTTTTTTGGAGGGGCTATGGAGTCCCTTTTAAGAATCCATTGGAAGCTTAAGACCCGGAGAAAATACACATATATTTCGCTTCCAATTTCGAGGGGTTCTTAGCTACCCCTGGCTCTCCTAGAAGCCACTTTAAGAATGCTGTAGGAGTTCCTTACTTAATGTGCCTGAGTGTGAATTTATGCTTACGGACTTAGTTACTGTTTTCAAAGGACCTTTGCTAGAGAGGCTAGTCTACCTACATCCTCCTATAGACAGGGAAACTGAGGCCCAGCGTGGGACTGGAGGTGAAGGGCACCTACCTGAGGAGTCAGAGATGCAGCTGGGGTAAAACAAGTCAGGTCTTCTACTCTCAGTCCAGAGCACTTCCCACGGGCTAGTTCCAAGGGCGACCTTGATGGTTTGGTGTGTCAGCATCAACAAGGGAGAGTCTCACTAACTTCTTTTGGCTTCGGAGATCACAGTCTCTACTTGGCCTTTCTCCATCCTCTCCAGTGAGGGAGACATTTTCTGAAGCCTGATTCTGCTGGCCCAGAGCTGTGGAACCTCAGAGGGTGGAGATTTCCAGGCTAGAGAACTAGTTTCTCTAGGTTAGTACGCTCTGGCTCAGGCGCTGCCGGAGGAAGCTGACTAGAGAGCCCCGCTGGGTTTGGTCTGACCTGCAGAGGCTGTAGCAAACTAGGGAAAGCTCAACCGGGGAGACTGGGAAAGATAGGCATCGAGTCCATAAACCTCTGCCCTCAGCTAGAGGAGATGCAGGCCCAGTGACGCCTCGGTGGCAGTAGTTACTGGGCGTATTCCCACCTTCTACACTTCACCGCCTCTTTCAAGAATCCCCGCTGGAGAGCGGGGGAAGGGGGTGTGGGATAGTAGACCAGGCCGAATACCCTTCGCCCAGCTGTCTGAAGCTACCCAGCACCAGTGGGCGGGTGGGGATCCAACCCAGTGTCCAAGCCCAGGGGCTAAACCAGATTGGAAAGCCTGGGGGGGGGGGGCTGTGTGGGGAGAGCAGGTCCTTGAGCGCGCGGGAAAACTTAGATTCTCACCCCTCCCATTCCAATCCCTGCAGTCTCTCTTGGGCGCCATCACGCCAAACCTAGGCGCATCAATTTCACTAGACACAGAAAATTCTCATTATGGAACCCCCAGCAGCTGCCCAGCCCATTCTGCCCCCACCCCCAGACTCGGAGCATAAAGGCAAATTTTATGAGCTTGTTTGCCTATTTCGCAAACAGAAATCCGTCACTTATTTAAAGGCTCCCAGTTACTGCTCCCAACACCTTTCCCCCGACCCCACTCTACGCTCTGGCGACCGGAGCAGAAAAATTTAAACCTGTCTCTCTCGCCTCTTTTTTTGTGCATGTCCTCTGGCAGCAGCAGCATGAAGGCTTTCCTCCTGCCCTGGGCCCAGGCGAGAAGAGGATTAAAGGGCGCACAGGCTGGCCACAGCAAGTCTGGGCGCTGGAGTTAAACCAGTGAGCCAAGGCCCTCGCAGAGGACCCCACCACCGCGGCCGACCCCAGAGGCCCGGGAGGAGAGGAAGGAGACGAGTGCCAGGCTCTGGGTACCAGGGGCTTATGGGGCGCGTCCTGCCGAGCCTCTGCTGTGTGCTGGCAGGTCGCTGGCTGCAACAACACACTTGGATCGCACGTGCAATGTCATTTGAAATTGTTTTTAATACATTAAGAGAAAGAGAAATATATATATCCACCCCCATAACCAAGAGGGCGGCTCTTGGCAGCACTATATACGAAAAGGAGAGACTGTGGGACTCCGGACGAGCGGCTAAGACGCACCCTTCCAACCCTTCTGGGGCGAATTTGGAACCCCCAGCACCTTCCCCACTGTGCTATCTGGCTCTCTTTCTAATTCCCTCTGGTTCCAATCAAAACCCTTGAGTGCTCAATTCCCTAATTAAAATGCAATAAGAGGAATCAATCAATAGTTTACTGCCAAGAACAGAGAACCAGGTCGGGAAGATGGAGGGCTGCCTTTTGTTATTAATCTCCCTCAAACAGTGGTGTTTTTATTTTATTTTTTTTGTCGCTGCACTTCCTACTTAGCTCCAAGGGAAACACATTTTCCCCTTCCTTCTTTCCTTTCTTTTCTCCTTCCTTCTTCTTCTCTTTCTTCTTCCTTCTTTCCCCTAGTTCCCTCCCTCCCTTCATTTGTAAATAAAAGCTTTTCCCAATGTTGAAAAGTTTTTATGTATTTAAACTACCTACGATGCCTGCTGTGCTCAGGTGTTTGTTTATTCCCCCATCCCCACCCTTTTTCTACCTCAAATCTATATGACCACTCACCGCCCTCTCCCCTTGCCAAAGCAGTATCTATGCTCTTGACTAATAAAACATTTTCTGAAATCGGAGGAAGCCTGTGTGATGTCTTGGTGGGTATCCCTGGCTTCATTGTTTCTGCTAGGTAGAGAGCCTCCCGCTCCTACTTTTTTTCGATAAATGCCAAAGCAAACTACAAGTCACGTCAAAGGGAGGGGGCAGATAAAGGACTTATTCCTTGAAGGAAGAACAAAGCTCTCCTTAGAACATAACTGCGGGACAGGATAACTTTAGTGAACTCACAGAAAGGAAAACTAGAAAGGAATTAGACCCAGATTGTTGGGCTATGATTTAGGTGGGTCGGCGTTTGGGCTGGTCTAACACCAGGTCAGTATGAAGAAAGTGGGGTTATTAGGCAAGGGCAGTGAAGCTGGGAAGAGAGGGATGTGTTCAAGCATACGGTGTTCATCCACATTAAATGAAGAACATAGTTGTGTAGGTAATGGTGCGGAAACTCACTCCGGGCCCAGTGCCCGTGCCAGGGCCAACGAGAATCTGCTTAGCAGAGCTCCCAGCACACAGTAAGGGCTCGACTAGTCGAAACAGCTATTATTTTATACGAGAGCAAAATAAGCTTGAGAATGCTTATAGTTAAATTGAGACATTTAGGTTTCTCTCCAGCAATAACGCACTCAACAAATAATTGTGAGAGCAAACGGATCGTGCAAAGGGGTGGGGGTATGTGCATGCTAGTTCCGCCACTTGTGTAGGAGAGCCATCTTTGCGCTCCCACGTGCACACCCAGGGCTGGGTGTGGGGGTGAATAAAAGAGAGTGCATTTTTGGCGAAGTCTGGGCTAAACTGGGGTGGGCAAAAAGACTGTTACATGTCCCTGAATAATAGAGTACAGACAACTAGTTTTGCTTTGCTTGCGCGCAACTGTGCTAGGCACTAGGCTACGTGCTTTTATGCCTCTGAACAGCTCCCCCGATTGCCTGAGGGTCGCATGGTCTGCAGTGCTTGTACGGGTCTCCGGTGCTGCCTCTGGGGGAACACGCGCGTGGGTCCCTGGGCGCTTTCTAGCCCCACACTGGGAGCTGGGGGCCGTGGCTTGGGGTCCAGAAAGGAGACCCCGGCAGCTCTGGGCCAGGTGTGTCCAGGCGCCTCGTCCTAGCATCGGGGTGAATATAGGGCCCCATTAGTCTTGGCTGTAAACACCGTGGCAGGGGCCCAGCGGCCACGCGGGCCTTTCCGGACACGAAGGAGTTAATAAAAGGTGTTTTATGGACGTGAGGAAATGGTGGGGGAGGTGTGAGCCTCTCTCCACTCCTACCCCCCTACTTTTTTCTTTTTTCCCTCTCGCCACCCGCCTCCAGATCAAACAGGCCGGTGATTTAACTAGGGCAACACCTCGCGGTAATGAGCCGTCCTGGCACACCCCTCCCCCGGCCTCAGTTCCCGGCCCCAGGCCCGAAGGTCCCTCGGGCGGAGCAGAAAACAAAAATCGGGTTTTTTTTTCTTTCTTTCTTTTCCTTTCCTAGAGCTAGAAAGCCCCTTAGAAATCCTGGTCCGCACGCACCGAGACACTGAGGCTCAGGGAGCGAACCGATCGACCTGCGCCAGCGCGGAGGGGGCCTCATGGGATTCGAACCCAGGACTCCAGTTGGGTTTTCAGACCACCTCAGTCTCACTGCTGAGCGCGCTCTGGGGACTATTTTTAGTCCCCAAAGTATCCTAGGCACGGGAAGAATGCGCACCGGGTCCCCTTTCTTGCGTCCAGTCCAGTGAGAGGAGAGAGGATACCGAGGGGTACCGCCTGCGCAGCCCCAGCCACGTTTGCCTAACCAGGCCTCGTCGGAAACCCCAGCGGCCCGGCCCAAACCCCCATTGAGCGGGTGGAGCCCCAAATTCGGCCGCAGCCTCGTCTGTCCCAATCTCAGACCTAGGACCTGGGAGCTGAGCCGGGGCATGCCCATTGAGGGGTCACTAGGCTGTCCTCCCACTTTCCCCAGCCTCATTCCAGGGGCTTAGCGTGCCCAGCCCCCACTCCAGGACTGGAACAGCGGGACCCCTGGAGAGGAACGGAGTAGTTCGGGGTTCCAAAAAACCGGTCTCTGCGCTGTCTCTCCTCTCTTCTCACCGAGCCTCTCACCCTTCTTCAATCCCCTCCTGTGAAATGGCTTCAGAACCCGGTCTTTACTTTCTTATTCTCTCCCACGGTTCAATGCTGTTTGCCAGAAACCTACCTCAACCGGGCTGTGGCAGAAGCAGTGCCATTATTATTATTTTTAAGGGCATCACCTTAAAAAAAAATCTAGGGATAAAATGGAATGGTCATGAACTTAAAAGTAAATTCCAGGAATTTCTCGTAAGGAAATACTCATTGGTGTTACAAACCTTTAACTACAGGACTAGTCTACTAAGGAGTGAAAAATAGGAGAGGACCCAGATGGGCTATAATTACAGAATTATAGCTGGTTAAAGAAATCCACCCGTACAGTGGGTTACTACTCAGCCACCACAAAAAAATGTGAGGGTTGACATGGAGGTTGTTCATGATATATTGCGTTGGGGGGGGGAAAACACTCTCCCAGGTTACTGAAGGCTGTCCATCCTGACCTGTTTTATGTGAAAATAAATTAATGAATGGATAAACATTCATGGAGAAAAAGTGGAAGAATATACAACAAGACATTTACACCTCTACCTTTGAGTTGAGGGAATAAGGATAATTTTGATTTTTCCTCCTGCGTATTCTCCAGTGCCCAACTCCACACACACCCAGCTCCTGCACTGTGGTGAGTATTTTTCTATTGATTTTTATGATAGAGAGTGGAAGGGGAGAGACAGAGAGAGAAAAATATCGATGTGCGAGAGAGACATGGATTGGTTGCCTCCCACATGCGCCCCAACCAGGGCCAGCCAGTGATAAAGCCTGCAACTGAGGTACATGCCCTTGATTAGAATCAAACCTGGGACCCTTCAGTCTGAGGGCCGACTCTCCATCTACTGAGACAAACCAGCAAGGGCATCTACTTTCTTTTATACAATAAATAAGTATTAGTTTTACAATAAAAAAGTAAGCTGCAATTTCCTTTTAATTTCTCTGATTGCCAGTGTACACTGTTTAGTCAGTACATGTTAATTGAGTACCTAGCTGTGGGTATAAACATAATGAGTAAGAAAGAATCCATATAATCACCATCAATTAACATACAATAGTAAATATTTGTCTTGAAGAGTTGCTTTTTCCTCCTACACAGTAAATAAAGACTTTTCTCTCACATTTAAAACCTATTAATGCATGAAATAATAACAACTAAAATTTATTAAGGAAATTATGGAAGCCCTTGGTATGAATTATTTCATTAAGCCTAATGAGAATTGTGTGAGGTTGATACTAAGGCAGCTGAGGCTCAGAGAGGTGAAGGACTTTTTGTTCAATGTCACATGGACCGTAAAGGCTGACAGAGCTCGGATCAAAGGGCGGGTCTTGCTGTCATCAGTGACCTGGCTTTTCCCCACATTTCAAAGTGCCTCCAGGATGTATGTATGTAGGTACGTGCGTGCAAATACAGCCTCTTAGTCTGACCTTCCTTGGTAAAGTAAGGTAGAGAAAGAAAGGGATTTTGGGAAAGGATCTGGGATTCCAACTCACCTGGAATCCTCTTTCTCTGTCCCCACTCAGAGTGGATCCATGTATATAGTGATGAAGGGGTGAGTTTCTTGATCCCCGGATTCTTTCCCAGCTGTAACACTGAATCTAGGAATCGACTTTCTGCTGGTGAAAAATTCAGAATGTTATTCTTTGTCCCAGCCTCTGATGTTTGTACAGCTCATTCACCTTTCCTCGGTACCTTCACTTCTCTAAGCACATTTTCCTCCCTAGAAACTAGAAGGAAGCAGGGGCAGGGATTATGGCTCCTCATGGATAGAAGGAGAAAGGAAAACCTGGAGAGGTGAAGTGACCAGCTCAGGGTCACACAGCCAGTCAAGGGATTAGAAGGCAGCCTGGAGACTTGAGGCCCAGGGCTCTCTCTTGGAAAGGGCTATGCATCCTTTCTCTTCATGCAACCAGCAGCAAAGCTTATGGTCTTGCTAAATCCTCATAAAAGAAACGAAACTAAGAAATCAGCCAATCTCATTTTTAAATGAATAGTGACTGGGAAGAAAAAATATGCAAGCTCTAAAGTGTCTGAAACCAGTCTCCCGATTTAAACTGAATTTGTTTGGAAAAAAAAAATTTTTTTTTAAAGCTGAGTTTTTACAGCTGAGCTCTCCCAAACCCATAAAAAAACAAGGTTTATATGGGAAACAGTGAAAGACTCTTAACTATAATACACAGCGTCTAATGTAAGCAGACATAGACACTATATAAAGCTCCTACAAATGTTATTAAAACAAACAGAAATACACATTTATCCCCACAGAATGGACACGGAAGGCATTGCGAGTTCCAGAAGTCTTATGTTCACTAAAATGTTCAAAGCACCCCAAAATACTGGGACTTCAAAGATCTAAACATTTCTCTCATTTTACAGAAGGGGAAACTGAGGCCCAATGGGAGAGGGTCCAAGGTCACATAGGAAGTTGTATTTTTCTTTTCCCTTTATTTACTTAACACCTTTTACTTCTAGTGCAGGTTAAAGAACAATACAGTGGCAAGAGACCCTGAACAGGTTACGAGCCTCAATTTTCTCATCTACAAAATGGGAGAGATCATTGCCTCCACTTGCCGGGGTTTATGAGGACTGAATGGGATAAGGTGTGTGAAGTACTCAGCATGTTCTCCACTGCAGAGCTACCTTTATTACATTATTTAATCCCTACAATAATCTTGTGAGGTACTAAGAATTTATTTAAGTTTGTTTGCTTGTTTTGGAAATATAGTGCATATTTCTGACAGGCCCAGAAGGTAACAGTGACTTGCTCAAGGGCACACAGCTAGTGAGTGCATTCTTGGTTCAAAGCCCTCACATTCCAAATCATGAAGGTAAACTGAGAGGCAGGTAGGCAGTAGCAGTTGAATTTCTGAAACTATATAAGGCAGCATTATACAGTAGAAATATAACGTAAGCCACAAACACGAGGTATGTATGTAATTACAAACTTTTTAGTAGCCACATTAAAAAAGTAAAGAGAAACAGATGGAATTAAATTTAATATATTTTATATTCTTTATGTTAAATATTTATTTTATTTAATATGTCTGATATAATTTCAACCTGTAGTCAATATAAATTTATTAATGAGATATTTTACTTTTTTTTTTAATACTAAGCCTTCAAAATTGGGGGGGAGGGCGTGTTTTATACTTAAAGCTCTTCTCAGTTTAGACCACAGTGCAAGTATTCAATAGCCACATGTGGCTAATGGCTGCCATATTGAACAATGCAGGTCTTAAGGCTCATGTAGCAGGAATATTAGACACATAGCTTTAGTTAATCATATCAATAATTAGCCTCTACTTACTGAACACTTAATGTGTTCAGGCAGCAGTGCTCAATATATATGGGCTCACTGACCCCTCCTAACAACCACAGAGGGTAATTTATTAATGGTCATATCACTATCAAGCGGCAGGGCTGGCATATAGACCCAGGCCCATCTGTCTCCCAAACCTGCTCTTTAGCTGCTGAGTTCCATGACTTCCAGAGACACCTGGGGACTGTATGTAGTTGTGCAGTGAGATGTGGAGGGACCTTTGGAGGTTGCACCCAGTGGGTGGAGCCCTGGGTTTCAGATTCAAGTCGACCATGAGTCAGGTGACCTTGGGCCAATCATCCTCTTGGGCCCCAGTTTTCTAATCTCTAAGATGGGCTAACAATACCTTTCCTCAACTCAGGGAACTGTCAGGCTAAAATAGGAAAACCAGCCCTGACTGGTTTGGCTCAGTGAATAGAGCGTCAGCCTGCGGGCTCAAGGGTCCCCGGTTCGATTCCAGTCAAGGGCATGTACCTTGGTCGCAGGCACATCCCCAGTAGGGGGTGTGCAGGAGGCAGCTTATCAATGCTTCTCTCTCATCGATGTTTCTAACTCTCTCTCCCTCTCTCTTTCTCTCGGAAATCAATAAAACTATGTTTTAAAAAAACAAAGGGAAACAATGAGATTCGGGGAGCTTCTGGATTGGTGAATATATCAGTATCCTAAGAGGGTGGTGCATTTAGAGAGGGACCCCCCCTGGGGGGCATGCAGGAGGCAGCTGATCGATCTCTTTCATCGATGTTTCTGGCTCTCTATCCCTCTCCCTTCCTCTCTGTAAAAAATCAATAAAATATATATTTAAAAAAAAATAGGAAAACCTGATCAGCTGGTTGGATAAGCTGTGTGGCATGGGGCAGGCTTATTACCCTTTCTGAGCCCCAAAGCCCTCTTCTGTAAAAGGGAAAGCAGAATAGCTCAGAGATGTGAAGATCCGAAAGCTCTTAGCCTGGCCCAGAACAGACAGTAGTAAACATGGGCCACTGCTACTGCTGCTGTTGTAGTTGGGGCTGGGCTGCAGGGCCTGCTTTGGAAGCAATAGGGAATGGCAGGTAAGGGCGAGGGAACATGGCTTTCCCCTGCCCCAGCTCTTGGCTTAGGGTAGTGTTCCGGCGGCCCAATGGGGTGAGAGGGTGTTCATGGGAGTGTGAGAACAGTGAGTGTGGTGGAAAGAGCCCCAGACCCAGAGGTCAAGAGAAGGGGGTTCGGCGGCTGTGTGACCTTGAGCATTTCCTTGCCCCTACTGGACTTTGGTGTTATTTGTAAAGTGAGAAGGTGGGACCAGAGATCTAAGTCCCTTTCTGCTTCGACTGTCTAGGTTTTTACAATAGTATTTAGTAAATAGTGCTTAGTGAAAAGTATTTATAACATTGCGTCTGTGAGGGGGACAAAAAATGCCCTGAGCCTTCCCATGCCTTCTCGGGCTACCACTAGGGGAGGCCGCCACCTGGTGGACATACTCCTTCCTCTGTGTTCCGAAAAAATGCCAGGGAGGACTCCCGACTCCACAGTGACTCGACAGCCCCAGGGCCCACTTTTCCTAACTTTCTTTGGCAGTTTCAGGAAAGAAGGGACGCAGAAAGTTCACAGAGCCGGGAGTCCTGGGAAGGAGGCAAATTCCTGAGGGATGATGGGTTTTACAATCCAAGATCTCTGAGGCTTTCTTCCCTAGAGGCACCTTGGGGTAGGAGTCTGTATTTCCCCGATTACAAAGTCTAAAATGCATCACACGTTTTCTTCTTCTGATGGGGTGGGAGCCACTGAACAAAACACAATCTTCTCCTGGTAACTACAAATTTTTTTGCCACGATTGCACTGGGCTCATGGCCTGCAGAGGGCGGCTCCCCCTGCCCCGAATACCTGACTGGTGGCTTCCGGAATTCCAACAGCATTCGCTACCCTGCCATCTCCCACACTGTCAGGATCTGCTTCTCTCTGTGGTAGAGGTTGCATGGGACACGGAGTCGGATTAGCACGGGTCCCATTTCTGGCTCACCATAAGACCCTGAATAAGCCATCTATTTAACTTCTCTGAGCCTCAGTTTCTCCACCTGAACATTAGGGAGGATCAGTTTTTTGCAGGATTGTGTGAGGATGATTGCCAGAAACAGTAATAGAACAGAACAGAAAAAAATATTCTAGCAGCGTGTCCAGCACCTAGTAGGTGTTTAACAGACAAAAGCCATCATTTCTGCGGGGATGTCATCCTGAGCACTTTTCCACGTTCAGCTTTGGAAACATTCCTAGGGCGAAAGAGGAATAGAATGCGTTTGAAAAGTGGTATTAGAAACCAGAAATAAAACACCCTTACCATGGCAGAGGGTGGAGCCTCCGTGGAACTGTTCAAAGGGGCTCAGCCACGTTCACCCTCGTCTGGAGGAGATAAACCCCACGGGCAGGCTGGGGTCTTGTCTGGCCCCCGTCCTCCGTCTCCGGGTTTCGGACAGCTTCCTCGGACACAGTTCCACCTTCAGGCCGCTGCTCGCTGACATGGCTGGGCCTGCCCCCCCTGCCCGCTGACTGTGCCCCCTGGAGCCTGGTCCACTCCTGCCTGCGACATGTGGCGGGGCTCAGACGCGCTCCAACGGCTCAGAGGCCACGCTTGCTGCTGGCCAGCGTCCTCAGGAAGCGGCCCTAGCCACCGTCGCTTAACTAAGCTCACTACATGGCTTCTCTAAGACGGCCAGCCCCTTTACGCACGCACGCACCCACGCACGCACGCACGCACTCATCCACGCACGCAGGCCTCCCCTGTGCGTTGGGCTCTGTGCCTTCCTCGCAGACCCCTGGTTTTCAGCAGGGCGTCTGCTTCCACCGCTGTCTAGGTATGAGCTCCCTGAGAGTCCCGGCTCCTGGGGGACAAGCTGTTTGCAGAGCCCCGCAGACAGCCGGCACGCAGCGGACACGCATTTTCTTGGCCACGTTTCGTTGTCTGGCTTTGTTTTTAATGGTTGTAGGTTTGGTGACTCCCAAGGTCCAGCTCCTCACTCTGGCCTCTGAGGCTTTCCGCTCCGGACTGGACTTCCCTCATCCTCAGTCTCCTGCTTAACCTGCCATTTCCTTAAAGGGCCTTCTTGGGAGCCCCTTCTTCCAGGAAGCTCTCTTGATTTTCAGAAAGCCTCTTCCTTCCTATTTTACCCTTTCTCTGAATTTTATAGATACAGAAGATATAGTATGGCTGTACACGGGGTTGGTAAGTAGATTCGTTGATATGCCTACAATATGGTCATAGTCACATTAAATACAGCTCTGTATGTGTATGTACACAGGGTGTCCCAAAAAATGTGTACACATTTTGAATAATTATAAAGGCATGGTGAGTTAAATCTGAAAAGAAACATCAATGGAGCTATCAGCTGTTAAAGTGTGTATACATTTTTTTGGGGGGGGCACCCTGTATACACAGATGTAACTATGCATATCCACATCGTATATACTCATTAATATAATTTGTATACATATATAGTATACATATCTAGTATTTTTAAACTAAGAATGTCATTAAATATTATTTTATAATTTTGACATATATACTTATAATACTATGTATTATAATATATAATTTATATATAGTAATTATTGTATTTAATGTAAAAGTATAATCTTTTTAAAAGCAGTCCCCTATTAGTTGAGGTTGTCTCCAGTTCTTCCTTGTTTAAACCCGTGGTCGGCAAACTACGGCTCGAGAACCACATGCGGCTCTTTGGCCCCTTGAGTGCGGCTCTTCCTAAGCCTTAGGAGTACCCTAATTAAGTTAATAACAATGTACCTACCTTTATAGTTTATGTTTAAAAAATTTGGCTCTCAAAAGAAATTTCAATCGTTGTACTGTTGCTATTTGGCTCTGTTGACTAATGAGTTTGCTGACCGCTGTTCTAAACAATACTCCCGTGAGATACCAGCTTATCCGATTAGAAGGCAGCAGGGCACAGTGGATTCTGGGGTCAGATAGACTTGCCTTTGACTTTCTTCCACACCACTTTCTAGTGACCTTGGACAAGCCATTTCACCTTACAAACGTCTGTTTCCGTCCTTATGGTATAAAGAGCATAATTGTATTCATAGGGTCCTAAGGCATGTGAAGTGATTAACACAATACCTACCACATACTCAGTGCTCAGTGAAAAAGCAGCACTGTCTGGGAGGCAGAAGATGAGGATTTGCTTTGACTTCCCCACTCACCAGTGTGACCTGAGTATCATTATTTTGTAACGTGTGACAATACCCAGGGAATCAAGCGCTGCCCGAATTTAAGATTTGTTTTATTGTTTTTTACTGCTCTTACTGTTTTCTACAGGTTTTAGGAATATGTAACTTAAACTGTGCAAGCAAAGAGTATGTGTTTTGAAGGCACTTAAAAAAATTGCTTTGCTATTTTATAGATTTGGTGAAAATGGCTCAGGCCCATGATAAACAATTTAGACAATCCCCAAAAAAGCACAGAGGAGACAGTAAAACTCCAGATCCCACAACAGATCTAGCCATCGTTGGCATCTTGGTTGCGGCCTTCTCTTACTTGGTACCCTGGGTACCCAGGTCAGGGCAGGTCAGGCTTCAGCTGTTTCCTAAATGTTGACTTCAACCAGATTGACTGTTAACAGCAGTGTGCTCCAGCTCTGTCCCTCTCAGCCAACCTCTGACAGTTTCATTAACCCCATTAAATCATGCAGGTGCCTTCACACCTCCTGGCGTTGTTAATCTCTGTACAGCTCTGGTAAGTTAAAACCTGGCTGGGAAGTTGGATGTACCTTGTTAACCTCCATTAAACCCTATTAAATTTCCTAACTATAGTCTTAGTAACTTCTAGGAGTCCCTCATTAAAGTTTAGTAAATCCAGTTGATGGGGGGACAGGGGTGACTGTTGTGGCTGCACTGCTTCAAAGCATGACATGCCCGAGTTCTTTGATGGTGGGGTTGACAAGTGTCCCAATGCCGGAGTGCCTCTAGCTGTCATTGCTACTTGGGCAAGTTCCTCAGCCTCTGCATTCACACCTCTGTGAACTAGAGTTAATAACTTCTTATTTTATATGATTGTAGTGAGAGATTGAATGAATCAATGCAAACTGTAAGACTAGAAACATCTCTGGCATGCATGCATACTGCACTTACAGCTCTTATTATTTCTGGATATGAAATACTTAGAAACCAAAAAACTGTTACATAAATGGAAGATTCAGTGCAGACATTAACTGTGTCCCCCTACATGCCAGGTACTGTGCTTGAAACTGTGGATTAGTTTTACTCTGTTTTTTTTTTGTTAATCCTCACCTGAGGATATTTTTTCAATTGATTTTTAGAGAGAGTGGAAGGGAGGAAGAGAAAGAGAGACACATCGATGGGCTGCCTCCCGAAAGGGCCAGGGATTGAAATTGCAACCTAGGTATGTGCCCTTGACTAGGAATCAAACCTGCGACCCTTTGGTGTGAAGGCTGACACTCTAACCACTGAGCACACCAGCCAGGGTATTTTCACTCTAGTTTTGTGCAGACTGAAGACCATCCATTTGAGTGGTTCATCTTGATTGTCTTTGTGGCTGTGCAGGTCACTCTGCTCAGGCTCTGACACTTCAGAGCTGTTTGAGGTTGAACAGCTACTTTCTCTCCCTAGGTCTTAGGGCAGTGATGGCGAACCTTTTGAGCTCCGCGTGTCAGCATTTTGAAAAACCCTAACTTACCTCTGGTGCCGTGTCACATATAGAAACTTTTTCATATTTGCAACCATGGTAAAATAAATATATTTTTGATATTTATTTTATATATTTAAATGCCATTTAACAAAGAAAAATCAACCAAAAAATGAGTTCGCGTGTCACCTCTGACACTTGTGTCATAGGTTCGCCATCACTGTACTTAGGGGGTTGGGCTCAGTGCTCTCTAAACCTGGATGTACATACAGGTTCCCCAGATTTTGTAAAAATAGTTTCCTGGGCGCCGAAACCGGTTTGGCTCAGTGGATAGAGCATCGGCCTGCGGACTGAAGGGTCCCAGGTTCGATTCCGGTCAAGGGCATGTACCTGGGTTGCAGGCACATCCCCAGTAGGGAGTGTGCAGGAGGCGGCTGATCGATGTTTCTCTCTCATCGATGTTTCTGACTCTCTATCTCTCTCTCTTCTTCTCTGTGAAAAATCAATAAAATATATTTAAAAAAAAATAGTTTCCTGGGCCCCACTTGTGAAGATTCTCATTTAGTAGGTCTCACTGGGAACTTTCAACCACAGTCCAGATGAGGTTGAAGCTGCTGGACTGGGAAACTTCTGGAGCCGAGGTTTGGGCTTGAGTCTTACCTGGGCAAATTTGTATTCCTGGACTTCAGCCTCTGAGCTTTCCATTCTGAGAATGGGAATGGGGGCCCAGGAAGTGCATTGTAAGAATTCTTAGGAGATTCTGATGGGGTGGCAACTGCCACACATGTTTTTATCAGATCATCTGAATCTCAGATGATCTGATATTTAATATTCTATAGGTCTATTCTGAAAAAAGGGTGTCTGGCTCCCAGTGAAACTTCTGTTCTAATGGTACATTAGAATGTGGGCTCATCCTTCTGACAACTGATGTCTGTGGATCCTCAGAGGTCGGCTCCAGCAGGACTCAGCCTGTGTGGGTAAGCTTGGGGACAAAGTACCTCTCAGAGGTTCAGTGTGTGATGGGTTAGAGGACAGGGCAGATTAGACATGTAGCAGATGGGAGGGCAGCAAACAGGGGAGTGGAAACAATGAATTATGTTATACCTCAAATGAAGAGGCAACACACTCTGAAAATTGGAACTTCCTTTGCTTTCTGAAGGAAATCAATTCAGGGAGCCTCTAAGTCAGTGGTTCTCAACCTGTGGGTCGCAACCCCTTTGGCGGTCGAACAACCCTTTCACAGGGGTCGCATAAGACCATCCTGCATATCAGATATTTACATGACGATTCATAACAGTAGCAATATTACAATTATGAAATAGCAACAAAAAATAATTTCATGGTTGGGTCACAACATGAGGAACTGTATTTAAAGGGCCAGAAGGTTGAGAACCACTGCTCTAAGTGATGGCCTTCAGCAACAGTCCATCATCAATCCCAGTGGTAGGCAAGACTCCCACCCTCCCTACCCCCAAATGCCTCCTGAAAAGTCATCCTCCACACTACTGACGGGGGAGTAGAATTGGAGGGAAGGAGGAAAGAGGAAGGACACTGTAAATTTTGATGTTACTTATAGTTTTAGGGCTAACATGTATAACTTCTAGGTAATATGCTAAAACACGTTGCATTGCTTTCCTTTCATTCTATTGAGGACAGAGGTGTGCTAAAATGACACTAGTGACATGTGAAGTGAAAGACCAGAGTCTGAGGCTTGGCTGGGCAAGGGCTTCATCCCACAGGGCCGGGTACCTTCACCAGTAAAGCTCAGTCAGGTAACCCCATCCTGCCTGGGGACTTCATTAAAAGGCCGATTCTGGTTCAGTAGACGGCTTGGCAGGTGAGGAGGAAGACAGAGATTTCTAACAAGCACTCAGAAGATGTGCCAACTGTTAAAAATAATTTTGGGACATTTAAACATTGGGCTATTTACATAAAAGTCTCTATTCCCAGCTCCTCTTATCAAACTGCAAGAACTGGCATTCCCACATGGCAACAATGGGCTGGAGCTGGGTAGTGGCTGCCCTCCGAAGGGACCCGAGTTTTCCAGTGTGCAGCATGCCCCCTGCATAATTTCCATTTGCAATTCTCCACCCGGTTTACTTAGGACTCTCATTTTACAGATGGACAACTAAAGGCCCAGAGAGGGAAGCTGTTTGCCAGGGTGTCTGGTATGCTACACAGCATTTAGGACTCAACCCAGGGCCCAATCTTACGTTCTGATCTACCCTCACTCGGTGTGCCCTGGGACTGAATGGGGGCGTGGAGCAGCTAGTACTGGGAGCTGGGGGGAAAGACCACTACCATCAACCACTGTGCTTTGTAGCCCGGCTCAAATGAGAAAGTGAAAGCAGCTGAATTTCATGTGGACATTCAAAGAGAACAATAGAGTGTGTCTCATTACTCATTCAGACCGTTTATTAAGCGAAAGTCGGGCTGTCCCATCTGTGTGATATTGCAACATGAAAAGTCACATACATTACTAAGGAGACCCCACAGAATTGAGAGCCTTTCAACAGTACAGAGCCATAGATTACAAAATTAAAATACAAATGATCCCCCACACTTGGCAGGAAACATGTACAATATGAGGAGGCTTGAAATGGAAGGGCACTTGCTTTTCAATAAGGCAGTTACAAAATGGAAAGAAAACCCACATCCCCAACACTCTGATGGGCGTAACGGATAATAGAAATGTAAAACAGGGATCCTGTACAACCCTGTCATTGGCAAAGATGCGTTCACCAAGTGAAAGCAACTGAGGGTTTGTTTTAAGATGCAAGCTAGATGAAATAACTAATTGTAGACATTCTACCTTAAGAAAAGGTCCCACCTTGCCCAGTCTACCTGAAAACATCAGATCACCTTTACCTTTCCTAACCATGAATTGGAAACAGCAATAAAAATGAAAGGAATAAAAAGGCACCCCTAAAGCACCATGCTTCCCAGGGCATGTTCCCGAGCTCACCTGTCCTTTAGTTCAACTGTTCAGCCCAGTAAGGGGCTGGAATGCTTGTGCATCACAGGGCCACAGAGCTGTCTGTACCGTCAGCGCCAAGTGAATCACACAAGCTCCAACAACGACCTGAAAGGCCGAGGTCTGACCAACAGATCACAGAGCAAGACCACTTAATGAGAATTTAGATTCTAGGACAACACTGAACCCTGCCAGGACTTTTGAATCCTAGTCTTAAATTATAGGCTAGTTCTGTTCGCCCCTCCCATTTGTTTTACAAAACTCAACTGAGTGCTTCAGTCCTAATCATTCACTCAACCTTGAGTTCTACAGGTTGGTCTTGGGAACCTCTACTCAGTTGCAAGGTCTCAGGAGTCTGAGGCAGGTCACTCTAGACTGGATTACAGTCATGCTGCAGGACGAGAGGTTAGTCCAGAGAATGCCATGTAACTCAAGCAAAGTTTTTTGGATTTTAGTTTCCTCATCTCTAAAAATGAATTGGACAACAGCAACCTTATACGACTTTCTAGCTTGAAAACATGGCACTACTTTGACACTGAGATATGTGATGCTTCCACTCCCCCAGGTTCCTTAGCTATTTTCTTGGTAAAAACAGTATGTGAAGTACTTATAGGAATCTTAAGGTACAAGCCCTCAGCAGCCATGGAAACTTTAAACTCCACACAGAGCAATATTTTAAGATTTTCTAGGTAAGGTTTTCCCTAAGTGCTGTGAGCATCAATTTTTGTGGGACAAATACAGAACTAAGGCCTCCTCTGTCTTGAGTTTTTTTCTTCAGGCCAATAGGACCCCTGCCTTTGCTGACGCCCTTGATCAGCTTCAGCAAGAACAAGTGAGCGAACCAGGCTGGTGGGATTTCCTCAACATTCTCCAACAAGGAACTAAATGCACCAATACTCAGGGGGCTGGAGAGTGAGGACAACCAAGTGTCTATCTGCTACCTGCTCCTTTTCACAAGACACTTGTTATGCCCTGGGACAGTGCCAGCCATTAGATCCTTGACCAAGATGAGCAACTTCTTCTATGTGGCCCCCACTGGGCAGAGACTCAGATGGAAGTTACAGAGAACAAAGAAAAGCCAGAGGTTTGCAAAGATAGAACCAGATACCCCCAGGAGGTAGTGAGTTCTCTGTCCTTAGAGGTGTTTAAGCCCAGATTGTTCAAACCCTTGGTGGGATGGCTGTAGGCAGAATGTCAGCACCTATGGCTAGACTGGATGGAATGACTTAAAGCCCCTTTCCCAACTTTTAGATCTTCTCATTGTAATGACTGAGAGCCTTCAGATGACTTCCAGCAGCAGCTACTTTGGGTTGGGACAGCCTATTTCAATAGGCCAGGCCCCTGAAGTGAGCTTCTTTTCTTACCTTCTCCCTTCCACCAGGCAGTTGTCTGTAGGATATTACCAGAAAAATTTCCACAAAATAAACAGCTGAAATGCCAAGATTAGATGCAACATTCCAACTGCAAACAGTTAGGAATCTGTCTCCGAAAGGCCAGCAGTGAATATCCAGCCATGACAGGAACATCTAGCAACGTGGCGGCTGGAACACATAAGTGAAATTCCTCTTCATTTCACGCCAGTCTTGAATCCTTAATCTTTCGTGGGATTCAGTTGTGATCACTGTCAGGTGTTGTTGCCAACCTAAGAGCTTGTTCTTTGAAATAATGAGCTTTCTGTTTGATTTTTAAAAACCTTAAAATGAAGCAACATGAATAGCAGGATATTGGCATTTCCGTGTGACAATGTTAGGGCATGTGAAGAACCACACCAGGCCGGAACTGAGGCAGGATTTAAGAAGACAACTCCAGTTCTGTTTCCAATTCCAGTTTTGCCCAGGAGCACCAAGAGGAGAGAAGGCAATGTTGCCATGTTACAGGTGGAGAGAAGCGCAAGAGTCCTTGACAGGCGGCATGAAAACACAGGCAGCGAAGGCGAACACTGCTTTCCCAGACCCATTGCTCCCTGCAGCCAAACCCAGCTGCTTTGGAGGGCTCGGCCACTCCACAGGCAGAGCCTCCTGCCACGAAAAGCCATGGAGACTGCACAAGAGACTAAGGCAAGTGGTTTAGTGGTCTGATGACAGAACAGACTTCTGCACACAGGACAAAAGGAAGTTCGGACAGCTTTGTTTTTTCTTTCACCCAACAAGTCTCCAAGGTGAAAAAGATACCCATGCCGAAACCGGTGCAAGTGGTTTAGTGGTCTGATGACAGAACAGACTTCTGCACACAGGACAAAAGGAAGTTCGGACAGCTTTGTTTTTTCTTTCACCCAACAAGTCTCCAAAAAGAAAAAGATACCCACAATCTCCACTTTCCAAAAGAGCTCTCTTTAGAGGAAAGACAGCATGCGACCAAGCGCACACAGCATCTGGCTGAAGGGGGCGTTTCCCTGGGCTTCACTTTGGAACAGAAGCATTTTTACAGACACATGAACAGATGCATCCGAACCCACATGTGCTCTTACAGAAGTATACCGCTGTCTCTCTCTACTGGGAAAACAGATTTGCCGTTAGAAGAACAGTGATGTGACCTACACATCCATCATTGGTTTAAACATCAGAAGATACACCTTCTTAAGAAGATAGGGACATTTCCAGAGAGCAGGTTTCCAATGCCTTAGCCTACGGGCCCGGCTGCCCTCAAACTCCAGTCTGATGAGAAAAAAAGCCCCCTGACAAAGAGGGCTTGGTGTCGGACACCATCAAAGCCTTTCTAATTCAGCCTCTCAGGAATAAAACCCAGAGAAGCCACACACCTTTGGGCCTTCTTGATCCTTCAGCTATGAGACAGTGTCTAAAATACATATTAGATCAGAATGGCTAAAACACTCAGAGCACCCTGACGTGCCTTCCACAGCCAGGTGTATTAAAATAAGACCCCTCACAGTCAAGAGTATGTTCTATGTACATTCATTTATACATATTTAAAAAGGCTGCCATCTGCTAGACATGCATTTTAACATGGTGAAAGCGTGCTGCAATGGAGCACACTGAGTTTTAGTGAGTGGTGGCCCTGTCTCCAGTCCACAGAAAGCATGGCACTGCTCCGCAGACCCAAATCCACCGCCCTGCTCAGTAGGGATTTCCATTCTGACTTCTCTGTGGTGGTATTCAGATGAAGCCATCTGTGAGACATTTAATTCTCTGCTAGGCCAGGCAATCTACTACTACTTTTAGCATTTAAGGCTTAAGAAAGAACTCAGATTTAAAACCGAGTAAAAAAATGATACTTTTGACCCCAGTGTATGTCAAGATGGTCAGAAATTAGCATCTACATCTTTTTCTTCCCTTTCTCCCATTCCCTGTCCACACCCTATGCCCCCAACACATAGATTAGAAAATTTTGGAAAAGCAGACTTTTGGATATAAAGCTTTGTTTTCAAAGGATACTTTGGCTGTGACATAGATAGAGGAAGCTGAGTTTTTGAACATAAAAAAAATCAGGTAATTATAATACTTAAAAAAAATCATTTTAGCAATCTTTCTCCCTAAAAGAGAGGCAAATTGCTCATAAAAATGAGCATCAGACGGCACTGACCTTTGCTGCTCAAACCTAGAATTTGTTGCTGACCCCTGAGCTCAGGGCATCAAGGCCAGTCAGACTTTATCCCAGCGCTAGATTTCTGAGCAGGAATCACATGGTTCTTAGCAGCTTTCTTGGTGAGTGTGAACTATGGATGGATACTTCTGAAAGTGAGCCCTAAACCACTAAGCATCTCCGTTTGCCAGAGCATTTATGGCCCAGGAGAATGGCCTAAGTTGTAATACATAACTTCACCCCAAGAGTGAAGTGTAGAGGAGTGTATCAAGGGCTGCATCTCCTGCGAGCATCTCTGCATTCGCATTTCTGGAACCTCCACAAATACAGTGCGGCACATGCGACTTCCCTGAAGTACTAATTTGAGCTGAAACCTCTTGTTGGCTCATCAGGATTTCCTCCCCACTCTAGAAGTTAAGTGGTAAACCACAGAAATGGCAGAGATCTCATTAACTGGAGGAGCGGAGCAGATGTTACAAGGCTAGCACTATTAGTGACAGCTCAATTAGCCAACAGATACTGATTGAGTGCCTACTGTGCCTAAGGTGTAGGGCCAGAGAGGGGGACCAGGGTCAAACTGATTTGCTGATAAATATCAAGGCCTGCAACAAGGTGGGGCACCCACGTCCCCAGCACGTTTGCATCTGTTCACACACCTCCACCATCACCTGTACTCTGCCGCTATTACGGGACTATATTTCACACGTGGCAGTGTGGGATTATAAGGTGATTACCAAAATATTTGTATCCCTCATTTCTAGGAGCACTGACTTAATGCTGTTTTAAATGCTGCAATACATAATTTTTCTTTCATTCTTTTTATGATCTTGTTTGTTTCAGCCCAGTAGTTGCCTTAAAAGAAAGTCTTCATATACACATGCTGCATCAGGAGAATATAACCCTCCTGACCAAAAAGATTTACAGTATTTATCATTCAAACATTTTTATTTATAATAAAACTTATAAGTCTTTATGGGCTTAAATGTAGCAGATATCACCTGTGCATTAAACATTATACTTCATTCCTGGAAGATGTGCTTCATCCTTACTCAAGCTGCTTGCTGCCCTCTGACTTCTGGTCCAGTCTACTCTTGTTACTCTTTACCATGTAGATGAAGTAGGCAAGGGTCTCTTTTTCATTCACAGGTATGTTCCTGAAATGTCGACTGACAGTCTACATGGAGGCAAAAAAAAGAAAAAGAAACAAAAACACACCAAAAACCATGCATAAATCAGGGCCATAGACTAAATTGTGCAAAAGAGGAACCAGGAAGTTGCTGCCAGAGCTATGGAGGGGGTTAAGATCACTACAGAACTCTGCAGAGCTGCAGAATGCAGACTACCCTTTTTCCCTGGGGTTTAGGTGAATGGTTTCCAGGCTTCCAAAGCAGGACTTTAGTCCTCAATACTCCCAAGATGCAAGTCTTTCTATTTTAGTGGCAGCCAGCTGCCCATCATGATCTCAGGGTCACCTCCACAGATGAAGAGACCGGGACTGCTCTGCTTGGCCAGCTGCTACCATAACTTCTCAGGCTCTGGTACTTGGCAAAAAAATGTCTTTTAAAAAATTATGTCAAATGAGTAGCCTACTGAACAGATGTAAGTGTGTGACCCAAGAATTCATCTTGAAAGACACACCAGATTTGAAGAAAAATGAACCATTTACTCTCTATTCCTGAAACTTCGCTTTATTTTACAAGTCCTGAGAACAGGTCTCCTCTTGCCCCACCTTATCCTATCTCTTCCACCAGGGGTGGATACTGGCAAGTGGTGAATGCAGTCTTAAAGTAGGAAAGGCTTGTGTGCTCCTATGTTTTATCTGATGCTGGTGAAGGAGAAGTTAAAGAAAAAATGATGGATCAGCAAGATACCTCTAAAGGAAAGACAAAAACAGTGGAACCCTGAGCCTTTAGGGAATCTCTGAATAGACCGAGTGACTAGGACAGAAAAAAGAGAAAGAACTATAGAGTGGTTATCTCTGGATAGTAGGGTTGTATTTTTCTTTTCTCCATTTTCCAAATTTTCTACAATAAGCAGAAAAGGGGGATGAGAGAGTACCCACACTAGTGCCAACAGGACAGAAGTATCAAGCCAGGCTGTCATTATATTAAAATAATAGCCAATGGAGCGTTTTCCACCATCCAAACTATGTTAACTCAGGGCAGGAGAAATCTTTCTTGGGCTCCATTCTTGTAATAAATATTTCCATTACCAACATCAGAGTAGAAGAAATCAAGGAAAAAAACCAAAAAGAAGAAAAATAGATCCTATAGGACATGAGTGAAGGTTCTGAGATGATTAATCTGACACATCTGATATGCAGGAAGGACCATTATCTATAAAGAATCTTGGAAAACAAGATTCAAGCAAACAAACAAACAAACAAAAGAACACTCAGGGCTTAGAATCAGGAGTCAGGATGTTCCAGGCTCAATTCTGGAATCACACCAATTTGCTGTGAGTTTAAGCAAGTCCTTTCCTCTCTCTTGATTTTCTTTTATGAAAATCAGAGCCTTTCTAAGTTTTAAGCTGTGGGATTCTAAATTGTGCAAAAGATGGACTAGAAAGCTGCTTCCAGAGCTATGGAGGGGATTATGATCCACAGGCAAACAGAGCAGGAGGGAGAATCAAGGTCACCATCAGAGGCACAATGGCTCTCTCTTCGGAGAGTGCAATTTTGTCTACCTACTTCTGCTAACTGGGCCTTATTGAAGCCTGGTCTGGTCTGCAATTTGTAGTGTCGTTTATAACGTCGTAGAGTGTTCACCTGTAGCTGGAACAGATCAACCTGGAGAGAAGAAGAGAAACACATTATGCATCACCTGGGCAGCCACGACTCACTGAGAGCCAACTATGTGCCTAGCACTACACTAGGGGTGGGGTGGATATGACTACAAAGAAGTCTTAGAAATGGTCCATTGAGGACTAATAACTAGCTGGGAGGACAAAAATAACAGTGGAACGAGTTCTGGCTGGGGAAGGCTGGTTCCAAAAGGCTGATGGAAGTCGTGAAGCTTAACTAAGGGGAGCAGGGTTTAGAAAGGCAGTGAGGAACTGAGCAAGAGTAGGGAATGAGTGAGAAGATGATGAGCACAGAAAGCCAGGAAATGAACAGATGGGCTAGGGGGTCATAGGCAATCCAAATGGGGTTAAAGAGTGAAACTGGGTGGTAGCATGCCAGGTGATGTTCCAGGAAGATGGATCTAGAGGTGGTTCGATGGGCGGGGACAGGCAGAGGGAGATGCTGTAGCAACGATCCAGAAGTGAGATGATGAAGCAGAGCTTTGGAGGGGTGGTGATGCTAGAGGGGGAAACCAGGCATGAGCAAAGGTCAAACCAGACAGACATCCTGAAGGAAGACAGGCCAGAGTTTGGCAGCAGACTGGATAGAGAAGCGTGAAGAACAGTGGGAAGTACTGTTATTCTCAAATAGTGATTTCCTAGGCTCAGCCTTCAGGTATTAGAATCCTTAACAACCCTCCAGAGAAAGCTCAAAAGCTACTGTGGCGAGTGTACAAATCAGCAGGTTAGGGTCAGGATCTCTGCAGATGACTGGATAACAAAGGGGAAAGGACCCCCCCTTTTTCTCCTAACACAGAAGAGAGGAAAGCTGCACAGTCATGAAACATTGAAGGCCCAGAAAGTTGGGCTGCCTTTACCTGCCTCTAAAAGAGATGTTCTTGCTTCAGGCAGGTGGAGAGCACTTAAAAACAAAATGAATGATCAATATGAGGGACCAAAGTCCTTCATTCTTTTCAAAACATTCCTCAAACCTTTTTCTTTTTTTTTATTTTGTGAAAAGCATTTAGAAATTGAATACATCCATTTCTTTATAAAATTTAATAATGCTAGAGGCAATTGGAAGATACATTAAACCAATATTAAAAAAGGGGCATAGGGAGGGGCAGAGGGAAAGGGCTATATTTTCAAAGGTTTCCTCATCTGCAGATGAAAGCCCGCCTACTCTTTCTATTCCTACAGTCATTTCCACTGAGTGCTAAAAGGCCATTGCCTTATGAAATATTCATGCGTCAAATATTCAATGTACACTATAAACAGTTCTTTGCTGAGTCTTAAGTGAAAACAATTTAAGTAGAAAAAGAATCCGATATTCCTCCCTGTAGCCTTGTTTAATGGACACTGGCACTCTGAAGGAAAGGCGGCCTCTGGTTTGAGAAGCCTAGGTCTCATCTTCTAGTGCAGTGGTTCTCAACATGGGGCAATTCTGTCCCCCACCTTTACCCTGAGAACATTGGGCAATGTCTGGAGACATTTTTTTATCATCATGACTCAGGGAGTGGTGTGACTGGCATCCAGTGGGTAGAATACAGGGATGCTGCTACACATCCTACAATTCACAGGACAGCCCCTACAACAAGAGCTACCTGGCCCCAAATATCAATAGTGCCAGGGTTGAGAACTCTGGTCCAGTATAATGACTTTGGAATGATCCTTGGGAACAAGCCTGGACCAGGAATTGGAGAGTGACAGAAAGTCAGAGCTGGGATAAACTGACAACTTATGCCTTCATTTTGCAGCCTAGAAAACGGGGGAAGTGACTTCCCCCAAACCATACAAAGTCAGTCTCTAACTTTAAGACAAAAACAAAGTTTGAAAAAACTTGACACTGTGGTTGGATTTTATCATTTGCCAGGGTTTTCTTACAAAAAGGCTGTGTGGCCTACTGAAAAGGGCACTAGACTGGAGCCCCCAAACTGTCCTTGTGCCTGTTTGTAAAATGATGGGGCAGTCAGACCAGTCAATTTCTAAGCGTTCAGCTCTCAGATTTAGTATTACTCCAATTCTGTGATTCACTTTTCAAATAAACCACAGCAAAACAAAGGGACTAAAATGAGTTTTTAGCACAAAAAAGCAGACCAGGCCAGAGGTAAGGACCCGATTAGAACCCGTCCTTCCAGCTTTCTCAAGCCGATGTTTTTGACCGTTACCTCAGGAATGTCAGTGTCGTGCTCAGGAGAATCTCCACCATCATCACTTGTCTTCCTCTTCCTTTTATTTCGTACACTTTGGATGAAATTTTTGTGGAAATCGCAGATATACAGGTGCCTTACCTGATGGGAAGCAAATAAAAGTCAGAGTTGCCAATTCCATGGAAAGAGCATCTGTCAATTTAATAGGCTTCTCTCCTTTTCCAGGGACTGGAGAGGGAGGAGGAAGAACAAGGAGCAGGCCATATTTTCAGACGTTTCCTACTGAGCTGCAGAACAAGACACCCACAAAGAGAATACTCCCATCACATTGGGGTGTATTATAAACCAAGTCCCCCCTGAAAACCTGTGGTCCACATTCAGCAAGGAGAGATCCCACAGCAGAGATCATTAGAGTAAGGTCCCCTACTGTAAGGGAGGATTTACAGGTAGACAGGAAGCATTCCAGATGCAAAGAGCCAAGACTTAGAGTTTCAGGTGAAGATGACAGGGGTGTGAGTGAAGGAGCCCCAGATTAGACAGTGTTAGGCGAAGGTCACTGCCCATGTAGGGAGAAATTGGGGGGTGGGATGCACATCAGAACAGCTTTGACTTTCCTTCAGATGAGACAGAGTCCCCCAAGGTTTTTGAAGCTGGGAGTGATATGTCATTTTCAGACCTGTAGGAGTTGCGAACTAAAAAAAAAAAAAAAAGCAGGAGAGGGACTATGGTAATGGGATATGGGACACACTATTTTGACATTGATAACAGGATGACAACTCTCTGAAATACTTTATTTCTGAGCATCCGCTTCTAATTATTGCATTACCTCACAGCTGCTCCACAAAGAGAAGTGGAGAGAGAGGCAGACATTCTCTCAAGGTGGAACCACACAGATGAAGCTGCCCCCTGCTGCTGACTTTCTAGTACAGACTGGAGGCAGAATAATAAGTGAAGGCGGTACAGCAGCTGAGATGTGAAGAATATGCTTTAAGAATGTTGGTACCAGGTTGACTAGGGGAAACATTCAAAAACCTAACAGAAACCGAATGCCTGTGGAAATGACCTGGGGCTGTTGACACTGAAACAGATGCTGCACAGATGTTCTCGAGAGGCTTCTGAATTTCAGTTTATTCCTTAAATTCTTAAAGAGTAAGCTGATAGGAAACCAGCATCAATTAATTCAGGCCTTTTCATGGAGAAAATAACAAAAACTGCTTTTTATTCCAATGAATTACCACTTTCATGTGGTTGGATTAGTGAGTCATGAGCTGTTTTTTAATGCTATGATGGTGTCTTGCAGATAGTAGGTGCTCAATAAAAGCTGTCCCATCAACATAAGCATCCCTTGCATCTAAAAGCAGTTTAGGCCAGTAAAAGTCACCATTTACATATGGTTACAAATTGGGACAGCTTTGCCAGATTCAACTGTCAAAGGTCTTTCAGACACAGCAACGTGTCACTCTCCCTAAGAATCTACTTGATTTATATGCCACTGGACATTATCAGGGAAGAGAGCAACTCTCAGCATACTCTACTTCCCTGATAGGAAGCTGGCCTCATGTTAGCCAGTTCCACATGTAAACCCTAAGAGACTGAACTGCTCCTTGAATTCACAGAGACAAACCTTGTAGGAGGCAGAAGAGGTGATTTCCTACCTAGAGTTGTGGCTGGGAGATTTCAGGTCAAGATAATAGAATAATGGAATGCTAGACGGAGGAAAACTTAGCAATCACCAGTGCAACCTCGCTGGTCCCAATCTCACTTTCTAGAGCAGTGGTTCTCAACCTTCTGGCCCTTTAAATACAGTTCCTCATGTTGTGACCCAACCATAAAATTATTTTCGTTGCTACTTCATTACTGTAATTTTGCTACTGTTATGAATCGTAATGTAAATATCTGATATGCAGGATGGTCTTAGGCAACCCCTGTGAAAGGGTCATTTGACCGCCAAAGGGGTCACGACCCACAGGTTGAGAATCACTGTTAGAGGGATAAACTGAAGCCACCCAGAGTAGGGAAATGACCTGGCCAAGGCCACTCTGGCCTTTTGACCCTGGCACATGTTTCTTTCCTACTCCAACAATTTCTTTATACTTCCACTTTTCTTCAGAAAAAAAAAGCCAGAATATGTCATTTTAGAGGGCTGTTTAAAAGCATGCTATCCTATATAATAAAACCCAAATATGCAAGTCGACCAAATAGAGGAACGACTGGTCGCTATGACAAGCACTGATCACCAGGGGCCAGACGCTCAACACAGGAGCTGCCGCCTAGTGGTCAGTGCGCTCTCACAGGTGGAGCACCACTCAGCCAGAAGCTGCCAGAAGCCGGGATCACGGCGGGCGAGTGCAGCAGGGGTGGCGGGCTGCAGCAGCGCTAAGGACTGTGAGAGGGCACAGGCTGGACTGAGGGGACCTCTCGCCCCCCAGTGCACGAATGTAGTGCACCAGGCCTCAAGTATCTTAATAAATCACAGAACACTGCCAATGTCTACATAAAATGAGTTAAGCCCAAGTTGGATTTTTGGTGCTATTCTTTAAAAAAGCTCCCTGCTACACTCTTTTAAAGATAAATAGTTATTATTTCTACTTAACCACTTTCAAGTACATACTGGTTTTCAGAAACTTCAGAGCTCAGTGGCCTTTGGGGGTGGGTGGAGAAAGAAGGGTGGTAGCAAGGGCTCTACTGTTTATTTTTCCTATTTCATTTTCTACAACAGCTAAACATTCCTGTAACACAGCAGTTCCTTAGAATTGAATTCCTGCCCAAACCTGTGAGAATGAAATAGAATCCTTTTCAGAAATAACGACTCTACACCACCTTGAAACGAATCGTGAGCGATTCCACCTCGAAACCCTACTCCGTCAGAAGCATTGCCTTTTGGGAAGTGCAGTGCCAGGCGTAGGCTGCTTCTCTTCTGGACAGTGTGTGAGAAACATTCAACGTGGCCCAGCACAGGCTTTTCCAGTGGGGTCACTGGGTACATGGAGCCCCAATCGCAGCAGCACATTCACTCAGATGTGACAGCTTCCAAAGGTTTAAAAGAACTGGAAAATTCTTTCTCTTAAGGATTGGAAAATATTATTATCATAAGCTGCTCAAGTGAAGGCTCCCAACAACCTACACAGAAGGTAGGCAGTGTTTTCAAGAGTCTGAGTTCATTGCTTAGAATTAAGCATTTCATTTCAACATGTGCCCTAATCCGGACCACCTTAGTATCTAGTCAGCTGTTTGCTCTCGTTCATTCATTCACTTATTCATTGATAAAGGTTTGTAATAATAAAGCCATTGACCCACCCCAACCATTTTAAAATAACATCTTTCCATTCAAGAATTGTAAGTGTATTATAATTAACTTTTTAAAAATTGAGGGTGGGAGGGAAGAGCCTGGAAGAAAGAACAGGGCCAATTTTTTTTATTTATCAAAGACTTAATTAAGCATGGGGTTTGGAAGTAAATCAGATAATGGGGTTAAGAAATTAACTGGCCTATTAGGTGCTGAGTGACTTTGGCACTGGCACTGCCTATCTCTGGGCCTCAGTTTCCACTGTAATCTCAGAATTGGAAAAGTGGGAGTCCTTTCAGGTTAACAAGCCATCTCTGATTTCCCTCCACACTGGACAAATTTTGGTCCTAAAAGAGAAGGGATGTTAGGAGGTCCTACCTGAATATTAAATACCCCCTTAGCTCATTTCCAACTCCTAATCAAGAGGTTGCAGCAACAGATGTCAAACTGAAAGTTTCTAATTGGTTGACTATAGGCACATCTTCAGAACTGTTAACTAGGGGAGGCGAAATCACACAGGAAAAGTTTTCCTATAGTTAAGACACAAAACACAGGGCGTTTCTAGTCAAGGTAAACACACACACACACACACACACACACACACACACACACACCCCTACTAGGCTTTCCTAAAGAAGTCACCCCTAAGAAGATGGATTTCCCTGCTTCCAGGTCTTTGGACTGCAAAGGCCACCTCGGAAGCCCTGGCCTTGGCCGTATTCGCCACACGTT
>NW_006292696.1:4419156-4419524 GCF_000327345.1 Myotis davidii | reverse complement strand
CCCCTACAGCTGCCTGCGAAGCAGTAGCTCCCTGACCCTTTGCAGAAGCCGAGGCCGCGGCAGACGGGGAAGCAGCTGCCACCTCGCCTTTTCCGCAGGAATAACAGGGCGCTGAGAAGTTGGAGAAGAGCCGGTGCCTTCATCACCACTTCCCCAGCACTTGCTGCTCCGTGGGCCAACGCACTGAGCCCTCCTCTCCCGGCTCCGCCATCGAAACCAATAAAACGAGCTAAAAACTTGTCCATCTTCCTCGGGAGGAAGGGCCGTCGGAGCCCCCCGCCCAAACTCCCGCATTTGGGCAGAATCCTAGGGGGAGCAGGTCGGCGCCGAGGCGGCCTTGGAAATCCCGAGTCCAGCTCCTCGTCTGC
>NW_006292696.1:4404136-4418501 GCF_000327345.1 Myotis davidii | reverse complement strand
CGCTCCGCACCACAACAGTTCGCTCCCCCCGCCCTCCCCGGGACAGCGGAAGTCCCGCCTCCGCCCGGCCATTGGCGGCATTTGATCTCTGGGCGGGGCCTCCTCCGCCGCTAGCGCTCCCCATTGGTCCGCATAGCCGCCAGTCCCCGGCGCCAGGCTACTTCCTGGACTCTGCTGGGATGGGTTCAAAGTAGAGAAAGTGGAAGAGGGAAGAGTTCCCAGGATGAGAGAGGGGATCGGGGCCGTAGAGTGTCCTGGCCCTGGGGGAGGTGGAGACCCGGGACCTGCCTGGGCGGAAGGCCGGACTGCTGGAACTGAGGATCACATTAGGGGACGGGCAGAAGTACGGACGTGGGCGGGGTCGCAGAGGGACACGGGGAGGGGCCTATGAGGGGGACCTATGGGGGATGGAGGTACGGTCTTGAGGGGGACCGACTCGCTAAAACGGAAGGATCGGGGCCGGAGGACCCGCAGACAGACCGGTGGGAGGCAGGTTGGGTGAAAGAGGACGGAAAGCCAGTCATGGCGGGAAAGACAGGACAAACTCGGAGATCCATGGGAAGACGTGCAGAGGAGATGATGGGGGTCTGATGGCGAGTCTTGCAAGGTAGTAGGATGCTTGAGGGAGCGGAGACCCCTCTGTGGAGACTGGGCCTGGCTTGCTCCGCGCGGAGAGAGAAAGGGAGGCGAAGAGGAGACCCCCAGGGGCTTGGGTGGTCCCTCCTCTCGGAAGAAGCGGAAGTCGGGATAAGGCCTGGAGATTGGGTTAGAGATGCGCCGTAGGACAAGCAGGGGCTGCGGAGCCGGTGGTGAGAAGGCTGGGCGTGGAGGATTAAGGGCCAGTGTCAGGTGGGGGAGGGACTGCGGTTGTCCTGGGGCCTTCCTGCAGCTCTGTAAGCGGCGGCTTCTATGGCTTTAAGCCTCCCGGTCTACCCGCGAGGTGACAGTGCCCTGCCAAGGGGTTCGGTGCCTGGGGTGTCACACATCCCCAGGAGGGCCGAGAGGGGAATCCTCTAGTCTAGCACCCCTAGTCAGGCTACCTCGCTACTGGGCAGCTTGGGGACAAGTGAGGGCGGGAGGCCCCAAATGACTAGCCAGGGTCATGAGGTCGAGCAATCATTTAGGGCTGGGTAGCGTTTTCTTGGAAGAGAGGTGGAGGGGTCAGGGAGTGTTAGGGGAGCCCGGGTACCTATTTTGGTAGTAGCAGGTGGCCTTGGACAGGCTTCTGGCTCTATCCTGTTGAAAAAATGGAAAGCTGCTAATTTCCATGTTTAGCAGTAGATGTCCTGTGATCTTAAATGTTCCTCAGTGGCCTTAAATGTGTTTGTACCCTCTAGCAGTGATGTCACATGTGGGACATTTTAGGAAATTGGCCTACCAGAGAAAAATTTAAACAGTAATATTCATTATGGGATTATCTATAATAGGAAAAATACCCTAAAACTTCCACAAGGGAAGTGGTTCAGTAAACTATGTAACATCTTCAGAATGAGATAGATTTTGCCGTCATTTATATTTGCAACATTCAAGGTCGTTTCAACATCAGTGTAAACATTTCCCATATATAATACTTCAGCCATGACTCCAACAAAGAGTTGATGACTCGGAGACATGTTTTATGTTGTTAAAAATGCAGGATATAAAGTTGGATATGAGATATAATATATGTACATCTATGTTTTTAAAAATAATAAGAAAAAAAACCTATTTGTATGTAAGAAATACACCAAAGTACTAATCGTGTTTATTTCTGGGTAGCAGAAGTATGGTTAATATTTTTCTACTTTTGTTCTAGCTTTGCATTTTCCCCAATAAATATGTGTTGCTTTTATAGTAGGGGGAAAAGGATACAAAAAAAAATGAATGGATAAAAAGGCACAGTTTAATAGCATTCCTCCCTCAGAGTTCATCTATTCAAAAGTAAATTATTGGCTATATTGTATATACTCATTTCAGGTTGGCCACAGGAGGAGGGTGAAGCATACTTCTTGTCTTAAAAGAGAATATTTTTTAGCAGGGGAGCTCAGACATATACACAGAAAACAGCTGGGTATCTGTACAAGTTAGTGTGTGATGGTTCCAAAGTTGATTGGTGTGGGTAAGAACTATACATTTTCTACATACATTTTGCACTTAGATATTTTTTTCAAACAGCGTTTCTATCCAGTGCCAGGCTACTGCACTCCCTGCAGCTTCTTCAGCCCCAGCTTCCCCTGGCAACACTCCTGGGGCAGGTTGGGAAAGGGACAGGGGCCCTTTTCCTCAAGGGCTCTAGCTGAGCCTTGGGGGTACTGGCTTCTCCTTATACCTGCTATGCCTGTATTCTTTTTTTTAAAAAAATATATTTTACTGATTTTTTTACAGAGAGGAAGGGAGAGGGATAGAGAGTTAGAAACATCGATGAGAGAGAAACATCAATCAGCTGCCTCCGACACCCCCCCACCCCCACTGGGGAGGTGCCCACAACCAAGGTACATGCCCTTGACCAGAATCGAACCTGGGACTCTTCAGTCCTCAGGCTGGCGCTCCATCCACTGAGCCAAACCAGTTAGGGCTATGCCTACATTCTTTAGAGTTCTCTTTACTTCTTCCTCTGCAATGGCTCATTTTCGACAGCCCCCTGTTATAGTTAGTACATCTTTATATCACCCTTTGCCTGTCCAAATTATTGTGTGGTTTCTCCTAGCTCAGCGGTTCTCAACCTGTGGGTCGTGACCCCTTTGGGGGTCAAACGACCCTTTCACAGGGGTCACCTAAGACCGTCAGAAAACATATATAATTACATATTGTTTTTGTGATTAATCACTATGCTTTAATTATGTTCAATTTGTAACAATGAAATTGGAGGTCACCACAACATGAGGAACTGTATTAAAGGGTCGCGGCATTAGGAGGGTTGAGAACCACTGTCCTAGCTGGACCCGACTGATACCCCTAGCCTCTCTATATTTTGGGGGGGCAGGGACACAGGCTTTTAAACTATCCTTTATGTGCACTTTTGAAGTCCTCAAGGAATGTTTTAATCAAAAGCTTTCCCCACGTTATGAGGCAGATTGGTTCCAAATAGCAATATTTGGAAAAAATATCAGATCCCTTTACTGGTGGAGTAAATCTGTAATTCCAGAAAGGAAATATAAATATTCAGATAAAGAAGAAGTGAATACAGGAGAGACGCTTCTGTGACTCTTGTTCTCCTTTGTGTTGGATGTAATTATTGAAATGGCCAAGAGAATCTGATTTGCTACATTTATAAGTCTAGGTCATTAATTTACAACAGTTGCTAAGTGCTTAGAAAAGATGTTGCTTTTTAGATTTGTAAATCTGCCCTGTTAGGCATTTAAAGTGTTTTTAGAAAATCAGGTCCATTACATTTGTAACTGTAGTCTGAATGTCTAAGGAAATTTGAGTAATTAAAGCCGTAAGTCTTAAATGTTTAAAGAGGACTGAATCTACTAAACTTAAGAATTAACAGTGATCAAAAACAAGCAGAGGTAATTGTTCTTATTTTCATATGAAAAGTCACTAGATTTATGGGATAATAAGATCTATATGTTGAACTTAAAGCCTTTAAGAAAAGCTAGGTTTTAAAATGGGCATCTTGAGTCAGTAACTATAACATTCTTTTCCATACCCAAACCTAACCTACCAACCCCCCCCCATATTTAAAATTGCAGGTCTATAACTCCCCAATACAGTTGTAGCTGAGACCTCTCCTCTACGCTCCAGATAGCAACATTCAGCTCTTTGCGTGGAGTACTCTAGAGGCATTGCTGACCAAGACGAACAAGTTAAAATCTTCTCTGACAACTGAATCCATAAACTATACAACCTGTACCACCCTCGATTCTCCCTTCCTCTCCTCCGCTCCAAGCTGACCCATCATTGAAACATTTTCTCTTACTTCCAATAAATACTTAGCATCTGTCCTGTTTGCTTCATTTCCTATGGCCAGCAGCCAGATCAGGCCACCAGCATCATGTGCCTGAAGTGCTTCCACTGGCCTCCGAGCCAGTCCCCAACCCATTAATTCTCTAGGGAGCATCTCCCCAAAGCAAACCATGCCACCCCCTGCTCAAAGCCCCTCACCAGTTCCCCAGTGCATTCTGACAGTGCCGCTGCCATCTCTTTGCCTCTTATTCTTCCTGAGTTTCCTCAAATAAGCCAAGTTCCTTCCTACCTGGAGGTCTTTGCATTTGTAGTTCCTTCAGCCTGGAATGCTGTTCTACCTGCTCCTCCTAAGGCTGGCTCCATCCTTTAAGTCTTCACTTAAATGCCTCTTCCCCACAGGGTTGCCCCCACCCCAACCCCTCCCTATCTTAAATGTCTTTTTATGAGCAATCATCATAATATGCAATTATACTATTTTATCCTTGATGTTGTTGTGTGACACTCTCCCATTACAATCTAAGCCCCCTGAAGGCAGGGGCCATGTCTGTCTTGTTTACTGCTGTAGCCCAGAGCATAGACCCTAGTTCTCCAATTCTGTAGCTAGCTGAGTAGGGACTCAAAACATTTTTTTTTTCAGTAATTAACAAATATACCCAATTATACCAAGGTATTTACTAAGATTTTAAAAAAGATAGAAAGCGGTATTGTAGAGTATAAATTCCATTTGTATTTCTTAAAAATTTTATGCACACATACATACACACACATATTAAGAAACTAGTAATTGTGGTTATGTCTATGGTGGGGACTGCACAAGAAAGGTAGGAAGAACTGGAATTTTATAACCTTTTTCCTGTTTGGATATTTTACTATATGCCCATATTTCCTTTATAAGAATAAGAAGAAAAGAAACCCATCTTTTGGCACTGTTATTAAGTAGGAAATATGGAATGCCAAAAAAGTAGGGAGAATCTCAGAACAAAGGACAGTCACTTAAATGGAATCAATTTAGTTTTATGAAAAGTGCCACGTTGTCCTTGTTTTCCTCCTTCCACAGAGGATCTGTGAAGGCGTCCTCTGGGCTTGGGCTGCAGCCTGGCGCTGGATGGGCCTTGTAGTTATTGGCATTGTGGGTAAGAGCAAAGGCTCAGGACCCAGAAGCACTTGGTTTGAATCCAAGCTCTGCCACTTTCCTAGCTGTGGGACCATCAACAACTTTTTAAAACTATGCAAGCCTCAGTTTTCTCTATCTGCAAAATGGGATGATAATAGTACTTCTCTCAAAGGGCTATTGTGAGGATCAAGTGTGATCTTGGAAAGCACTTAGCACAGTGTCTTGCACATAGTGAATATTTAATAAATAGGAGTTATTTCATCCATCACATGCTGACGCCCAACACTTGCCATTGTACCCAAGTTCAGGTTTCTGCATGTTATGGAAGAAGACATCATATTGCAAGATGGGAGGGTAGTACTGCCAATTGTTCAGTTTCCACCTAGGCAATCTCCATATCCATCTGCACAGCAAAGATCGGGAAGGGTAATTGATTGCTTTATTGCATCTTATAAAGTTGTATGAATGAAAAAATAATGAAAGTACCAATAAGAGTGATCAGAAGTATGTGTATATCAAGAATGTGAAACCACAGAATGAAGAAAATGTTTGCAAATCATATCTGACAAAGGACTTGTATTCAGAATACATAATAAACCCTTATAATTCAACAATAAAAAAATTAGCCAATTAAAAAAGTAGGTAAAGGGTATGATGGACACTTCCCCAAAGAAGATACACAAATGGCTAATATGCACATGAAAAGATACTCAACATCACTAGTTATTAGGGAAATATAAATCAAAACCACAATGAGAAATTACATCATACCTACTAGGCTAGCTATAAGCAGTCAGATAGAGAATAGCACGCTGTATTGGTGAGGATATGTAGGAAAGAAATGAAACCCGCATTGCACTGGTAGGAATGTAAAAATGGCGTAGCCACTTTGGAAAAAACAGGTTAGCAGTTCCTCAAAATGTGAAATGTAGAGTTGTCATATGACCTAGCAATTCCACTCTTAGGTGTCTATCCAAGAGAAATGAAGACATACATCCACACAAAAACTTGTACATGAATGTTCATAGTAGTAGCATTATGCATAATAGCCAAAAGATGGAAATAACCCAAAATATCCATCAAATGATAACTGGATAAACAAAATGTGGTCTATTTAGGCAATGGAATAGTGTTCTTCAATGGAAAGGAACAAAGTACTGATATATGCAACAATATGGATGAACCTAGAAAATATGCTACGTGAAAACCAGACACAAAGACCACATATTGTGATTCCATTTATGCGAAATGTCCAGAAAAGGCAACTCCGTAGAGAACAGATTAGCAATTACCAGCGGCTGAGGGCCTGGGGGCGGGGTGGTGGTAGTGTGTAGTTTGGGGTAGGGAGTGACTGCTAATGGGTAGGGTTTTTTTTTGGGGGGGGGCAACAAAAATGTTCTGGAATGAGGAAGTGGTGATGGTTGTACAACCTTGTGAATATACTAAGAACACTATACACTTTAAATGGGCGAATTGTATCTCAACAAAGGAAGTATGTGTATCGTTAACTATAATTGACATAAAAAGAAATCATTAGATTTGTTGAAAGGGATGCATCTCTAGCTTCCACTTGATGTTCTTAAGCCTGTTTTTTTGATTAGCGAAGGAAAATAATCAAATTGAAGATATAGTAGGAAAGGCAGGAAATATATCATCCAAGATTATGTCCACAAAGGCAGTTGTAATTGGAAATGTTATACCATTTCTTATTCCCTAGGAACAGATGTGCCCTGCTGATAGAATCAATGTGTTGTTTGACTTTTGTGCTTTTGGCATTAGTCACATTTTCAGGAACCAATTATGTATGGAAATAGGGGCATGTGAAACTGTCACGGGAATGCAAAAAATAGCCCTTAGCCCTCGCCACTTCTTTAATGGCAGAGCACCAAGCAAACTTCTAAATTATAACTCAACTGATAGTAAGTAGGAGACTGTACACAATCACTTGGGTCACTAGACAATTCTAATGCCCATGAAAAAATGGACTTTTCATTTCTCTGTCAGTCTTTTGCGAGTTTGGTTAGGGAAAGTCAGTTCTGAAAAGATGTTTTATTTTGGCCTTAACTGATTATGTAGCTAATGATAACCTAAGTAATAGGATTGTTAATAAATTTTGCAAAACTGGAATTCCAGAGTGTGGACGAAAGGGGCCACATGCTGACCTGACAGGCTCAGGGGAGGCCTGCATGGCATTCTTGCAGACTCAAGAGACCTGAAAGTAACCACAAAGGATGGTCTGAAATTAAACTTTTACTAAAGCAGTTATGGTGGGTAGTTATGTCCTAGGCCAGTATCTTCACTGACAAGGTCAACCTTTACCTTAACTGAGCCTGTCTTTTTGCATCTATGATAACATACCCTTGAAATGTCTGGGTAACTTGTAACTTCCCTCTTTTTCTGGAGCCCCTGGGGCACAACCAAATGTGCTGGGCCCCAGGACAGATACGACAAATTCCTTCACTATCATGTTAATTGTATTTCATGTAACTCACCTACCCGTCCCTCCTTTGATTGCAATGTATCAATACAAATGTGACCCTGCCATTCTCCAGAGCATTATCTCAATCCATTGAGGTTCTGCTTCCCAGCATATGTTGACAGTTTGGCTCAAATAAACTCACAAAATTCTTCAGAGGTTTCAATGTTTTTTTAAAAAAATATATTTTATTGATTTTTTACAGAGAGGAAGGGAGATAGAGAGTTAGAAACATCGATCAGCTGCCTCCTGCACACCTCCCACTGGGGATGTGCCTGCAACCCAGGCACATGCCCTCGACCGGAATTGAACCTGGGACCTCTCAGTCCACAGGCTGACACTCTATCCACTGAGCCAAACCGGTTTCGGTGGTTTCAATGGTTTTTACGTTAACAAGAGGTAGGTGGTTGGTTCATCAGAAGCTCAATGATGTCTGAGGTCCAAGCCAGTTCTGCTAAGAACCGGGGGAAAGACGGTGGACGTGGGTAAGGAAGAGCCCTGTGCTCGGAAATTAAGTGGAGGAGAAAGACACTAAACGAATGAATGAATAAAAGAAAAGACCCTCACTTTTCATTGAGTTTGTATTTGTGGCTGTGCCTACTCACTAAAATGTATTTGCCACCTCAAAATGAACACCGGTGGCACCTTTGAGGTCACTTACAGACATGGGCACTGGCAGAGTGCCAGAATATTTGAGTCTTCGAACACGCATGTTCCCAGCTGAGGTCGAGTCAGCTCTCACGCTGTAAACAAGTGTCCTCGTTGTGGTCTGTGTAGTGGCACGTTTTTCATATTTTTCTACAACCTTTCTGTTGGTGATTGTGGTTTAAAATGCCCCTCAAGCGCAGGGCCGAGGTGCTGTCTAGTGTTCATAGGCACGAAGATGTGGTAGTACGTTTCTCTGAGTCATTAGTTACAGTGCTGTTGGCCCTGAGTTCAATGTTAACGAATTAATGACCTATAGTAAATAGAGAGTAATGGTGGGGCGCTCAGCTCTCAGCTCCAGCAAAGGCAGATCCGCCACCCCTTCCCCCCATCCCCAGGCAGGAGCTGGCAGGAGATCACACACTTCTTCAAGTCAAAGTAGCTCATGAACAGAAGCTGTAAAGTTGCTAAGAAACCTGCTTGCTAAGGGTTCACGGAGTGGTCCTTTGTTTCTCTGGCACTGTGCGTGTTAGTGTGTGAGTGCACCACAGGCCATCACCGGCCCGCCACGAATCAAGCCAGACTTGAAGGCAAGAACTGCAGGTCGTGGCGCCCAGGTATGGCCAAGCCAGGCAGCCCAGGCCTTGAGGGTGAACAAGAGGAGGCAGCTGCCTGAGGCCAGAGGCTGGCAGAGCTGTGAACAGCTGCAGAAAGGACACTTTGGATACTGAACCCTGGACCCACTTCAGCAAAAGCCCAGAAGCCCTGGGGTGGGAGACACCAGCAGAACCGGAAGGGGGCCCACTCCCATCCCCTCGCTGAGCTTGGAAAATAAATCCAAGATTTGGAACTATGAGTCTAGGCTGCCCACGATCTAATTTGCTCCCCTTCACCCAGTGTCATAGGGGGAACTGGAGGCCCAGGGAGAGGAAGGGCGCATTGCATGTAACAAATGTGGGAGCACTCTGTCAGAAGGTCTGTGGGCTGTGGGGGCAGAGGGAGGGGAGGCCTAAAGCGTAATTTGAAACTACATTACTCAAACTGTATTTGTCCATCCAATACTTATTGGGCTCTTACTACGAACCCTCAAAGCCCCCATCTCAAACGAAACACAGAGAAAAAGAAGATTCAAAACTTTGAGGGAACTGCCAAGTTCTCTAAAGCTATTTCGGAACAGGTATCCAGAGCTCCCACTCTGTGCAGCCGGCCCCTTGGATACCTGGCTTCTCACGGCGGGCTTGGGAGGATGAGAAATGTCCTCTTTCTGTCCTCTCACCTGCCCCAGCGGTTGGTGACTTGGAGAAGGCCCCCAGGGCCAGCTGCTTGGATTTGTTTCTCACCCTGTAGGCCTACTATGTGCCCAGCTCCTTGAGCAAGTCCCTCCTGGCTCCAGCATCAGCCAAGGGCACATCTGATGCCCTCACTCTGCCCAGTTTAAAACCCTCTCGTGGTTCCTCTGCTTTTAAAATAAAGACCAGACTCCTTAACATGGCTCCTCCTGCCTCTTGTCTCCACTTTCTTTCCCACTCTGCTCCGGCCCCACTGACCTGCATATCTGTCATCTCCCTCCACAGCATCTTCACACCTGCTGCCCCCAACACCTGGAATGCCTTCCCTCTCCTCTTTTTTATTCCTAGTAAGAGTTTAAGGTTTTTAAAGAAACCCTTTATAATTTTTAGAGGAAAATTATCATGTCATGGATGGTAAAAGACTTTTCAAAAGATAATGGAAGCTACAAAAGGAAATATCCACCCTCAGGGCTTAAACCTGCCTTTGGCCAGTGAACACTCCCCCTTTCTGGTGTCAGCCTTCGCCAAGCGGTGGTGCACGGCGCCCTCTGGTGGGCCCTGCATGACAGCACAGCGGGAAGCACGGCTCATGGTCCCCTGCAGCTCCACATCAAGACAACCACAGGAACATCGGTGGAGCTGGATCCCCAAATGTCTCATTTTTACTGAGGAACCCTGAGGCCAGAACGTGGGCAGGACGCACACCAGATCTCAGTGAGCCTGCTGCAGAGCCGGGCCAGCCAGTGCTCTTCCCACCACATAGTATCACACAAACCTAATACTCAAAGTATCACAATGTTTTGGTAAGTAGACTTCTGGCTGATGGGTGAGCATCCGAAATGAGCTAAGCGTATGTCACTGTCCTCCTGAACTCCTCCGCTCCTGGGTGTAGTCTGTCGTGGGCCACCCTGCTCACCTCTGTGAGCTCACCTCCTCTGTGCCTCCAACATGGGAACGCCTTCCTGCCTCAGGGCCTTTGCACTGGCTCTTCACTTAAGCCTAGAACTCTCTCCCCGCATCGCCTCTTGGCTCACACTCCCTCATATTTCCCAGCTCTTGCGGACAGGCACCGCCTGACCATCCTTCCCAATGCTGAGCAAATTGCCAAGTTCTCTAAATCTGTTTCTGAATAAGTATGGCACTCCAGCCTCTAAAATATCTGGTTTTCTATCCTTCCTCGCCCTATTCACATCTGAAATCATCTTGGTCAGTTGCTTTAGGTCTGCCTCCCTCGTTGGGAGTTTGCTCAGTGCCTGGCAGAGGGCCTGGGTACTGAGCAGGGGGGAAAGGTGGAGTGGGGAATGGCGCATGACCAGGAATGAACTGGAGACCACGTTAGAGAAAGTCTGGAGTTTTACTCAGTCACAATCACAACTGTACATGAAGTCAGTTCCTCATAGAGGCGCGCTTGTCCAGGCAGGAGAAGAGAGGCTGGTGGTCTCGAGCTTTCTCTAGGGAATCCCAGTCTGACTTTGCTCAGCTAGTCCCTAACCCCCTTGGGACCCCAGTTTTCCAGCCCAAACAGAAGAGGAGCCTGACCCTATTGTCGGGCATGGGACCTTGTCACTTGGAATGTAGGCCCAAGACCCAGCCCAGAGGTGGCTCACGATCAAGTTGAACTAAAATATTACTTGGATTTTTCACAAAGAGCATCAGCTGAAAGCAGAGGAGTCCCCAAACAGAACCACATTCCTTGCCCCTCTCCCACACTTAGAAATTTCCAGAAAACGCTGAAAATGCATTGTCTATTAGGAATTATACGAGATCACCAATCTACAAACCAGGGGCTGTGGAAGCAAGGATTCCGGATTTCCCACTGACAGCTGTAAAGTGCTTTGCAGCTTGTTTGATGCTCCAGAGACTAGACAAATGGAGATGCACAAAAAGAAATTCCACAGGTAGGAGGTTAGAAAAATGACTCTAATGTGGGCTTTGGGAATCCATAGGCTCCATCTGAAGCAACTGCTTTCTCCCCTGGACCTAAGGTTACTCCCCTCCACAGGCACCCCTTCTGCCTCTGAGCTATTTCTTCCTAAAAAGGAGAATCAACAGTTTCTGGGCTGTTTTTAAAGCTGAAACAAGCTCCCACGGGAGGCAATGGCTTTTCCCACGTGTGCTGGCACACTTGGCCACCTCCAAAGGCCTGTACTTACAGCGAGACGCGCTTGTACTTTGCAATGTTTCTGGAGTCCCCTTCGGAAAGGCTGCTGGTGGGCCACATGGTCATGATACCTTTTAGCCACTCATTTGTTTTGTGATCTCGTGCTCGAAATAAAGCCTTTAGAAAAAAAGGGGCCCACATGCTCACCCCTTACCTGGCTGACAGCCTCTGCACAGGCTTCTGGCTGTTCTATTTGGGCATCAGCTGGGGGTGTGAGCAGGAATCTGAAATCCTTAAGACAGCCAGGCTAGAATAAATGAGGCCAAAACGACGAGTGGCCAGGATCTGCCATCAGCCAGCTGGTCAACAGGCAACGAACTTGTCTCCTGCCATCCCTATTACACACGTTGTCAACCACCAGCACCTACAGATGTGGGCTCAGCAATGACAGCGGCCAGGATGCTCAGAGGACCTGCCCATCCCTGGTTGAGGGTACGAAACCAGACCCAAAAGGAGGCCTAAAGGCTGGGCGAGAGGAAGGCTGAGGACTGCTTGGGGCTCCTCCTGCTCTCCACATGAGTCCTGGTCGTGCCGAGAACACTCATCCACTTGGAGTGGGACCATTTGGACATCCAGCCAGTGCTCTGCACTCTATCTGGGGGCTGGGGGGGGCGGGGGAACACCCCTTCTGCCTCTGAGCTATTTCTTCCTAAAAAGGAGAATCAACAGTTTCTGGGCTGTTTTTAAAGCTGAAACAAGCTCCCACGGGAGGCAATGGCTTTTCCCACGTGTGCTGGCACACTTGGCCACCTCCAAAGGCCTGTACTTACAGCGAGACGCGCTTGTACTTTGCAATGTTTCTGGAGTCCCCTTCGGAAAGGCTGCTGGTGGGCCACATGGTCATGATACCTTTTAGCCACTCATTTGTTTTGTGATCTCGTGCTCGAAATAAAGCCTTTAGAAAAAAAGGGGCCCACATGCTCACCCCTTACCTGGCTGACAGCCTCTGCACAGGCTTCTGGCTGTTCTATTTGGGCATCAGCTGGGGGTGTGAGCAGGAATCTGAAATCCTTAAGACAGCCAGGCTAGAATAAATGAGGCCAAAACGACGAGTGGCCAGGATCTGCCATCAGCCAGCTGGTCAACAGGCAACGAACTTGTCTCCTGCCATCCCTATTACACACGTTGTCAACCACCAGCACCTACAGATGTGGGCTCAGCAATGACAGCGGCCAGGATGCTCAGAGGACCTGCCCATCCCTGGTTGAGGGTACGAAACCAGACCCAAAAGGAGGCCTAAAGGCTGGGCGAGAGGAAGGCTGAGGACTGCTTGGGGCTCCTCCTGCTCTCCACATGAGTCCTGGTCGTGCCGAGAACACTCATCCACTTGGAGTGGGACCATTTGGACATCCAGCCAGTGCTCTGCACTCTATCTGGGGGCTGGGGGGGGCGGGGGAAGCAGACACGGCCTCCAAACAGGGCCTCTCCCAGGGGCTGCGGAGGCCCCTCTAGGCCACAGACTACACGAGCTGCCCAGCTGCTCTTTTAATCTGGAGTGTTACACTAACTGGAGCAACTCTGGCCTCTGCCCTTGGGGGGCATCTCCATTCAGATCCTGCTCTAGGCCTAACGTCTCCTGCTTGAAATTCAACATTAAGAAACACACACTCATCCGATAGGAACTGCACATACCACCAAAAACATTTCCCCCAATCCCTACCCCTTTATGTTTGTCTAGCAAGGCACTAGGAAATGGTTCAAGTTTAGGGATTTGCTGTACATTTGCATTTTTAAAAGGCACAGTTTTTATTTTAATGATGCTGCATTGCTCTCTGATGAGGAACCCTAAATCGACTCTCCAAAGTGCAATGCCCTTGTTATCCTAGATTCTGGAAGGGGCCTCCTCTTTGACTCCTTCCCATTGAGGGCCACTTCCACAGACAAAGCTCATTTGGAGAAGACACCAGGCTCAACAAGCAAGCTCTGCCAGCACAGGGCGACCAGAGCGGGGCTTGTGCGGGGCAGACAGGAGTGATGCTTTGCCAGCTGCACGCTTAACGGGGGTGGACGTGACCCGGAATGCTTTCTCCCCCCTCCCCTAGATCACTGATGGCCTTGAGATCAGCCGGCATCGCAAAGGCAGATTTGTGGCTCTGTTCCCAGATTTACGTCTCAGTTACTTAATTGGCAAATGATACAATCGAGAGGCCCGACTCTAATTGGAATACCGATTTCCAGGACTTCCTGGGCTAGCTGATGGAAGCCATAGGTTGCGGAATGCCATTTCCAGTTCTGAATCAGTGCGTGGCAGGCTGGTTACAGAAATGCTTCCTATTAGTCGGGGAGCCCTCTGGGAGTGTGACATGTAATTAACAAAGCAGAAGGGAAACAGGAGGGACTGCATGGAGTTGGGGGGCATCTGTTCCTGGGACACGTGGTGGGAGGCCGCAGGGCCTCAGGTCTGGCTGAGGACCATGTCACAACAAGGCCTCTGGCAGGAGCTGATGGACACAGCCCCCCTCCTCCCCCAGGAGTGGGGCTTCACAGACTGTCTCCAGGCTGAGGGCTGCCATGACTGTATTACACCTGGCTGCCTCCTTTAATCACAACATTCTAGAAAGCCATATTGGATGCCAGAATCCCAGGATCCTGTGGAACATTCTAGCCTGTGATCAAATTACAGAGTTCTTTAAAAATTCTAGAGTTCAGCGTGAGAACTGGAACCATAATGAGGTCAGAGACCAGGCATCCTGGCCGTGGTCTACCCTGGAGGCCTCCAGACTTGGGAGGGGAGCACTCCACACCTCTGCTCTCTCCCGAGGCAAGGAATTGGCAGAGAGAGAGAGAAGGGG
>NW_006292696.1:4398429-4404009 GCF_000327345.1 Myotis davidii | reverse complement strand
TGGGCCCAAGGCCATCGGAAACAGCCCTAAAAACTGATGGCTGGGCTGTCCTTGTGCCTGGAGGGCGCTAAATGGGCATTTCCAGTACCCAGAGAGCAAGGAGTGTATGTCCACATTGCAAAGGAATGTCTGAGGGTCCAGCATCTGATCCCAGGCCTGGCAGCTGCCGTGTTCAGGGCGGAACACGCTGAGGGCCCGGCTGCGTTCCCTGGGGCTGTGACAGAGACCGGAAGCAAACTGCACTTACCCCCACGACCAGCAAGCACTACAAGGCTGACACCAGCAGCCCCTTCTCTCCTGCTGCAAATGGGTGGTCATGTGCTAACAGCTGCCTTGAACAGGCAAAATTGCCTCTTTCTAAAGGACTGTCATATACGAGCCTCACTGGTGAGTGGCCTGGGGCTGCCCTGGCCTTTCTCCCGCATGATGCTCAAGGGAACGTGGTGCCCAGGCTGCAGAGGCCCGCCTGGACTTGCACGGTGCCATCGGGTGAAAGCAGGCTCTGCATCTCCTGGGGCCGCTGTGGGCTCTGCTGTCCACACCCCCTCCGCCGCTCAGGGCCTCAGGACCAGGCAGTCACCGGGTTCCAGCTCTGCCCCGAGCCAGTTGGCCAGCACCTTGGCATCGCGGTGCCCACGGGAGCCCTGCCTCTCCGGGAAGAGGAAGGCCGCAGGGAGCGGCAGGGAGGACCCGCCAGGCCTGCGGCGGAGACATGTGGGCTCAGTTGCTATTGAATTTCTCCAGGACTGTTGCGTTGGTGTGTTCAAACAGCCACTGCTGGGTGGGAGAGGAGGGGTTGCAGATGTTCATGAAGATCCTGTGGTCGCTTTCGCTGCAATCCATGCAGCTGCCGCTGACGGGGTGGTACAGGCTCTTGTCCTGCAAAACACGGAGGTCATCAGTGAGGCAGCGCCGGGGATGTGAGCGAACAGCAGCAGCAGGAACAGCAAGGGGCTGTTTTTTTGACACCGCCCGCCTCCCTTGCGTGTGCCTGAGTCGTGCCCGCTGGGCTGTGGGCACAAGTGAAGCATGCCACTCCTGGGCCGGGGCCCTAACCACTGACCGTCTCTAGACAATTTTCATTGGTCCTCACTGTGTGTGTGTTTAATGGACGCAGTTACCAACAGTTCGGATTCCAGAGATTTCACATAAACTCTGCATTTCGGGCTTCCCTCGATTGTCTGAACGTCGGGCGTGTAGGCTTGTGGCGCACATGTGTGAGTGGGCGGGCTCTGCTGGCAGGAGTGAGGCACTGCACTGCTTTCTTTCTAAAGCGGGTCGCCCTGTCCCCCCCTCCTCCTGCACCCCCACCCCCCAGCCTGCCGTACTTTTCGGTATCTCCACAGCTGGTTGCCCTTCATGCTGTGGCAGTCGTAGAGGGTGACTGGACTGGTGTGGGAGACGGCGTCGAAGCAGAACTTCTTGGTGTGCTGGGGGTCTCCAGGCCGGATGTCCTCCCGCCAGGTGAAGGTGAACACCTGTGCACACGGACATCATGACAACACGGCAGAGCGAGGGCACTTTATTTTTTGAATTATGGAAAGTTTAAATACAGAGGTCCAGAAAAAGGGTATATTGGCCACAGCCGTTCCCACCACCTAGTGGTGAATCTTGTACGACTTGACCCCCTCCCCCACCTTATTTTGGAGCAAATCCAACATCATGGCCTTGCAGAATTCAGGAGAATTCCTCAAGGAGAACCACTATCTAATGAGAATTGTCATCAAGAAAGGATGAGGGGGGAGTGGCAAGCCGCTCAGAGGGGGGGGCAGAGATGGGCAGGCGGGGCGCCGTGCAGTGTGAGAGGCGGTGCTGTCCTTTCTCGGAGAGCTCGCAGCGCACCTGCTGATGTCTGTGTTTGCACAGGACACGCCTTACAGGCTTTATCAGTGCAGCTTCCAAAGCCCCACAAACCCAGAGGAAGGAGCCCTGAGCCCAGGTTCGGAGGGTGCCGTGTGAATTAACACGGGGCTGACCGCTTGGGGGGGCGGGATCGGGAAGCTGAATGCAGTTCCCGAGGGTGGTGGCCTTCCCGGCAAGGCTGGCTCACACCCTCGTCTTCTGAGCACACCTCCTGGGAATGACCCCTGGGGAACCAACCCTCTCTCTCCTCTTCCTCGGTGAGGCTGACCACACCCCAGACTGTAGGTGCCACCTGGGCCTGATCACTGTGAGGACCGTATCACATTCCCCCCGTGACGGCTCAGGAGAGCCAGCACTGAGAACTCTCAGAAGGGATGTGCCTCCTCCCGGGGGGCTTGGCCTCTGCTGCAGGGGTCACATCTGCTACCCCCTGGGGAGGGGCAGGTTCTGAAGGAAGCCGACAGAGAGGGGAGCAGAGGGGAGACCTGGAGAGATCCCGATGACATCATCCAGACTTTCCAGAGCCACGAGCCGATAGCTCCCTTTTTGTGAAGGCCACCTGCGCTGTCGCCGGGACTTGTGGCCAGCAGTGCCCATTGTGGCTGGACTGCAGGGCGAGGAATCCTCTTTCCAAGGTGCTCAGGGAGCCTTTCTAACTCGCTCCCTGGGCTGACTCTGTCACTCAGCATTGACCATGGCCTGTCCCTCCCAGTCCCCACACCTGGCGCAGAGAACCTGGTGCCAGTCCCCGGGGGAGGCCTGACCTGCATGTTGTTCCAGGCGGCCTCTCCGCGGCCCCGGACGCAGCTCTCCAGCCTCAGCGGGGAGCCCGCGGCCCCATGCTTTGTGTCCGCACACAGCCCTGTGCCCACACTGCGAATCTGGACAAGAAAGAGAGAAAGAGTAGACAGTGAGGCACGGCAAGATTCCCCCTGGGGCCCCTGTGGGGGTGGAGGAAGGAACCGAAGCAGAGACTCAGATGGGCTGGGCTCTGAGCTGTCATAACTGAGCCCGGGGTGTGGCAGTGCTTGGAGCCCCTCAGGAAAGGATGCTCAGCCCACAGAGAGGGGCTCCTCTAAACCCCGCTGTCTTAGAGAACACAGTCCTGGGGCGGGGGGGAGGGGGTTGGAGGGAAGGAGGTTGGAGGAGAGGGGTGGTAAAGGAGGGCTCCCTGGCCCACTCTCAGGGAATTCAATCCCTCTCCCCAAGCTCCACTACATCCATGTACAAGTGAGAGGGTCCTCTGAGCTCGGAGACCCGGGAGTCAGGAGCCGGCGACTGAGCGCTGCCCCTGGAAGACTGCCCGCCTCCCCAGCAGGACGGGCTTCACGGTGTGACATGGGTCGCGGCCCAGAGCCCCTCGCTCAGGAGGGCCTGTGCTGGATCACAGCTCTGTGTCTCCATCTTAAATTTTTTAATAATTTATCTTTGAACTTGTGAGTGAAATCTGATGGGACAATGGAGCCGGACTGAGAGCAGAGGTGACACATGCTATAGGATCATCCATGTTCTTCTCTCCACACCTGTCTACGGCGTCTGTGGTGCCCAGAATTCTGGGGTCCCACATGTCAGGTTCAGCAAGACTCAAGGGGAATATGTGCTGTCGTCTAAGGCTAAGTGGAGTGCTAGCAGGCCCTGAGGTCAGCTTTCCTTTGCAGCCAGAACTTGCTCTGCTGAATGGTGTTATCAGACAAGGGAAAGGAGCAGGCCAGTCACCGTGTTACTTCCCGGGATCAGGCAGTCACTTAAGCAGCAGGTAACAACCCAGAAGGAAAGGGAGGTGGAGTTACCCAGAGTTCCTTTTCCTGCAGCTCCTCCTCACTCATCAGGAAGCCCACGGGAGATAGTGTTCATCTATCAGCTTAGTTCATTTTGAGCAGTGTTTCCATTGTTTTGGTAAGAAATACACAGGCGGGTACACAGTTTGAAATGTCACCGATCCTACCATGCCTTACACGCCTTACTATGTGCGTTTAAAGCCGGCAGTGCATACTATAACGGTAAATGGTAGAATTTATGCGAAACACTTAACGTTCTGATTTTCCTCTACTTGGATCATTAAACAGAAGAATACACACACCGAGAAACAAAACAAACCCCAAACCAAAAACAACATGGAACAAAGCTGGAGAAAGATGAGAAAGTTTCACAACTGATACCCCGATGGCAGGTTTCCCCGCCCCGTGAACAGGGGTCTGCGTGTGTGCTTTGCGGTGGCCCCAGGACCGGAGCTAGCCCTGCCCTCGACTCACCTCCCCCCATGCTGCGGCCGGGGGCTCCACGGGCGGGTAGAATTTGGGCAGGTCCCAGGCGATCTGGGTCATAAACCACTTGAAACTCTTGCAGTTAAGGGAGCTGCGGAGCTTCTTCTGGGCGGCGACGTCCCCGGCGGAGAGGTGGCGGTACTCGGGCCGGCGCTGGTAGATGTGCTCCGCGTACTCGTCCATCCACACTTCGGCCACGCGCTTCAGGTTCTGGAGGGGCGACAGGCAGGTGCAAGGCTCAGGCACTCCGAGGGGCCGAGGGCTGGGCGTGGGGTGCAAAGGGTTCTGGAGGTTGAGGCCACTCTTTCTTTTTTTTTTTCTTAAAAATATTTTTTATTGATTTCAAAGAGGAAGGGAGAGGGAGAGATAGAAACATCAATGATGAGAGAGAATCATTATCAGCTGCCTCCTGCACACCCCACCCTGGGGATCCAGCCAGCAACCTGGGCATGGGCCCCGACTGGGACTCGAACCCTGACCTCCTGGTTCATAAGTCGACACTCAGCCACTGAGCTATGACAGCTGGGCCAGTCCTCCTTATTTTACATTGTTGCATCAATGACCTCAGCCCTACCATGTCTGTCAGCCTTCTATGTTTATTATCTACATGTGTTGTAAGGACTCTACAACTTATGGTTGAGTAATAGGCTGTTGTTGTTTTGCCGGCCCATTCCCATCCCCACTTTTTCTAGGGATGGCCTCCTCCTGGTTTTTTTTTGGGGGGGGACCCACCTCTGCTTCACTGTGATCTCATGTGGCACAGGGCTCAGCTAGGCTAATGGGAATACAGACAGCCCCGGACACAGGGTCTGGTCAGCAGGGAACCCGTGATCTGAGCCAAGCCAATCAGAATCAACAGGCATTTACTGGCCACGGAATTTCTGCTGGAACTATGACGAAGAATCACTGTGCTTCTGCGTGGATTACTCTGATGGGTAAGATGCCAGCCAGGGTGGCTGGGCTACACGGAAAGCCCGTCCAAGGCTGAAGTCAACCCAGGATGAAGCGGAGCTGAGGGCTGGAAGGGGGACCGCATTCCTCCTTTTAGCACCTGAATCCAGCCATGCCCGAAGCCCAAACCACCTTAGGACGTCCCGTTTACACCAGTCGGTAAATTCCCCTTCTGCTCAAGCCAGTTTGAGTTGGGTTTCTGTCATTTTCAAAAGTGCTGACCGAGTTGCATGGTAAAAACAAATTATAATTTGTGACCAAAAGGTAGAATCCCTTCAGCAGCTGTAATTTTAAATAGGTTTTTTTTTGAGCTGGGATAGTTCTGCTACTTTTATTATGAAGCACAAGGATTATCTAAAAAAAGAAAAAAAAGAAAAGAAAAGACAACCACATTACTGGCAAGTAGAGGCAGCAGGTGAGAAGGCACCCTGTTAGTGAGCAGACTTGGGGACAGAGGAGTGACAAACGTTCCTGTCCCACCTGCAGGGCAGAGGACACCTGC
>NW_006292696.1:4395762-4398418 GCF_000327345.1 Myotis davidii | reverse complement strand
GGAACATCTGACAGCTGCTCTGGAAGAGCACAACTCCAGGGTCCGGGGAAGTTCCTGCTCCACCAGCGCCTGCCCTCGAACCCCTGGCTGTTGCCAGAAATCTCCTCTCCCCTTCAACACACACATTTAAGTCTCCAGGCTTTATCTCCATCATAAAAATATTTTTTTCCGACTGCAATCCAAATGTTCTTCTGAAGGGTGCAAGAGAGTCAGCACACAGGCTGCTATCAGTCTTTCACGCCTCAGGGTAAATGACGGCTCTAGAAGCAGATGTTTTCTGTACAGGGCCAGATAATAAATACTTTAGGCTTTGCAAGCCATATGACCTCAACTCTGAAGATGTAGCTGTAAAGCAGCCCGAGACACTGTGTAAATGAATGCGTGTGGCTGCATGCCAATAAAACTTTATGGACACCGAAATTTCATTTTCATGTGTCACAAAATAATCTTTTGACCCCCCCCCCGGCCCCCCTCGGCCACTATTTAAAAAAGTAAAAATCATTCTTAGCTCACGGGCCACACGAAAACAGTCCGGTGACTCCCGAGTGAGGAGGAAGGAAGCCAATAGGAGGCCCTGGTACCAAACACAAGATTCACCAACTCCTCAATTGTGCTGCCTCTGAGTTTGGGACTAGGAAGCTAAGGAATTTCTTTGTCACGGCCTCCTTCCTGAGTGCTGAAGAGGTCAACAGTGGGTTAGAAAAGAGATCAGGGACAGTGCTGTCCCCGCAGGGCCCTGCATGGCAAAGCTGGGTTTAATTTAAGACTGTGCCCTGAGGAAGCTGAAGGCCTGAAGGGCTGCCTCTCCCTTTCCCAGGCTGCCCACGCCCCAGGTCCTTTGCTCACTAATGTGCTCAAGCCACGGGCGAGGGTGGCCACTCTGACCAAGGCAAGGTGCTGACACTCACCAGTGTTACTCTTACAGGAGCAAATCACATATATTTAAATTTTAGCTGATATATTTAAATTACTTTTTTTTTTTTTTTGCTAGAGGGAAAGGGGGATGGAGGTGGGCAAAGGGCAGGGGGAGGGGGGGCAGACGGAGATTGTGCTTTGGGTGGTGGGAGCACGATGCAGTGTGCAGATGATGTTTCTTTGAGTTGTATACTTAAAACTTGTATGGTTTTGTGAACCAATGTCACCCCCAATAAATTCAATAAAAAAAAGGAAAAAGAAAAAAAATCACTATTTTAATGAATATTGCATTTTCCAGACATAACTTAATAAGCCTTTTCTCCCTGATCTTGAACTTGTGTGCAGCTGAGTGTCTGGACCGAAGTGAAGGACTTCACATTTATCCCCTTATCTCCACTTACGAGAACCCTGGAAAGGACCCAGAGGTTTTAGTGGGCTGTGCGGCCCTCTTATCCCTCCTCCTCACACCTTCCTAGTTCTGGGTCCCAGCCCTGCTCTTCTTGGGCCGGGATCACAGAGATTTGCTCAACCCTTGGAGCAAATCTCCAGTTTTGTTGTGCCAAGTTCGAGGGGGTTCCCGTTACTGCCTTCCCATAGCTCCTTTCCCAGAGGCAGAGAGAAGGCTTTTAGCAAATTCGTGAACCAAGTGGCTGCTTGTTCCGGAGGCAGGCGAGCTGGAGGTGTGCCCTTCCTCCCTGCTCCGCTTCTCCTCTGCTCTCTGGCTGCTTGTCCCGGAGTCGGCACAACTTCAGCAAGACCTCGGCTGCCCTCTTTATCAGTCCCTCTCAGGGCTTTGGAAGTATCTCTCCTCAAATCCATCAAAATGATGTTCCCAGAGATAATGCTCTAGAAGGAATTGGTTGTTAAAACACGTAGCAAACATTTAATATCTGATCTGCAGCTAAATGAGGGTATCAGACACTGGATCGGACGCCAGGGGAGCTTACATAGGCAGCTCTGTGGTCCCGCAAACTTACATGGGGCGCCACGCAGACTGTCAACTGGTGGAAAGGCACAGGAAACTGATCCAGTACAGACAAAAATAAATGAAAATATATAAACACAGAATTCCGATAACATTGAAATACACTTCCCGTCTTGCTGCAGCTGATGCTGACATGAAAGCTGGCACTAACATTAGCAGTCGCTATTTAAGGGACGAATACTGCCTCAGGCCCAGACAGGCCTAGGGTGGGATTGTATTCTGGCTCTTCGGACTTAATGTCTCTAGGTTTGATTTCCTCATGTCTAAAATGGGGATTAAAAGCAAATGAGAATTAAGTTGGATAAATACGTAAGATGCTCTGTGAGCTGCCTAGCTCAGGGAAGTTTTTGTTACTACAGTTAGCGGTTACTACTGAATCGATCTATAGTTCCATAAGCCGGAGGCGGTAGCTCTGCAGAGGGAGAGGACGCTCTGGGTAACGGCTCTGTTCCGGGGTCAGAGGGGTCCCCATGGTCCCGCCGTCCCTAAGAGCTGGAAGCGTCGGTCTTGGCTTGTGAGAGACTGCGCTGTTTCGTGCTTGACACCTTCTCTGAGATTGCAAAGGGTATTTCAGAGGAATTGTGATTCCTGCCTCTTCTGCTGAATCTAGAACCCATCCCTGCGTCACGGGGAGCCGCCCAAAGCGCGGATGGCGGGTGCGGCTGCTGTTGCACCCTTGGACCACTAGAGAGCACTGCCGGCTCTCTTTTCCCTCAATGCCGGCTCCACAGGCCCTAGCCAGCTGCCTCTGAGACA
>NW_006292696.1:4369665-4395510 GCF_000327345.1 Myotis davidii | reverse complement strand
GTGTGTGTGTGTGTGTGTGGTGGGGGGGGGGGGTGGGGGAGGAATGGGTGGGACCCTTGCGCTGGGCATCTGTCTTCTTGTAAAATGCAGGACAGAGGCTCTCCCTGGGCCCAGGGGATACAATCCTGCACATCCTCGACTGTCTGGTGATCAGGAAGGGGGCGGCAGCGGCCTGGGCAGAGGAGGCTGATGCCAATCAGGCTTACAAGGGGGCGCTGTCCGGTGGAGGAGTGGGGTGGGCTGTCCAAGAGCAAAGCTGTGCCGGTGACCTTTCCAGCTCCCCCAAATCTCCGTGACCCTTTTTACCCTCGGGGGACACCCCATTCTCTTCAGTTTTCTTTTGTGGTCACCTTGATTCGTTTTCTCAAGACACTTAATATTTTAAAATGTATTAAAGTTTAGTGAACTATCACTCATACCCCTCCCCCGAAAACCCCCAAACCTCTGGCCAACGGATTTACATTGATCGCCAGTGGCCAATGAGGTTCAAGCAATGATTAATACAACCCACTGGAAGGCATGAAATAGTTTGACAGAATCTTTGGCAATAAAAGTGGGGAGGAGTGGGGAGAAGAGAAAGACATTGACCTTTATTAACGGCCCCTGTGCCAGGAAGTTTTAAGTACGTGTCTCCAAACACACCACTCAGCCTGCAGTAACATTTACCTAACATGTTTAACTTTGCACCCGCTTTAGCTTTACTCTAAGTTGCGATGTCTGTGACATCACAAGTTTGCTACACGAATACATGTTAATTTCTCATCCACATTAATTTAAACACATGGAAATAAAATGTTCCTGTATCTACCGCCTCAAATCATCTTGTCCATCACACTTTGGGAAATGGTGCCATCGCCTTAATTCTCCTGGCAATACTAAGTAAGAGTTGGGAAAAATTAGCTTCCTTTACACAAAAGCAGAAACAGGCTCAGAGGAGTCAAGTAAGCCTTCCAAAGTCACATAGGTAGGTACTAAGCGGGTAAACATCGGATTTCTCCTGGAGAGCGGTGGGGGCACACCTAGGGATTATCTGGCCTGCAGCCCCAGGTGCCTTAGAGGGTCTCTGCTCTGCTAATGGGCCTACGCCACTCCCTCCCACCTGCTCCAGCGAAGCCGCCAGCTTACCCGGGCCAGGCTGACACCGGCGGGGACTTTGTAGGGCACATACTTCCTGTAGATGTGGCCCACCCTGGAGCAGGGGATGTCCTCCATGCGGCCCCCACACATCCACACCTGCAGGGTGAGAGGGAGAGAGAAGATGATATTCCTGCCTCCAATTCATCGAAAGCATCAGCTTGGATTGTCCACGAAAGCCCCGTTTATAGAACTAGGGACAGAGGAAAGCAGCGTGTAACAGCAGCACAAACAGCTGACGGCACCGAGTGCTTCCTCGTGGCCGACACGACACGACGAGCTTCGTGTGCACAACTGCACTGCAGCCTCGTCAGGACACCTGGAACACGGGGTGGGGACAGAGCCCTTTCACAGATGAGGACACCGAGGCTCAGAGAAGCTAGAGGCGTGTCTAAGGTCAAGGGTGAGCAAGAGGTGGTGCCAGAATTCACACTCGGCTTTCGCCGACTCTGGAATCTGGACTCTAAACGACGTGGATGCCGTATGCTGTTGTGAGGAATTCCAAGGTCCGGCACGGGGGCTCAGTGGGGAGGACGAGGTGACTGCTTAGTGAGGCCTGGGGCAGGGACGCAAGGGGACAGGCCGGCACACGGGTCTGGAGGCTGCTCCTGGATGTCTGCCTCTTCGCTGGGTCACCCTGAGCCGTGGCAGCAGGTGCCCTGCCCTCGCCTCTCCGCAGTCTGGCCGCTAAGCCATGCAGCTGAGGGGCCTGATGGTTCTCCCTCCATGCTTGGCATCACAAAGAGCTCCTGGGTTTCGCTGTGATTTGAGAATGTTTAAGTACAATCGATGCTGACTCACTCCCACTGAGGGGCCCAGCCTAACCAGACCCTCCTTAACAGTCCTGGGTTCAGATCCTGCCTCAGCCACTTATCAGCTTTGCGACTTCCATCGAGGTACTAACTCCTCTGAGGCTCAGTTTCCTCATCTGCAAAGGATGAAATAGGATGGGCCTGGGGATGACACAGTGCATGGAAAGTGCTTAGCACAGACTGGCACACAGTCAAGCAGTGTTACATGGCTCATTCATACGTTTGACTAATATTTATGGAGTATCTGTTACGTGCATAAGATGGCCCTCCCAATGACCCCCTCACCTCCTGGTATTTATACCCCATGTTAGTTCTCTCCCAGAATGGTCACATGAGGACTGAGCCGTGTAACCAACAGGACACTGCAGAAATGATAAGGCTTCCACCTTACTCCCTGGGAACACTTGCTTTGGGGCACTCAAGCAGCGCTATGGTGAGGCCCAGGGCTGAGGAGTTGAGGCCTTCTGCTAATAGTGCTAACTTGCCAGTCAATGAATGAGCGGTCTTAGAAGCTGATCCTCCAGCCCCAGTCAAGCCTTCAGATGACGGCAGCCCTGGCTGACACTCTGACTCCAACTTTAAGACAGCCCCAGGCAGCACTGCCCTGCTAAGCCATTCCCAAATCCCTGCCCCACACAAACTTTCAGTAATAACCACTGTAAGATGCTATGTTTTGGGGGTTCTTTTCTCCCCGTGGCAGTAGGTAACTAACACAGGGAGACAGTTTCAGGTGGTGATATGTGCTGTAAGGAAACCAAAATGAGGTCATGGATAGACTCACTGAATGGATGTGCGGGCTGCTGTCACCTCCACCTGTCAGGGAAAGCCTCATCTAGCAGGGGATATTTGAGGCAAGACTTAAATGATGAGAAGGTAAAAGTAACATAAAGATCTGAGGGGTGAGTGAACAGGTGGCGGGAAGAGCAAATGCAAAGGCCCTGGGGTAGGGCCAGGTTTGGCATAATCACTCAACAAAGCAAGCCAGAGGCTGGAGCAGAGGGAGAAGTGATGGGAGGGGGGGGTCAAAGACAAGCGTGGGGACAAGCATAAGGGTCCTAAAGGGCACAATAGGAAGTCTGGGCTGAAAGTCGTCAGTGAGGGAGACAACACAATCCCATTTCTATTTCACAAACAGAATGGCCGGGAGGGTGCAGGCTTGGGGAGGGAAGGCCTGGGAGGCCCTTGCAGGTATGAGGCCGTCAAGGCTTTGGTTTGTGGTTCTCGGTTTCGGTCATGGTTTGGAGGCTGTGGCGATGGTGGGACGCAGCTGGACTGGGGACATTATTATTAATCTTGTCACTGTATGCCTTCTCTTGTGGAATGAGGAGTAGGGGTGGGAACACCTACACCATCAGCTCTGCCAAAGGACCATTTTCAGCTTGAACTGCTCAGTGGGATACTGGGGGTTTGTCTAATGTCTTGATTAAGTCTAGAAGGGCCATTCTTCCTTCTACCTCATGCCTGAGGGTTCTTGGTCCCCTTGGGCCCCCGCCAGCCGCGCTCTCTATCCACCCAGATGTGCCCTGTCCTGGGCTTTCCACATAGGGCTATGTGTGTATGGGGCTACAATTAGTGGACGTGCTGCCTGGGGAAGTGCAATTATATTCTGATCTTGGGGGAGAAAAAAAAACCCCGAGCAAGTCAATAGAACAGAACATTGGTCTTGAGATAATGGGCTCCTGATGGGAGATTAATGTCAAGGCCAAGCCAAGAAGTTTATTTGCAAAGCAGGAGATATTGATCAGGCGCCAGGATCCCATAACAATAACTCTTCTTTTACACAAAGTGATGGATGTCGAAGGGATGCTTTTGTCCGGAGGAGATTGCCCAGGACGCTGCCTGGCGGCCCCTGCCTTTTGGGAGGTGGAGCGCCCCGAGCAGGTGGGGGACACCTTCCTTCGTTCTATTTTTGAACGTCCCCTGGGCAGTTGGCTAGGCTGGCGTCCAGCTCTCTCAACTCCATATTAAACTCGCATTAGCTAACGAGGCTGTCTCCCCGCTCTGCCTGGCAAGGAACCTTCCCTAATGCAGAGATGATCAATTTCCAAATCCTGTCCTTTGCTGTGACCTCGGGTTTCTTTGGCCCTGACCGTGCTGGCCACCAGCCTGAAGGTTCCTGAGGGACTGGGGTGACCTTGATCTGCTGAGAGGAATGTCCGGAGCCCAGAGGAGTCCTGGCTTTGGACGATGGCTTTACTTCACGGCTTCCCTGCCCTGGACACGAGCCACTGAGGCTGCTCAGGGTGGGAACTGCCTTTAGAGAGTCAGACACACCTGTTCAGTAAAGATGCTGCTACTCCTGAGAGGCCTGTGCGCACCTGAGCAGCTGAGAAGGGCCGTGCGAGGCACACCCAACCCTTCAGACCTCGCTCTGCCACCCGGAACGCCCCTTACACAGCATCAACACCGCGGTGCTCACTGGTTATAAGGCGGGACCCCAAGACTGGAGGGGTTCCTCCTTCCAAAGACATGATAAAAGCTGCAGCCAAGGAACAGTGTCACGACTCGCCCTGGGCTGGGGTGCTGGTCAGGGCTGGCCACCTGCCTGTGTACCTTTAGGTCTCTGCCCGCTTCCCTCACAGCTGGGCAGCAGCCACTCAAGACGCACAAACACCACAGCACACAACACTCTGTCGTCCCAATGCCAGCTCGTGACCTCACGCCAGGCAGTCACCTGGGAGCCGCCCTGTTCTCAGCTGGAGTTTGCCCTTTGGCCCAACGCCATCACATCTTTTGTCCTATGGTCCAGTTTCTAGATGGAGAAACTGAGGCTCAGAGAGAATAAGTAGTTTTTCTGAGTTGGTGGCAGAACCTGCAACTGACCAGGAGAATGATGGGGTGGGAGTGGGGGCACAGTCACAGGACACCATGGGGACCAGGCTCGCAAGTGTGTTCCCCTGCCCCTGGTAACACATGGGCACAGGAGTCCAGCTGGTGGCAGAGAAGGGGGAGTCGCAGTGCTGGCCACAGCCAGCATGTTTGACTGGACCCCTTCATACTTGTATTTACAGGCCATTGAGATGACATTTGTGCAGCCCCTCTCTGCTGTCAGCTTTCTTGCCTCCCTCCCTCACTGCCCTGTCCCAGCCCCCACCCCATCCCTGCCTGCTCTGGGAGCCTTCTTCACCAGACGGTTTCCACGGAGCCCGTCAGCTGGGTGCCGGGAACAGCCTTCTCACTGGAAGCATCATGCCACAAGACGAGTACAAATCTCACTGTAGAAGCTTGCTCCCCATTCACTGCCATTGCTGCTTTGATTTATTTTGTTAGCAAACTTCTTTTGTGTGATGACAGGCTTCATGACAGTGTTTATAAAAGACAATTGCTTGCTCTTATCTCCTAAACGGAGGAGGAGAGACGAGTGGCGGAGGAGAGACGAGTGGCGATGCGCATCAGGAAGACACAATGGGGCCTGGAGAGAGGGCGGTGGAAGGCAGGGCTGGTCGGGCTGGGCAGGGGCTGGGGAGAAACCTCTCTGTCAAGGGAACGGCTGCCTGGACGCCAACCAGGGACGGGACTGGGGGAAGGCGGCAGCCAGCCCCATCTTCTGCTGTTGGCATCTTGGCCGCGGACCCCTATGGAGTTCAAATCCATCCAGCTGCCCTTTGGGGAAACAGAAGGTAATAATCGCCACCGACTAGTCTGCATGATCTGTGTGCGTAGGAGGAACAGAGGGCAGCGTCAGGAGCTTGGGCTCCAGAGTTAGACAGAACTCAGTGAGATCGAGTCCAAGTTCCTCCCCAGACTCACAATCCGGGCAAGTTCCGTGGGTCTTGGTTTCCTCATCTCCAAAACAGGATGAATTACTGTGCCCACCTCCCAGGGTGCGATGAGGCTGAAAGGAGGTAACTCTGAAGCACAGAGAACTGGGAGGCAGTGACTGGCACCGCACGTATGCCCGCAGCTCCCCTCAGAAAAGGAAGGCGTTAGACCCATGTCTTCCGGAGTTCCTATGATTGTGAATATATCAGTTTGTTTTGAATGTCAAGATACTGTTTTGGGACCTCACTCATGCTAGTTTGGACTGTTTATAATGGTTACTGGATATTGTTGGTAAAAAGTATAGGGAAGACAATTTTACTATATTTACTAGTAAAAACCATTTGAATTTACTTCTAAATTAATGCATTATTTTATGTAATATGGCTTTAAGCATATGTGTATCTAAATTAATAAATTAAATATTTAATAAACAAATTCAGTAAAGCTCCAGGATCCTTTAGGTTTTGACTTGTATTTGGAAAGACAGCACATGCATAACCACCCGGGGGGGGGCGGGGGTGACCATCACACCGTGACACGTGAGAAAACCGAGGCCCAGAAGGGGGCAGTGCCTTCCCCACGGTTCCTGAGCTCACGCATGGCAGAGCCCCGGGTGGAAGTGGGGTTGGGTCCTCAGAACCAGGCAGATCGGAGGCCTCCAGGGAGAGGTTTAATCTTTCTAAAGCCGGATCCTGACCCTCATGGTCTTCCGCAGAAACCCTATCAGCACTCGCAGTGCCTGCGGAACACAGGGGTCACCCCAGGCTGGCAATCAAGGTCCTCGGTCACTCACTCAGCTCTGGCTCTGCCCCTGTCTAGCTAAGGGACCCTGGCCTCGTCCCCTAACCACTTAGGGCACCAGTCTCCATGCCACCCTTGACCAGGTTCTGGGTGCATCTACCTGCTTTCACACACCCGATTTTCACTTCATCCTCTTTTTTTTTTTTTAAATATATTTTATTGATTTTTTACAGAGAGGAGGGGAGAGGGATAGAGAGTCAGAAACATCGATGAGAGAGAAACATCGATCAGCCGCCTCCTGCACGCCCCCCAGTGAGGATGTGCCCGCAACCAAGGCACATGCCCTTGACCGGAATCGAACCCGGGACCCTTGAGTCTGCAGGCCGATGCTCTATCCACTGAGCCAAACCGGTTCGGCCACTTCATCCTCTTGAGGATGCAGTGAGTTTTATGAAAAAGAAACCTGAGTGTTTCTGTTGTTTAAATCTGCCCAGTCTGGGACCGGTTTGGCTTTTGGTAAGGATATTGGTGTCAAATAATGCAAACAGCACTCATCCGAGGCCTCTAAGCTACTCGGATGTGATGGGTTCCCTCTCAGGTGGAACATGGCTCTCCCTTGCCCCTCCCGGGCCTTTCCACCACCACCTTGCTCTCCCAGTCTGCCCCTTGCACTCTCAGACCACCTCCCCGCTCCTTCTTTCCCAGGGCCGGTGCACATCTCTGCCCCCAGAGCCGCCCTGCGGAGACACACTCAGGGCTCTGCTCTCCCTGGACTCCCTTCTCGTGGGAAATCCTAGCCCTGAACTTGCAAATGGCCCAAGTGCTGGGATATACATGGAGAGGAGGTGGGCCCAGAAAGCTGAAAACCTACATGTTTTCCTTCTTTAGCCTATAGGTGGGCAAGATCACCTAACACAGTGGATCCACTGTGGAGATTTGGTTGTGCACCCTGGTGACCGTGTGCGTGGCTGACGGGAGCTGTGGCTGCCGCTGCCCAGCACCATGGAGAGTATTGTACAGCGTACCACCAGCCCAAGAAAAGATCACATTTCAAAATCTAAGTACGGTTTTTCCCGAATGCTTGCTGCTTGTGCACCACCTTAAAGTAACAGCGGAACCACCTAAGTCACCATCTGTAGGGTATTCCACTGTTGGGATATGCACTACCTTATTATCCCCCGAGGACGCACATTTGGGTCATTTTCAATCTTCCTGTATTGTAAGTAACGCTTCAATAAATAGCTTTTACCTAAATCTTTGCTCATCTATGCACTGTCTCTCAGGTAAACTCCTGGGCATGGAATTTTGGGTCAAAGAATATACTCGCTGTGAAATGTAACAGATTTTGCCAAACTGATATCAATAAGAGAAATACCCATTTGCATCACCCCAAAGCCCACATCTTTCTTATGCCTGCTCAGCCACATTGTTGTGTGGATACTTCTCTCTCTGGGTCTCAGAGTTGACCCGGCCTCCTGGGGACACTGTGCGGCCCCTCTCTGCTCCCTGCCACCGCCACGTCCAGCCCAAACTACCTTCGCGCCTGTGCGAGAGCATCTTGTTTAATCCTACCTTGTGGGGGAGGAAGGAAAAGTACCTCAGCACCATCTGGGACGTGAGGGCCCGAGAGGTCAAGCAATAGGTCCAGGTCCCAGGAGGATGGTGAGCAGGGACGAGAGGCCAGCGCCCTGCCTTCTCACCGACACCTTTCCCAGCACACCACCATTACCCAGAGATGGTGATGTGAGTCTGGGGAGGGCAGGGTGAAAAAAGTGTAATCAGAGAGGAATCAATGCCAGTAACAGTTATTTAAAACACTATTACAGCAAAAAAAAAAAAATAAAAAAAAATAAAAAAAATATAAAAATATAAAACACTATTACAGCGAGGCCCTGGGGTACAGAGATGGGACAAGACCCACTCCCAGCCTCCAGGGAGCTCAGAGTCCAGTGGGGAAGACAGGCCAGCCCTTGGGTCTTGTCACCTCGAGGTATTTGAACCCAGGGAGCTAGGTGAGGCAGAGAGGAGGCCATCTATAGAGCTGAGCCCAGAAGGCTGAGTGTGGAGTGGCCAGACTGAGGAATGAGTGAACAGTGTGTGCCTCCAAAGACGGGCTTGTGGCCAGTGAGCAGTGCTGTTGGGCTGGGGGAGGTGGACATCTACGATTCCCCTTGCTCCACATCTATTCCCCCTTCTGGATACAGTGGCCAGACTTTCCTCTGGGGAGCCAGCCCATCTTCCTGGTTCCAGGATGGACAGGTGACTGTAGCTGACCAATACGAACATTGCTCAGGGAGGTAAGGGACCAGCAGGCCAATGAGACACAACGTGGGGACAGGAAGATGGGAGAGAGGAACTCCCTACAGAGAGAACGCCTGCCTGCGCAGGAAGCCAACCTCAGGCAGGGGACTGAGAGGGACGGAGACTGGGACGAGTTAGTAGGGCCTGGAGGGTCTACTGGAATTCCAGTGTGTGGGCCAATTGATTCTGACTTTTCGCTTAAATCAGTTCAACTAGGATTTTGGCCACTTGTAACCAAGAGTCCGGACTAATGCAATAGGGTAGGAGGATAAGGTGCTGGTAGCGTGACTATGCCTTTTGGGGAAAAAAAAATCTGGACGGAGACTGGGACGAGTTAGTAGGGCCTGGAGGGTCTACTGGAATTCCAGTGTGTGGGCCAATTGATTCTGACTTTTCGCTTAAATCAGTTCAACTAGGATTTTGGCCACTTGTAACCAAGAGTCCGGACTAATGCAATAGGGTAGGAGGATAAGGTGCTGGTAGCATGACTATGCCTTTTGGGAAAAAAAAAAAAATCCCTGTTGGCTAAGAGAAATGAGAGGATGGGATGAAACGGGTCAATGACTCTTCTAGAAATCTCAGAGCCTGTAGGAATCTTTTCTGAGGTTTTCCCGTCAGGATAGATGGTCTAGTCTGGAATTGGAGTCAAATTATTAATTCATCAGTGCTGTTGGCACGTATCAACTTGTCTTAATTTCTGAAAATACACTCAGCCTTTCATACCCGTCTCTGTTCTCCGTCACCAAGAAGAAACGAGAACTCAGCAGAGATAAATCAGAGGGAACCTGGCCCTTTGTAAATGCCCGCTCGGCCGGAGATGGAGCAGCTGGCATTCCAGGGAGGCGTTGCCAGCAGAGGATTGAGCTCTCCTGTCCGCTTGGCGTCGTGGAGGGCTGTCCACGGGGCCTCGGACAATGCACTGGCAGATGGGCTGCTACGGATCCGGAAACTCACGCTCGCAAAGCCAGGAGAGGGGAAAAGAGCCTCCTCATTACACCGTCTTCTTCCCCTCGAGGTGAAGGACATAATTGGATCAAATGGAAGCAGGAGCCAGCCTCCTCCCGCCTCCCCGTGACAGACTTCCAAAATGGCTTCATTACCGAGGCCTCTGTAAATACACTGTGTGGAGAAAATGCCATTTGTAGTGCTGTAATTGCCCGATGAGCATCATTAGACGGGCCTTTAGAAAACACACAGAATGGAATCATTTTGGGTTTCGGAAGTCCTTTGGGCAAATCTTTCTCCATTCACTGTTCTCCACAAAGTGAGTTTCTGAAGGGGGACTCCTTGCCCAAGGAGGTGGCTCTGGCCAGTGACAGGCCTGCTCTGAGTATTCAACCAACACATGTATGAAGTGTCTTCTCTGTGTCAGACACGCGTCCAGTACTTGGGATACAGCGGTAAGTGGAACACACCAAGATCCCTACCCCGGTGAAGTTTACGTTCTGGTGAGAACTCAGAACACAGATGTGCCCATTTCTGGCCTGGCTATAGTGCCGCTGGCCATCCCTCGTGAGCTGGGGAGACACCTTACCAGGGGTTCTGGGGATGTGAGAAGCAAGTCCCGGCTGACCACACGGCTAACCTTCCCCTCAGAGAGACCTGATCTTCACCTGAGACCCACAAGAGTCCCACAAAGAAAGGGAGACTGTGACTCCTTCGCCTTAGGAGCCCTGCGGCCTTCTCTTTCCAGGCTCAGACAGACAGGGGGCGGGCGACCTGCCTGCACAGCGGCCAAGGAGCTGTGCCAGGAGAAGGGGGCTCCCAGGAGCTGGCTCACCTTGAATGAGATCTCATACTGCTCCCCTCCCCAGATCTCCAGGCCTGGGTCGTACCCGCCCAGCTCCCAGAACCACTTCCGGTCCACGGCGAACAGTCCACCGGCCATCACGGGAGACCTGTCAGGGAAGCAGAGCGTGGTGTGAAGACGTGGACCTGAGAGCACGCGGACACCGCTGTTCCCCTGCAATGGTGGTCCCGCTGCTCCATGAACACAGCCCATGTGATCCGCAGGGAATCCCAGGCCCTTCTGGGTAAGGGCCCAGGCCTTTGTCTTCCTTGCCTACACTTCCCTTCATAAATGCTACATTTTAACCAAGTGGACCCAATGTTCCTATACACGTTTAACACCAGGGAATCCCTGTGAAATGAAATCACAGCGTGTTCTCCCTGTGAACCTTGTAGCTGAATCATCTCTCTCTCTCCCCAGTCCTCCCACTAGGCCTTCCTGAGTCTGGCTGGGCTGTCAATTGTCTTAGCGACGAAAACCATACAGCTTCCTGGGCCTCCCCCAGACCTACAAAACCATCTTCGGGGAAGGAGCCGCGGGACCTGCGTTTCGGACCTGCTGCGGTGAGGGCTCTGTCTGTTCAGCACAGACACTTTGCTGAGAGGTGACAGAAGCCGCAGCCTCTGATCTTTGTCACACGGGGCTAAGGTGAATGCCACTCGCCCACGCTCCTCAGTTCGCTCGCCGAGTGCCGGCTGGAAGCAGGTGCTGGAGGCGTCTGGAGGAAAAGCAGCCAGACGGGTCCAGGGATGCCAGTGTGGCGGACAGAGGACCCCGAATACAGGTGGGGTCACAAGGGCCTCTGGGAGTGCAGATGTTTCTCTCTCCCTTCCCCTCTCTAAAATCTCAACGAAAAAACACACAGAAATAAAAGGGGTCCTCTTGACTATGACCAAGGGCTTGAATATCCCAGGTGCTGTAATGAACTAATTTAGCAATGAAACAACCTCACTCCTCACGTAGACCCCAGGAGGTAGGCCTCATCATTACAATCCTATTTTATGCAGGTAGAAACCAGGGTACAGAGTAACTTGCTCAAGGCTTCACAGCCACTAAGCAGGATTTAACCCTCTAAACGGCCACAGCCCACACCCTTCATGGCCACAGCACACCACCTCCTGTCAGGGAGGGGCAGTCGAGAAGGGGCAATTGAGTGAAACGATGGGAAACCCTCACTGCACCCTGGGCTCTCCTTTGCCTGCGGTGTGTCTGCAAAGAGGGATTTAACCACTGGGCCCTGTGCTGCCCGGTATGGGGCACTGATATGTGGCTGGTCTGGATTGAGATGTGCTGCAAGCGTACAGCACACAAAACTCTCAGCTTAGCTAAAATATATTACCAAAATGGATTTTACCTGCTTCTCTTTGCCTTTTCTACGTGGCTACTAGGAGATCTGAAAGTACATATGTGGCTTGCATATTTCTGCTGGACGGTGCTGATTTTAACCTCAACGAGGCTGCGTCCCGTTTACACAGCAGACCTACAGCGACACTTTCCTAGCTCACCTTGCTAGTGTATTTCTGAAAGTACCTCGGACTATAAGAAGATAAGGTGGCGATGGTATCAACTCTCTCCTGTCTTCTGAAGATTGTGGGTCTGGGTTTTCAGGCTGGGTTCTTAAATACGCTGCTCGGAGGGGTTTATTCATGAGACATCAAACTCAAGGCTCTGCACTCAAAAACCAGCCTGGCCGGCAGCCAGGGGCCTGGCTAAGGAGCTGCCTCATGGGGAGGCCTCACAACAGGTAGGCGATTGGCCTTAAGGTGTGTGGATGCTCGAGGCTGTGACTCCAGAGGGAGCCTCTCCTTTAGCCCGACCTATTTTCTGCAATAACAACAACAAGTCTGAGTGTCTAGTGTCTGCCGTGCACTTGACCGACATTATCTCCAGCTCTCACAAAGCCCTATCACTAGGCTCCTTTTCAGATGGAGGAATTTGAAATTCAGAAAGGCTATATACTCTGCACAAGGGCATGCAGGGAGTAAGTGGATGAGCCGCAATTCACACCGGGGTGTGCCACCGAAGCCCGAGTTTTTCAAACATCGTTACACCACGCTGTGCCTACAGGTTGCCCGTCTGCTGGCACCATGGGGAGGTGTGCAGAAAATGACCGGGATTTCTCTTGCGGCCTCTCCCCTGGGTTTTGTCCAAGTGCAATATAGAGGAGAGACTTCTGGAAGGAATCAGAGGACACAATGGAGGGAGAGCCCCTCAGGAAGGGCTCTCAACCTTGGCCACACATCAGTATCACCTGGGATCTTCAAAAAATGATGTCCAGCCCTGGCGACTGTTGCTCAGTGGTTAGAGTGTTGGCCTGAGCACCAAAGGGTCACAGGTTCAATTCCTGGTCAAGGGCACAAACCCAGGTTTGATCCCTGGCTCCAGTTGGGGCTCATGCAGGAGGCAACCAGTTGATGTCTCTCTTGTTCCAATGTTTCTCTCTCTCTCCCTCCTTCCCTCCCTCTCTTCCACTCTCTCTAAAAATCAATGAAAAAAATATCCTTGGGTGAGAATTAACAAACAACAAACAAACAAATAAACAAAAATGATGTCCAGATTTCACCCCCAGACTCTGGAGTAATTGGTTGGGGGTGAGGGGTGAGGGGTGAGGGTGACTTGCACATGGTGCCAATAGGCACCCAGGGTTGAGAGCTACTGCTCTGGGGTTGGGCCAACCCTTCAATATCCAGATGAGGAGACTGAGGCCTCAGAGGAAACTGGCTGGGCCTCTGCTACAAACCCATTGCATGACCTGAATGTGCCCTTTCCTCATCTCACAGTCAGGAGGGTGAACGGGCCAAGCCCCACCCTATGCACCTTTCAAATCTTAGAGCTTATGAATTGGCTCATGGCAAAGGGTCAAACCATACAGGGGGTTCTGGTTACCTTGAAAACTCCATTTCCTGGAGCAGCCCGTTCTGACTCAGCCTCTACCATGTGTCATCTTGGCAGGTGTCACCGCCTCTCTGACTCCGACTCTGCTAGCAGTGCCGGCCCATGTTGAGGACATAGGTCAGGAAAAGAACAAACGTCTGACCTGCTGAAGAGGCACTGGGGCTCTGCTCACGCAGCTCCATCGCCCCGGCCCCCTCCATTTCCTCAGGGAAGCCCACCTCTGCGCCTTTGCCACTTCATTGCTGGATGACCTAGGTAACTTATTGTAACCCTGGTGTCCACATTGGAAAACATGGATACTAATTTAAATAAAAGTTGAGAGGGTTAAAGACGATCAGGTTGTGATGTGCTCAGCACGCGGTGCCTGGCACTCAGAAAGTGTTCAGTAAGTGGTGATGACGATGATAATTACAACCGGAGGCTTGAGGGAGGGAGCATGCGCAACTCTGCTCAGCCCCCGTTGGCAATGGCAGCAAACTGCGCAGAGGCGGGCAAGGGCGAGGTGACCAGCTTGGTGGTCCATGAGCTGAGGCTCTGACACGCTGGGATGGACTGTGCTTCTGGTTGGGGACCTCTGCCCTGGCCCCTCTGCACTGGACTTTTGGGGGAGCTGGCGATCCTGAGTTGTGTGTGTTGGGGAGGGGGTCACCGGGTCAGCTTAGCTACTGGGACCAGCCGGGTGACTCATACTTACTCAAATGGGTCACTGGGGTCAGCCTTCTGCAGTTCCGGAGGGATTGGGATCCGCTTGTAGTACATTTCCCAGTCAAAGGCGCCCCGCATGGCATCCCCCGCCTGGGTCTCATACCGGAAGTCATCGTGGTCAATCACGTCAATCATCGGGCACACGATGGTCTTGCGGTTCCGAGCGATGCGGTCTGAAGAAGCCGAGAGATGCCCATTAGGGAGGCAGGATCGGGGAGCAGCTAAGTGGTTGACCCTGTTCTGCAGCTTATTCGAGTTTTTAATGTGTTCCCTGGGTGAATTATCTGAACACTTGAGCTTGAGAATCCTGGAGAAGGGAGGGAGCAAGCTTTAAAAAAGATGGACCAGGGCTCCTATCCCAGTCCTGACGCCTAAGACGGGGGGGACCTGGTCCAGCTACATAACTAACATCTCCAAGACCCAGCATTCTCCTCCGGGGGTGCCAGTGAGCTGCTGGGGTAAATATCTCCCAGCGAGAGGCAAGTGGGCGGTGCGGGTGTGTGTGTGTGTGTGTGTGTGTGTGTGTGTGTGTGTCCCAGCTTTGGGCCAGGAGTCAAATTCAAGACTTGGAATGGGGAGTGTGGTGAGGTGAGAGTAGGTGGGCATCTGCCACCTGGGGTGTGTTTACCCCTCCCCCACCTACTGAAGTGGAATCTCTGAGGGTGGAGATGGAGCAACCTTGTGACAGGCTTCCTGGGGATTCTTAACGAAGCAGAACACCCTTCTCCAGGGAAGGAGCTAGAGCAGGCCTCCCTTCCTCACTATTCATGGCCATTCAGGGGATCTCACTTCAGGGGAGGGTTTGAGCTCTGCTGGGCACTGGCTGACTGTGAGAGGTAAGAGGTCAAGGGGCTGCATCAGCGCAGCAGTGTTCAGTGCTGGGCTCACTTGGGGACAGATGCCCAGGTTCGAATCCTGCTTTTGTCACCTACTAGCGGTATAACCTTGGGAAAGGTCATCCGATGCCTCGGAGTCTCGGTTTCCTTGCCGACAAAATGGAGGAAGACAGCGCCTATCTCATGGGGTCTCTGACGACTGAGAGACAATGAGGCAAGGCGCCTAGCACGTGATCAGTACTCCCGACGCCGTCTCTGACCAGGGTTGCTGACAAGCTCAGAAGCAGGCGCTGGAAGGCTGAGCGTCTCCCTCGTTCTCTCTGCCCCTGAGGTTTCTCATTTGCAAGATGCTGATAATAATGCCTGGCCTGCCTGTTCTACCACGGAATCATCAAATTCAAATGGGGATGTGGCCTAGAAAGCTAGGAGACTAGCAGAGCCATGAGACGATGATGGTGATGATGATGATGATGATGATAATGATGGAGGAAATGATGATCAACAGCAGTTTTCCTTTGGGGTGCTGATTCCTTCTCACTCAGAAATGCTCGCTCTCCAAAGAAGGTAGACTGAGCTGTGCTCAGAGGTGTAAATGGTTTCAGAGACAAAAGCCATAATGGGCTCTGTCTGCTGATCATATTAGCAGGGCAGACTTTTAAATCTACACCAGTGGTTCACATTTCTATTGCAAAAAGGAAAGAAAAAAAGAGGGGGGATGCTTCTTCCGTGTATGTCGGCAGATTATGAAAATTACCTTCATGTATTTCCATAGAAACAGAGTTAAGGGCTATTTAGACGACCAGTTCGGCTTCCTGCCCCACCACTCCATTCTCTTTATGAGTCACCGAATGACCCAAAAAATGGGTTGTCCCTTCAGGACTATCAATTAGGCGATTTATGGTGAGGCATTTTTGTTTTTTGTTCTCTTTCAGTCATGAGAGGCAGAGGCAGACCTCTTGGTTTAATGAAATCAACTGTTTACCAGAGAATCTGGGTTATATCCTTTTCCTAACCACACACAAGTGCATAATCTAACACGAAGGTCCATGCTGATCTGTGTGGGGACCCAGCACGCTGGTTATCCCACTCAGCTGTGTGGGTTTTGGGTTCTGTCCTCTCCTTTGAACGGTGGCCTAACCAGTGCTCCTCAAAGCGCGGTCCCTGGACAGCAGCCCTGGCACCACCTGGGCGCTGGTTAGAAATACAGCTTCTCAGGCCCCACCCTGGACCCCCCGAATCGGAACCTTGGGGTGGGTCCCGGGACTCCGTTTTAACAAGTCTTCCAGGTGATTCTGAGGCGCACTCACGTTCACCCTAAACTCCAGTCCTCTTTGCTCCCTAAGCTTTCTGTTACGGAGAGCATAACCCTCCACTTCTGAGGGGTTCGCTTGCTCTCTGGATTGGTAGCTCTCCCCCAATCTGCCTCCATCACCATCCCTCTCCTGACTCCCAGGCCCAGTGGGACATTTCCTCTTCAATGTCCAACTGTCCGCACCGGCGCACTGCCTTTATCAAAGCGGAGACCTGGGGATGCAGGCCTGGTTCTCCAACCAGCAAGGAGACACCGGCATCCGATCCTCGTGTCTCCCTTCTGTCCTCCAAGCTATGGTGGACGACTCCTGCAGCACGCTGCCCTGCGTCTATAGTCCTTCCCTCGTAGCTGTCATAAACTCTCCAAAGAGGACTGAATTTAGGGAGGCAATGTGGAATCATGAAAGACAGACTTTGGAGCCAGACAGATGGTGACTTTGACACTTATGGCCCAAGGGAATAAGTGAAACATTCAATATCTCTGAACTTCAGTTTCTTCTACTATAAAAAAGGGATACGTCTGACCTGGCATAGTTTTGTGAGAGTTAGAGACCATGCAGTGAATAGTAACTGCTCTCAGTTTGGTTCTTAATGGTAGACAGCCTTGGCTTGCTTTCTAAGAAACCTTGAAGTAATCTGGGGGAGCAATCTTGTCACTAGAAACTAATGTGCTGTATGAGTTTGGACAAGTCACTTCCCCTCTCTCTGAGTCTCAGCTCCTTTCTCCGGAAAATGAAGGAACAGGACCGAATGGGTTGCTCAGGTCCCTTTGAGCACTCCTGAACTTCTGAGTGCACCCGGCAGCATGCTGGGTGTACCTCAGCAGGCAAGGGAACCTTTGTGTCTGGGGTCAGTGGCGGCTGGCTCCTTCCACGTCGTCTACCTTGTCTCGGGAGAGTCCCTTACCGAGCAAGGGGGGGAGCCAATTGACATTGGCTTCACAGTGTGAGTCCAAGAATGTGATGACATCCCCAATTGCCGCTGAGGCCCCCAGCATCCGGGTCCTTATCAGCCCTTCCCGTTTCTTGGTTCGGAGAATCCTCACGCTGGGGAAATGGGCCATGTAGTCTTCAAGCGGCTTCTTCAGGTGCTCTGGGAGGGAGACAGGAGAGGAAAGATGGATGGTGGGTAAGAAGAGCTGCTCAGTAACCTTATTCTTGTGACCTCTCCCTTACCTGTGCACTGCACTTTACAGTGAGACACAGCTCTCCGGCACACTGCCTCACAGCACCTTTCCAGTACAAACTGCACACTTTGAAAATGACAAAACCTTATTGAAAGGAACTGAAGACCGAAATAAATGGACAGGCAGTTCATGTTCTTAGATGACTTAATATTGTTAAGATGTTAATAAGACCTCCCATATTGATCTACAGAGTCAACGTGATTAAAATCACGGCTAATTTCTTTGCAGAAATTGACAATTGATTCTAAAATTGACAGCTGATTCTAAAATTTATGGAAATACAAGCGATGAAGGGACCCAGAATAGCTAAAACAATCTTTTTATTATTTATACATGAGTGTTTATAGCAACACTATTCACAATAGTCAGGTGGTGGAAATAGCCCAAGTTTCGAATGTCTTATGAATGCTATCAACAAATATAGAATATATCCATACAATGGACTATTATTCAGTCATAAAAAGGAATCAGGAACTGATACATGCTACACCATGGGGGAATCTTAAAAACATTATACCAAGTAGAAGAAGCCAGACACAAAAGGCCACCTATTGTATGATTCCATTTGTATGAAATTCCGGAATAGGTAATCCAGACAGACAGAAAGCACATTAGTGATTGCCAGGGCCTGGGGCCCGGGGAATGGGGAGCGGCTGCTTAATGGGTATGGGGTCTTCTTTTGGGATGATAAAAATATTTTGAAACTAAATAGAGGAGATGGTTGCACAACACTGCAAATCTACTAACTGCCATTTAATTGAATACTTGAACATGGTTAATTTTATGTGAATTTGACCTCAATTAAAAACATGGATAAAGGATGTAAAATTAGGTACATCTCTAAAGAAAATATACAAATGGTCAATAAACATGTGAAAATGTGCTTATCATCATCATCAATCATCAGGGAAAGTGAAAGTCATCAGTAGTATGTGACACCATAGTACTTTACATCCCCCAGGACTGATAGAATCAGAAAGTCAGATAATAACAAGTGTGAACAAGGATGTGAAGAAATAAGCATCTTCATACACTATTGGTGGAAATGTAAAATGGTGCAGCTACTTAGGAAAACAATCTGGCAGTTCCTAAAACAGTTAAACACAGTTATAACCCAGCAATTCCACTCTGAGGCATACACCCAAGAGAAATGAAAACACATGTCCACACAAAAACTTGTACACGCATGTTCATAGCAGCAACATTCATAATAGCCCCAAATTGAAAACCATCCAAATGTCCATCAAACAGTTTGTATATATATATATTTTAAAAAATGGTGACCAGAAAACAAAATGTAGAAGAGCCATACAATAGAATATTATTCAGCAATAAAGAAGGAAACAAGCTATTGCAATAATATGGACGAGCCTTAAAAATATTATGCTAGGTTGCCGAAACCGGTTTGGCTCAGTGGATGGAGTGTCGGCCTGCGGACTGAAGGGTCCCGGGTTCGATTCCGGTCAAGGGTATGTGCCTGGGTTGCGGGCACTTCCCCTGTGGGGGATGTGAAGGAGGCGGCTGATCAATGTTTCTCTCTCATTGATGTTTCTAACTTTCTATCTCTCTCCCTTCCTCTCTGTAAAAAATCAATAAAATATATTTTAAAAAAATATTATGCTAGGTTAAAGAAGCCAGACATATAAGACTAGATATATGATTCTTCTTATGTGACATTTCTGGAAAGGTAAAACCACAGAGACAGAAAGGAAATCGGTGGCTGGCTGAAGCCGGGTTGGAAGTGGGGGTTGACTGCAAACAGGCACAAGAGAACTTTTTGAAGTGACGGAAATATTCTAAAAATGAATTACGGTGTTAGTTTCACAACTGCAACAATTCACTTAAAAACACATTGAACTACAGACTTAAAATGGGTGATTTTTATGGAATGTAAATTATATCTCCATAACGCTGTTAAATTCTAAAAAAAATCAATTGTATTTCTATACACTGGCAAAACACAATTGGAAAGTACAACAAAAATAGCATTTGTAGTAGTCTCATGTATAAAGACCCAAATAAATGAATAGATAAATAATATTTATAGATTGAAAGACTCCGTATTTAAAGCCAGTTCTCAGCCCAGAAATAAACCCGTGCCTTTATGGTCAATTAATATTTGACAAAAGAGGCAACAATATACAATGGGGCAAAGATAGTCTATTCAATAAATGGTACTGGGAAAATTGGACAGATACGTGCAAGAAAATAAAACTAGATCACTTTCTTACACCATATCCAAGAATAAATTCAAAATGGATTAAAGAGTTAAATGTTAGACTTGAAACCATAAAATTTCTAGAAGAAAAGATAGGCAGTAAAAACTTGGTCATTTCTTGTAGCCATATTTTTTCTGATATATCAACTTGGGCAAGGGAAACAAACAAAAAATATACAAATGGGACGACATCAAACTAAAAAGTTGTTGCGCAGCAAAGAAAACCATCAAAAAAATGAAAAGACAACCCACTAAATGGGAGAACATATTTGTCAATGGTACATCTGTTAAGGGATTAATATCCAAAATTTATAAAGAACTTATACAACTCGATGCCCTCCTCCCCTGCACCTACCTCCCTCTCCGCTGCTCAGAAGGCTGCAGCCATGAAAGCGCATCCATCTGCCTTGGGAGACACGTCCTGTTGGCGGTGTGTGTGCCTGGAGCCCACCCTGTCACCGGGCCTGAACCGCGCGCAGGCCTGGGCCTGGGCTATAGACAACTTCCCTGCGCTGCGCCGCCCCTCCTGCGACCCCCGCCTGGCCCCTGGGATGCGGGGGTCCGGGAGCTGAGAGGGGCCAGGAACGCGGCCGGGACCCGCAGTCCCCTCGAGGGGAGGCTCAGGCGCCGGCGCACATCCCTGTGGCCCCTGAACCAGCCAGGAGGCGCCAGCCCCAGTGGGGACAGAGGGACCGGGCTCCTGGCGCTGCGCTGAGCCCCAGCCTTCCACACCAGCGCCCAGCACCCAGCTGCACCCCAGGAAGCGGATGGAAGGCGGCCAACAGCTCGAGGAGACGCACCCCTGGGGACCCCGAGACTGCCCTGTAGGCAGCCCTGCTGCTTCTTTCTCTCCTGCAGGACGCACAGACTTTCCTGGGACAGATCCCTCCCTGAGTGCAGTCCATAACGTGCTAAGGTACTGACGTGGCTTTTGCCTCTACTTCGCTCTCTGTTCGCTTCTGGAACCTGTGGACCATGATTAAACCCCGGATCCTTAAACACACACACACACACACACACACACACACACACACACACACAACTTAAACAACTCAACACCAAAAAACAAACAATCCAGTTAAAAAAATGGGCAAAGGACCTTTCCAAAAGGAGAAACAGATGGTCAGACATATGAAAAGATGTTCAATGTCACTAATCATCAGAGAGATGCAAATTAAAGCACAATGAAATATCACCTCACACCTATCAGAATGGCCATCATCAATAAATCAACGAACAAGTGCTGGAGAGGATGTGGAGAAAAAGGAACCCTCGTGCTCTGTTGGTGGGAATGCAGACTGGTGCAGCCACTGTGAATAGCAGTACGGAGTTTCCACAAAAAATAAAAAATGGAACTGTCTTATGACCTAGCAATTCCACTTCTGGGAATATATCCTAAGAAACCTGAAACACGAATCCAAAGGAATACATGCACCCCTATGCTTAGTGCAGTGTTATTTACAATAGCCACGCTAGTGAAGCAGCCCAAGTGCCCATTAGTAGATAAGGGGATAAAAAGCTTTGGGACAGCCCTGGCTGGGTGGCTCAGTTGGTTAAAGCATTGTCCCGTATACCAAATGGATGTAGGTTCAATCCCCGGAAGGCAACTGATTGATGTTTCTCTCTCACATCAATGGTTTTTTCCTCTCTTTCTCCCCTTTCTCTCTAATATCAATAAAAATATCCTTTGGTGAGAACTTTTTTTAAAAAAATGGGAGCACAAGGGACCTTTCTGGGATGAAGCAATTTCTGTATCTTGATTGGGGTGCTGCTTTCCCAGGTGTATACATTTGTTAAACCTCATGGAACTGTATACTCATACTATCTGTACATTTTTTTCACTGTTTGTAACTTTGAGCTCAAGTACAAAATATATTGGTCAAAACACACATCCTTTTGGTTGGGGAAGCTGGAGTGTAGTGGAAGTGTCCCTGACTGGGGACCCAGAGAATTGGACTGTGCTCCCCGGTTTGGCACAGTGAGCCCATCACTTATTTCCTCTGAGCCGTCTCTGAAATCAGAGTTTGGACCAGAAGGTCTTCAATGGCCCTGAGCCCAGGCCTCACAGAGCTCTTGCCAGCCCCTGGGGTGACCACCTTCCCTCACCAAAGCCCAAATCCTGCTCTGACTTCCCTCCATCAGGCTTCAGACTGGAAGGCCCCTCCCGCCCTCCAATCAGGGGGGGTGTCCAAATCACCTGGTGAGCGGGCTATAAGTAAAGCTGCGGGGCATCACCCAGGCCATGATGATATGACAGACCGAGGGCAGCATCCAGCATCTTTGGTTTTACTTGACCACAATCGGGATTGCGATGCACAGCCAGGCCTGGAACCCACTGGGGTACTTCTGTCTCTTCATTTCATAGACAGAAAGCTGAGGTCCCGAGAGGGGAAGGGCCCACATCCGGCACAGTTAGCAGCGGATCCCTGTTTCACGCCAGGATCCCCTGGCTGCGTGTCCAAAATCTACTGAACCTTTTATTTTTCTAACCCAGGAAAGAAATGAATCACTTTCACTCGTAAGGAAGGTTATGATTTGCAGAGCAGCTGCACATATTTTATCTCCCTTGGTTCATAAAATCATACTCTGCATCTGACAGATGAGAAAATTCATGCTCAGAGAAGAGAAGAAACCGGCCTGAGGTCATATAGCCAGTAAGTTGCTGGGCTCCCTGTAGAAGCTTATGCTCTCCCCTTCCAGTCATGTTTTCCCAACGCTGACAGTCATCTACTGCTGCATGATTTTTTAAAAATATATATTTTATTGGTTTTTTACAGAGAGGAAGGGAGAGGGATAGAGAGTTAGAAACATCGATCAGCTGTCTCCTGCACACCTCCTACTGGGATGTGCCCACAACCAAGGTACATGCCCTTCACCGGAATCGAACCTGGGACCTTTTGTCCGCAGGCTGACGCTCTCTCCACTGAGCCAAACCAGTTAGGTCTCTGCATGATTTGTGCCTCTTCTACTTATCCTACTACAACTTACTTAGACTTTTTAAAGCAACTCGCTTTGCCTGGCTGGCATGGCTCAGTGATTGAGCGTCAACCTAAGAACCAGGAGATTACGGTTCAATTCCCAGTCAGGGCACATGTTTGGGTTTCAAGCTTGATCCCCAGTAGGGGGCATGCAGGAGGCAGCAGATAGATGATTCTCTCTCATCATTGATGTTCCAACCTCTCTCTCCCTCTCCCTGAAATCAATATAAACTTTTTTTTTTTTTAAAAAAAGATAAACAGAGAGAAGATGATCTACACATACAGCAGAGGCTGGAAAACTGAGACACCCCAGATGCCTTCCTGCTCGCCTGCAAAGATTAATATGGCTTCTCCCGCCCTTTCCCACTTATCCTTGGAACAGTGACTCTGTAGAAAACAGAAATCAATTTTCCCTAATTGAGGGACTAAATCTTTCCAAAAGAGACTTGCTTGGGCATTGAGACAAGACAGCAAAAGGCATGATCACTCTCCAGATAGGCTGCTGTTGGGGCAGGAAACTGTCTTTAAAAAAAAAAAAAAGCCGTAGTCACTGTGACAAGTGCTTCTTCTTGGCTGGGTTCAACTGGTAAGTCATTAACCGGAGGAGGAGATAATCTCCCGTACTGCACACCGCTACTCCCCTCTGAATTAGAAATATCACCGGCCCAGCTCTAATCACTGAGGGCCCCACTCGGGCAGGCCCCATGGCTGAAATCACCCCGAACGCAGATGGCTGCATCATTACAGACTGAGCAATTAAGGGCTTTTGACAGCTTGTGGTAACGTCGGAGCCATTATTTAGGGGCAATTATGCTCCTCCCGTCCTTATTAGAAAGTGCACTTACACAAAATCAAGATTGTTGCCTGCTTTTGCCACTTGGATGAGGACATTCCATAAAGTCATAGACTCTTAGAGCCGAAAGGGACATTAGGTGAAGAAGATGATGGTTGTGCTTCTGTCAACGATCACGCTCGCACACGGAGCTCCCTGCTTCACATACATCAAATAGGGTGCTATGGCCCCATTTCAGAGAAGAAGATGCCATGAGGCTTGGCATGGGCCATGTGGCCTGCCCAAGGAACAGTTTATAAAAGATGAAGCCAAGGTGTAAAGCCCAACCCTGCCTGCCTGCAAATGAGCAGGCTCTTCCTACTGCACCCAATTCTCCCTCGGCTGTTGTTCAGCCAGTCCTTTCATCCTACCCATTGGGGCCTAGGGAGGCCAGAGAAGGTAAACGTGAGCCTGTGACACAGTGCTCTTAACCCTGGGATACCTCCCCCCTCCCCCCCCGCATCTTCATAAACACTAGGGCAGGGATAAAAGAGCCTTCTCCAACGTGCCATGCTCATGGGTTTATAATGGAGACCTACAGCTGTGTTAAGAAAGATTCTGCGGCGATGTCCTGGCTCGGGGTGAAAGTGTCAGGGCTGAGAACAGATGTCTGCCCTGAAGCAGCAGGGAGGCAGCTGCCCTAATGTCAAATATGCATCATTCCTATTCCAAGGGCTGCTCTGATTGTGAAAACAATACAGAATTGCTTTTATTACCCCTCGAATTTAATGACGAGCCAGAGCCATCCAACAAGGAGGAGGCGGATTCTGAAGGCGAGCCCCATCATTGTCAGGCTCTCAGTAGGTGTTGGAAGAGCACGCATCAGAGAGCTCACAGGTGTCTGTGTACTGCCTGCCTGACTTCACCCGCCAGCACCTGCCTCTGCCTGGGGCTCTCTGCACCCACATGGCGAACCTCAACCAAGGATTGTGGTGTTGGTGGGTAATCACCCCAGCACCCTTGCTGCCTCTGGTGGGCTGACCCCGGACAAGTGCACGGGGCTGACTCCCAGGGCTCCCAATGGGTCACGTGGAGTTGCTGCTGTGGTGCCCAGGCACCTACTGGCGGCCTCCCCTTCCTGTTCTCACGTCCACACTCTCACTAGTGTTCTCCCAAATTTCCTCCCCAAATAACTACTCTGTACTCAAATTCCGACTTGGGCTCTGCCTTAGGAAACCCACACGAAGACACATTCCAGGTAGCAGGTGTGACTGGAGGAGCTACCAGGCTGACTCTGTGGTCTCATGACTTCCCTACATCAACACATTGTTCTCTGGTGCCAGTTTCTATAAATAATGGTGATCTCAGGTTCAGGCTCACCCATACCAGGCACTAACCCAAGGACTTCTCACGAATTTACTCATCTCGTCTTCACAAACACTCCATAAGGCAGGTCACGATTAGTGGCCCTATGATGAGGAAACGAGTACTTTCCCTAGATCCACACAGTCTGGCTCCAGAGTCTAAAATCTTCTTTGGTAAACTTTTTAAAAAACAATGTATTTTTATTGACTTCAGAGAGGAAGGGAGAGAGAGAGAGAGATAGAAACATTAATAATGAGAGAGAATCATTGATTGGCTACCTTCTGCAGGCCCTACACTGGGGATTGAGCCTGCAACCCAGACATGTGTCCTGACCAGGAATCAAACCATGATCTCTTGGTTCATAGGTCCACGCTCAACCACTGAGCCACCCGAGCTTGGCACTTTGCTAAACTTCTTAAAAAATTAAGAATCCTTTCAAACACATTTTTGAAAAGTAGGATAGAATAATAAACCCCATATTGACCCATCACTCAGCTTCAAAAACTGTCAACTGCTGGTCACTCCTGTTTCACCCCCACCCCCGCCCCCACCTATTGGGTGATACTGGGGCTGCGCTGGGAGAGGAGGGCAGGGGTAACATGGGAGCACATGACACCCATGGGACTAGCACCTGTCCTTTTCCTCAGAGCACGCCGGATGAGTTACCTCAACGCCGGACACAAGTGTCTTAGGAGTACTTGCTGACCATCTCAGGGGACTCCCTACAAGGAGGGTGGGGCAGGTTCCATTAATTCCGGTGTTACCAGGGAGGAAACTGAGGCCTGGGGAAAAGAAGACCTTGCCCCACATCTCTCAGCTGGTGGGGTCTAAGTGAGGACCCTGCACTTCTCCAGTTCTTGTATATTCCACCTGAACACACACACACACACACACACACACACACACACACACAGCCTCTCCCTACTGTCTGCTCTGAGGGCACCTAGGACTCGAGGATGGTCCTACCTCACAAGCTGTGGCATAGATGGTTACATTCCAAGGAGTTGCTGTGAGTTGAATGGTCCCCAGCCACCTGCCCT
>NW_006292696.1:4361614-4369645 GCF_000327345.1 Myotis davidii | reverse complement strand
CCCCCCCCCCCCCCCCCCCAGTCTCCAGAACTGTGGGAGAACCCACTTTTGCTGTCTTAAGCCACATGGTTTATAGCGCCTCATTATGGCAGCCCTCGGACTGAGACAGAGGGGGCCCCTCATGCACTGGCATGTAACTTCGACGCAGCAAGAAGGTGGCCCGGGTCCAGGCCACCACTGTCCCTGTCTGGACCGCTGCAGTCACAGCCGACTGCTGTCCCTCTTCAGCCTCGTCTGCACATAGCAGTTCGGGTGGTCTCTTAGAAGTAAACTGCGCTCGTCACCCTTCCACTCTCTTGTTTAAAACCCCTCCATGGCTTCCCATGGCTCCTGGAAGAAGATCCAAAATCCTTACCAGGAACCATAAGGCTGTGCACGGCTGGTCTCTGCCCCATCTCCAGCCTCATCTTGCCCTTCCTTCCTTATTATGCACCCCCCCTCTCTCACGCCTCCACCATCTGCTTTCAGGTGTCCAAGGGCCCATAATGTCTCCTCCTGTCACTGCTGGTCCTTCTGCCTGGCTTTCTGAAATCCCGAGCCCCTCCATTCATTTCCCCCTAATTAATTCCGGCTCCTCCCTCAGGTCTCGGCTCCGACTGCAGCTCATCACTGAATCCTTTCCTGCCCTCAAGACTCAGCAGGTGCCCAGGGGGCCCTGGAACTTGTCCTTCACGCCACTCAGCTCAGCTCATCCGACTGCATTAGTGGACTCTGTCTCCCCCATTCTAAGCCCCAGGAGGGTGAGCTCTGACAACACTCTGCCCACCAGTGATCCCCTCGTGCCTAGTGCAGAGCTGAGGCTCCCGCAGAACCCTGCTAAATCCACGCGCCTTCCTCCCCTGTTCCATGTGATCTGACCTCTCTGAGAGGGAAGCAGGTCACGGTTCATCATCCTCGTTTCAAGACGAGGGAAGTCAAGTTCAGAAGACGTTGTTCTGGTGCACGGCTACACAGCCAGTAGGCTAAGTGGTGAAGACAGGACTCCGATCCAGTTTGGTTTGTTCAGAAATCTACCGCTGTGTGCAATCAAACTAATTCCCAAGTGGAATACCAGAGTTTCAATCTCTGCTGCCATCGAGGCTGTCAGATGCCTGCTCAGGAGCCCCAGAAACGAAGGCGCCCTGTGTGTCCCACGCCCTGGCAGGACCCCGGCATGTGGGAGAGGGCCCTGTGGACAGGCCAGCGAGGGAGGGGAGGAGAAAGGGAGGAGAAGGAAGTCCCAGACCAGACAGATCAGCACAGTCCCAGTGTCAGTGGGGTGCAACGGCCTCCAGGGGGCTGTTAATCATGCAGAGGCTGCGGCGGGAGAGGCTGCCCTCTGCACACTCGGGCGGCTTCTGGGAGCTGTGGACGTTCTGGGTCTTGTCATGTTTCAGCTCTGCCGAGCGTCTGGCTGTTAAAGTGTCATAGCTCATCTGCTTCCAGACTGATTTATTTATTCACATGTCTTAGACAGTGTATTCTAAAGCACTGCCAACCCATTTGTAGGAGGGAGGGCACACAGCAGTCAAAAGCGTCATCCTGTGCTTCCGTGGCTGGGGTGGTGATCGCCGTTCCGTTGCGTTCAATCTCTAGTTGGGGTGCATAGAGGAGGCAACCCATCAATGTTTCTCTCTCTCAAATCAATAAAAAATATTTTTAAAAAAGTGTCCTGCTTTGATACTCAGGTTTTTCCAGCCCAAAGAAACCTGTTAAGAGGAGATGGACCCTCATCCTTATCGTCACTGTCAATGCCAGGGTGTGCTCGGGCCCTGTGCTAAATGCTGTTCTTTAGCCACATTGTCTCATTTCATCACCATGACAACGCTATTAGGGGAAACTGAGGCTCAGGAAAGTTCTATGCTGACCTGTGTTCAGACAGTTCGTAGATGACAGCCAGGAGCTGACAGCAGGTGTTTTGATCCCACACTGGCATTATGAACCAGGAAACTATACCATCCCTTCATGGTCTCTCCATTCTGCCTGGTGGGTACCGATCTTGAGTCCCATAATCTCCACCTTATCTCCCATTCCCTGGGATGTCCAGGGCTTTCACTTGCTTGGAAATCTGACAGATACTGACAGATAGGTAAGTATAAATAGCGGGAAGTTAGTGAGGTCGGGAAGGAAAGCTATGATTGCACCAGGAAGGGTTTGGCAGGTGAAACGCACAGGCATTTAAGCACCATTTACTTTTCCATTTGGAAAAGGAAGACAGACCAGCCCTTCAGGAGACGTCCTTTTTCTGGCCCTGAGTCCCAGGCAGGAACTTTAGAGACTGGAAGAGCTGAAAGGGGCCTCAGAGATCAGCTCGAAGACCTTTTTCATTCTCCTTTGACCTGGACTTTCTCTGTGAAACAATCTAAGGCGTAACAGAAACGAGCCATTTCTTTTCCCCTTTCTCCTCCCTAACCTCCTCTTCTTCTTGATAATAGCTTTATTGAGATATAATTCACGTACCATACGATTCACACAAGTCCATGTCAACCAGCTGCTCCTCGTACTGCTGAGAGTGGGGAATCAAGCGAGGGCCTTTCTGCTGGAGATTCAGCCCAGTTTAATCAAGGAAGCATTCACTGCACGCCTGCTGTGTGTCTGGCATGATGTGGCCATAGTCCTTTCTGTTGCTCTAACACAGTGGGTTTCAAAGTGTGGTCCCCAGACTGCTGGCATCAGCGTCACCTGGGACCTTGTTAGAAATGCCAGCTCTCAGGCCTCACCCCAGACCTACTGAATCAGACGGCTGTGGCCCACTGAGCTGGACTTCAATTCTCCAACCTTGACAATCATTCGTACAGTGAAGTCCCCGGTGTGGGCTTGAGATCTCTGGGACGCGTCATGGGTGAAGAAAGTCATTCCTCCCAAATGGCCAATTTCCTTCCGCCAAAGACTCCAGAGAGCACCTAGGAGGTGTCTCTCCTCTCCCCACAAGAGCTGCCAGGGAAAGGTGTGCATCGGGGCTTTGGCATCTATGGGCCTATTGTCTCAGCAGCTGGGAAGTGTCAAGGACACAGCAGATCAGAGGGCACTGAGGTTCAAGAGCCAACACAGCTCCAACATCCCTGACTCGGGTTCCAACCCTGTCCTACTCAATGTCCCTTTACGTAACAGTTACTTTGTATGGCCCGCTTTAATATTCTAAAATATAATTTGTAAACAATAAGACCTGCTTACGACCCAATTTGAAATAAAAATCTATGTATTGCCCCACTGTGATATAAAGGAGAAATAACAGAATAACACATTTCAAAACGCAAATGCTTGAGGTGACTGCATGAAGACGGAGATATAGCCAAATGCCTGCACCTACACGTCATATTCTGGAAAACATGTGAGTTCACCGTACAGACTGGTATAGGTATGGGGGCTGGCAACTCCGGTACCACGAGAAGCACTACTGTTGACGTAATTTCCTAGAACAGTGAGCTGCTGGTGGGGTTCCAAGCCCAACAAGTACAATCTTCCGCCGATACACAGGGATTCCTGGGAAAGGCAGCACAGAGGCACCCTGGGGAGGAGAGAGAATTCACCTTGACCCTGGGGAGACGCCACATGTGACTGGAAACTGTTTTCGGAGGTGGCGAATAACGGGGAGGTGAGAAAGGAGGAGGTTGGGTGAAGTGCTCACGGGCATATTTCCTAATAAAATACTTTTCTGGAGGGAAACTGAGGGAGGAGGCGAGGGGAACTAGTGAGGCCGGGCATTGTGTGTGTGGCCCAGAGGCTGGGGGAGAATAGGAATGTCTAGGAGAGTTGTCAGGGTGTTGCTATGGAGTCTGTGACATAAAACCCCTCCTTCCCTCTTCCATCAAGTTTTCAGGAAAGTCTCCAGTCCTTCCTGGTACTTGGACACACACGGATTCTCTCAAGGGGCTCCCGGGTGAGCGCTGGAGCAGAAGCCAGCAGCCAGGGAGGTAGCTGACTCTGGCTTGCATCCACTGGGCGCCAGGCATTGTCCGAGGCACTTGGTCGACTTCGCCCCACACACAACCTTCGCTGCCACCCTATGGGGTTAACGCTACAGAGGCAGAAATTGAGACTCCATCTGACTACACCTATGGAAACCACTGGTGGTGGTTTCTCCAGAATTCCAGCCCCAGCCTGTCTCTTTTCAACACCCCTTACAACCGGTGGCCTCAGATTAACGTGCTCAGTTTATTTCTCTGGCACTTTTCTGAGAACGAATGGGAATCTGGCCCCCAAAGACAAATTGTACGCCTTCCCCAAACATTTGCTTTGCAACTACGAGCCCCTCTGCTCTGTGGCATCATGTTACAAATTACCCCTTTCCTCGGAGGGCAGGTGTTTGGCCTGGACATGCCGTGGTGATTTTAAGAATGAGTTACGCTCCTTCCTCAGGCAATCACATCCACCAGCCGCTCCCAGAAATAGAAAGCACTTCATCACACAAATTAACTCCTCTCCCTTATTTCACCGAAGATGAGTAATCTATTTAAAAATATGCGATTATCTAAACAGGCGGTCTTATCTGCACTTTTAATTTCAACTAAATGCCCGGGTCCCTTTTCAGCGGGTGGGCAGGGCCATAAATCTGTTTCATAATCAGACCACAAATAACAACACTCCAGAAACCAACACGATCAAGTTAATTACAGCCATCCCTGCTCTCGGAAGGCGACTCCCCACGAGTCAGCTACACATGAGAAGAGAAGCCCTGGCCCCTTGGACTCAGTCCACTCCACTTTTTCACCCAGTTGGAGCCCCTCCAGGGGAGCAGGTTCATGGGCAATTCCAGTTGTGGGCTCCTGGTAGCTGCTCTTAAATTATGTCAGCTTGTCAGGTGCTGGAGAGCAGCATGTGTTTCATTCAGGAGGCCGCTTCCACTAAGGTGTTGGTAAAAAAAGAAAAAAAGTCTCTCACTTCAGCAACAGTGTCAACCTGTCAGTTTTGTATTTGTTAAAGGGCAAAGGTATTCTGGGGAAGTTTTCCTGCTCTGGGCACAGGCGCAGAAAGCCCAACCGTCAGAGCTCTCCTTACCAACCCCTTTAACTACTGCCACCCCCAATGCAGCCCAACCCAATCCAACCCAACGCAACTCATCCCAATCCAACCCAACCCATCGCAACTCATCCCAATCCAACCCAACCCATCCCAACCCAACCCAACCCATCCCAACCCAACCCAACCTAACCCAACTCAACCCAACCTAACCCAACTCAACCCAACCTAAACCCAACCCAACCTAACCCAACACAACCCATCCCAACCCAACCCAACCCAACCCAACCCAATGCAACCTTGACTATCTGGAAACCTCTGCTTTGTGGGGTCCTGTAGCCCTCTCATCTGGGCTTCTTCCTTCTCTGCTTCCTCACTGGTTAGGGCCAGAGTAAGGACTGTGGGTTCTGCGGCTACCAGTATTTACAGAAACTTCCACATCAGGAATTAACCTGGGTACATAGGTCTGGCCTCTCATCCTTCCCCTCTTATCCTATCCACCCTGTTGCCACAGCACAAGCCTGCTGATGTCATCTGCTGACATTTCAGGCCTCTCAGCAACATCCAGAGCCCACTTTTCCAAACCCACCTCCCATCGCAGCCTTTCGCCAGATCCTTTCTCTGCAACCTTGTACCCCATCCTCTTTCTGCAGACCAACTGGCTACTTTTCTTGCCTTTGCTCCTTTACTCTTGCTAACCCCTCAGCTCAGAGCATTCTTCCCTGCTTCTCTGGCTCAGAGAATGTTATTCTTCCATCCAGGCTCAGCTCACAGTGCCCCCGAGCCGCCCTCCGCGTGAACGGTGCTCTCCTCTGATGCCCAGTAAGTGGAGCACAGGTTCCCACCTCAGCTCTTACTGCATCCCCTGCACATTCCAGTTCGGGACTCGTGTCCATCTGCCCGGTAGCAAGCTTCTCGAGGGCAGGACGGAGAGTGGTTCATTTCCCCGTCCCTCATAGTATCTGGCATATGGCGGATGCTCACGGATGTCTGGTGAAGTTGATAAATTTTGCTTGTCATTTGCTGCTTTTATTTTTGGAAGTCTATACACACAACATTCTTCCGGAGGACTCAGCATGTCACCCAGGGGCGATGTCAGGCATGTTGCGTGTGGGGTGGCTGTCATCCAGGCATTTACTTGTGAGTCTCTACACGTAGGAGGAAGTGCCAGGACGCAAAAGTCACTTTCACAGAAGGGTATTTATCGAATGGACTGCCCACTCGTGAGATTCCCGCTCAAACACCACTCCCCACTGAGCAGAAGGCGCATCTCTGCCAATCACACCCGAGTCCGCCGGGGAGATGGCTGTGCTTCGGGTGTGGCTATCCAGCAGTATGACACAGACTGTTCCAGGCTGCTGCAGAGGGAGGAGCAAACGCAAAGGCCCTGAGGCAGGTGGGCAGGACCGACCGCAGTCACTGTCATTTTGGTAGGTGTGAAGGCCCTTTCTTGTACGTGGACACTGTGCACAATACTGCTAGGACATGCTTCAGAGATTCAGACAGCTTGCCAAGAAAGAAACACAACTGACACTGGGGGACTCCATTTGCAGATATAAAGTGTTCTAAACATTGTCATCTTTTTTCTTTTTAAAATGGGAAAATCTTCACTATTTTTTATGATTCTCAATGTGATTTGTTGTAAACTCTTTTTTTTAAACCATCATGGAAGAATGTAACATCTGAGTGACAAAAGCCACTCTAGTCTCATCTACCAGAGACGGTACTCTTAGCTTGGTGTACTCCTCACCCAATTTTCCAATGTGTCCATGTTTACTTATTTCTTCTGAAATCTGCTTTTCCCCATCTAACAACATGTCACAGCTATCTTATCTCTCTATCTCAGTACCTGTAGCTCTAGAACGTGCATTTTTTCACTATCTCACTCCATCCTCCAGTGAACCCAACTGAGGGAAGTAGCCCCATTTCGCCTGACACAGGACTCAGATTGGGAAAGGTGAAATACTTGGTCCACAGTCAGTAACGGGCAGGTTAGAAAAGCAGGCTCTCAGACTCTGCAGCTCTCGCCCTGTCTCTGACACCAGGCTGTCTGCTGTCAGAAGAAGCAGAACCGGAAGACGAAATCTGCAGAAAGTTATACTTCAGCTCAAGGTAAGGGAAGAACTTTCTAATGATAAGAGCTGCCCAGCAAAGACATGTGATATCTCAAGACAGTGAGTTGTCAATCACAGGAAGACTTCAACCAGAGACTGAACTTATTAGGCAAACCACAGAAAGACTCAACTGTTGGAGAAATGATTAGACTGCATGGCCTTGAAGGCCCCCTCTAGCCCTGGGATTGTGTGATTCTGTGGTTCCAAGATGGTATGCTGACCATACACCCGGCTGGAAGAAGGGTCCTCTAGCTCTGAGTACCTAATTCGTTAACCCAATAGCACCTTCTGAGATGTGTTTAGTAATGAGCATATAGAGAACGTGGTTTTCCTTTCATAGGCTCTAAGTTATTTTATCTACCCCTGTAATTTTCTCCCAGCCCCAGCTGTGAGCATCTTTTACTTTTCAATGTTGTATTGGTTTTATTTGTCAAGGGCTGACTGCAAGGGAACTCCCCACCGTGGGTATGTGTGAGGCAACGTGGGCTGGGCATTTTGTGCATTAAACCTGGAGTGGTGCTGGGCAGATTTTTCCAATCCTCTGGTGCCTGAATGACTTGATACCCATGTAGTCAGATTTGTGAACTCGTGCTCAAATACACACACACACACACACACACACACACACACACACACACACAGACACACACCCTCTACTACCTACTGCTGGGACATCCTGTGAGAACAGGAAGAGCTGCTCATAGCTGGGGTATCATAAGCTTAAAACCAAACAGAAAGCCCCAGCCTAGGCCCGCTGTGATGAGGGGCTCTCAGCCTTGAATAGGCCTCTTGTTCCCATTCAGGCACCCAGGTGGCTGAGTTGTGGTGCCACCGGCTACTGGCATCGCCCAGAAATCAGGTGGTGATCTGAGTTAAGCCAGCAATGCCCCTAGCACCTTTTCTGTTCTGGTCTGTCACAGTACTTGACTTTTTCCCACTGATGACCCCATTCCTGAGGGCTACCACTGCCTCCCTGGGA
>NW_006292696.1:4360951-4361581 GCF_000327345.1 Myotis davidii | reverse complement strand
ATATCCACCGTTTTTACTTTCTTTCAATTTAGTAATAACTAGAGGCCTGGTGCATGAATTCATGCACCAGTGGGGTCCCACGGCCTGGCCTGTGGGATCGGGCTGTAACTGGCTCTCCGACATCCCCCAAGGGGTCCCCGATTGCGACAGGGTGCAGGTCAGGCCAAGGGACACCACAGATGCCAGGACTTAAGGAATGATTTAACTTTGGGGAGGCGACCAAGGAGAGAAGAGGTCTCCCAAGGAGAGCTTCTATGGCACCATCAGGATGGTCAGGTAGGGAAGGACATTCTAGGCAGAAAGAACAACCCATGGAAAGGAAACAGAGCCTCAAAACAAGGAGTATCCAGGGAACGAGACAGAGTCCAACAATAAATCTTGTTAAACGACGAGGAAGTAATTCATGATTTCTTTCCATTGAAAGGGGGCATTTCTTAAGTATGTACGAATATCAAATAAAGGCTCTGCTAGAAAACAAAAAATTGAGCCTATAGAGGATTAAGACACAAATATGCTCCCCCTCCCCCAAGAAACATGCAAAATCTCTTACAGGAAATAAATTATTGGACCAACCATCTTCTTTGCTTCAAGATAGCATTCTTTTTTTACATTAAATGAGAAATAATACGC
>NW_006292696.1:4338161-4360679 GCF_000327345.1 Myotis davidii | reverse complement strand
GTAGAACAGATATAGAGCAAAGGGCACCATTTTTTCCAGCTGGGGAGAGACCGTGGGTGGACTCTAGGGCATGTCCGGCCCATCTCCCTCAGTCCTGATGGGCCGGAACCCAGCAGCAAGCTATCCTACCAGTTGGAGCGTCTGCCCCCCAGTGGTCAGTGCACATCATAGCGAGAGGTTGAGTGTCCTTAGCATATCATTAGCATATTGTGTTTTGATTGGTTGAATGGACAATTGGACACAGCATATTAGGCTTTTATTATATAGGATGAATTTTTGGAGACTTTGTTCTATGCCTGTGAAATATGCCGTTGGTATTTTAATGGGGATTGCATTGAATGTATAGGTTGCTTTGGGTACTATGGACATTTTAATGATGTTCCACATGAATTTTTGGAGAGTGCGTGCTAGATCTGTGAAGTATGCTATTGGTATTTTAATGGGAAGTGCATTGAATTTATAGATTGCTTTGGGTAGTGTGGACATTTTAATGATGTTGATTCTACCAATCCATGAACATGATATGTTTGTGTTTATTTCTTCCTCTATCTCTTTTTTCAACATCGGGTAGTTTTCCAAGTACAGGTTAAGTTTATGCCTAGGTATTTTAGTTTTTTTTGGTTGCAGTGGTAAATGGGATTGTTTTTTTAGTTTCTCTTTCCTGTGAGTTCATTATTGGTGTATAAAAAAGCCATAGATTTCTGAGTGTTAATTTTGTATCCTGCTACATTGTTTATTTCTTCCTCTATCTCTTTTTTCAACATCGGGTAGTTTTCCAAGTACAGGTTAAGTTTATGCCTAGGTATTTTAGTTTTTTTTGGTTGCAGTGGTAAATGGGATTGTTTTTTTAGTTTCTCTTTCCTGTGAGTTCATTATTGGTGTATAAAAAAGCCATAGATTTCTGAGTGTTAATTTTGTATCCTGCTACATTGCCAAATTCATTTATTAAGCCTAGTAGTTTTTTGACAGAGTCTCCAGGGTTTTCTATGTACAATATCTAGTGCCTTGTTTTTAATGGCTGCATCAGATTCCGTATTAGGGATATGTCATACTGTGTGCCCCTCCCCCCACTCATGCTTATTTCTCATTGGTACTATTACACTGCTGCACTGAGCACCCTCACATATGCCTCATGCTAAGTGTGGTGAGAAATTCTCTAGAAGAGACACTGAGAAATGGACCTTCTGGATTACAGAATATGCATGTTAAGATTTTTCTGATACTCCCAAAATGCCCTCTCTGAAGTGGAATTCTCAATTTTTAGTCCCTCAGCCAGCAGTTTCTATTAAGAATAGTGAGAATCTTGGAAGGAAAGGGAAGTGGGTGAAGTGTGGAGAGAGGGTATATTTTAAATGGCATATTTATTTATTTATTTATTTATTTTTAAAATGTATTTTATTGATTTTTTTACAGAGAGGAAGGTAGAGAGGGATAGAGAGTTAGAAACATCGATTCAGCCGCCTGCTGCACACTTCTCACTGGGGATGTGCCCTGCAACGAAGGTACATGCCCTTGACCGGAATCAAACCTGGGACCCTTCAGTCTGCAAGCCGACGCTCTATCCACTGAGCCAAACCGGTTAGGGCTAAATGGCATATTTAATACAATAAAATAATTTTTTAAAAAGAGCTACTGTTTTCATAATACAAACTAGATAAAGTAGAGCTGGACAAAACCTTGGTTTGGGCTGATACACAAATGGAAGGCTTTCAAAGAGCACGCCAGGCCCTACCCCTCCAAGAATCTCTGGTGACGGGTAGGAAAAGAATAGAATGTGCATCTTTTTAAAAGGGAAGAAGCTCTTTAACAACAGCAGCAACAACAACAACAACAACAACAACACACACACACACACACACACACACACACACAGGAAAAGGGGAAAACAGAGTCCTGCTAGGATCCAGGTGAGGACCACTGAATAGGGGCGGGGTGGGAGGACATGCTTTTTTTCTCTGGGCTGCTCCTGGTCTCTGGGGCCACCTGTGTTTTAAGAGGCAAATTGGTCACCATCAATACCACAGAACTGGACATGAACTTCCTGGGGCCTGGGGCCAGAGGCCGGGCTGCTCACGGACCTCATAATGCTCTCTAGGGTCAAATACTCTGACCCAGGTGCCCTGAGTATAGAGGCTTATCTAAACTGGATGGCCCGGAATTTCAGGGGCCAGATGCCTCTGCAGACAGCGGTGGTTAGGAAGGCGCGTTGCCCGTGGCTTTTAATGCATCAGTGGTATACGGAGGAGGAGACAAGCCTTCAGCACGCAGCCCCGCTCTGCTCCAAAGTGTGCACCAATTAAGATGATTACTGGTTTCCTTACAACACAAATACTAATGGCCTGTCACACTCTGGCATATTTTTCTTGGTAACCTTCAACTGCAAATGATTAATAAGGCTCCTGTGGCAAGGCTCATACACACTCGGGCGGGAAGCGGGGGAAAAACCCAACGCTGACGACTGACTGCGCAGCTAATGAGGCAGAGGCTTGTGAAAACAAGTTCTGCAGGCCTGTGACGGGGAGAGCAGGGCCCCGGTCCGTGGGCGAGGATGTCCTGGGAATGCGCGGAGTCCTTCAGATGACACAGCTGTGTGACCCCACCAGAGTCGCCTTCCCTCTCCGCGCCTCAGTTTCTTTCTTCCTTGTTAAATGGAGATAGTAATCCCTTCCTGCTTGTCGGGAAGGATGCTGGTATAGGAGGGTGCTTAAAGATGCAGACGATGGGCACATTACTATCATCAGCGGTAGTAAATGAAAATGAAAGGGGGCACAGAGATAGGAGAGCGGGTGCAGCGCAGCGGTGAAGAGCAGGACTCCCAAATCAGGCAGAATCAGGCAGACTGAGGCCGCATGTTTCGCTCTCCTACAGATTAGCTCTGCCAAGTTACTCAGTCTCTAGGCCTCAGTTTCCTCATCTGGAAAATGGGGATTATATAGACCCTCCTTTCTTAGGGTGCTCGGGCGAGATGAGATGAGGAATGCAGAGTGCTCAGCAGCCCAGTGTCTGAGGCAGACTGAGCATCACTACCATCAGCTGTGGTTGCTGTTGTCGTTACTGTATTATTATTGTAGTTGCTACACCACGCTAGTCCCCAAGAAAAGCCCACCTCCCCGGTTTATAGTTTCTAAAGACACATCCCCCCAAACAGAACACTTCAAATTCCATTTCTCCTGCTTAATCAAGGCCCGAGGGCACCTGACTGTCCTAAACAGATCTCCCTCCTATCCCAGTGTTTCAGGAGTGTCGTTTAGTGAGAAAAATGGTACAGACAGTTTTCCATTTGGCCTATTTAGAAATATGAACTGCTCGGTAGAGGTACCAACACTTCACTGTTGCTAATTTTGGTCTAATGTTCAGTAATTAATGAGGATGCAGTCTGAGGAGTCTCCCCCAGCCACTCTTGTTTTTCCCCTCCTATTCATCTCATGCAAAGTGCTGGCAAAAAGGGCCTTGAAGCCTTCTCCTCCAAACCAATTGTTACTCCTAAGCCCTCAATTTTGGGGGACCCTGGGTAAGCCAGGTAAGTCTGCACCTCAGCTCACAGGAGGAGCAGACTCTATGGGATACTTACAGGGCCCCCAGGATGGAAGCAAAGGGAGGGGGGCACGTGCTCCTAGGACCAGGAAGCTGAGGGGTGTGTGAAATGGGCCAGACAGAAACTCGCAAACCCACTAGGGTCACGTGGGAATGTGGGCCCAGAGCTATCAGGAGAGCCAGAGCACCAGATTTTTATGGGCATTCTCTCAACTTCAAATACTGGCAATTCAGTCAGATTTAAAAAATCATTTTGAAGGCCAAATAAGCAGGTCAAGGGGCTGTATTCAGCACTTTGAAAGGAACATAAACTCTTCAAAGCCGGAAGTTTATGACCTGGAGCAAAGGGGCAGTAATTTACCACGTGGAGTTCTCTAAGACCAAAGGAGTTTAATGGATCAGAAAAGAGATGGCAATAAAAACCATCTGCAATCCCACCACCCTCTATTAACATGTTGCTCTCTATACACGTCCAAGCATTTGAAAAATATATATGTGGTTACAGACGTTCTGCTTGGTTTTTATATTTAATAGGATTGGGCCCAGATGTGCATTCCAATGCGTAGCCTTAGTTTCCCTGCACGTACCCAATGCTGGGGTCATCTTTACATCACTGTCCTCCTCAGGCAGCTCTCTCTTACCAAACCCTCTTCTCGATCACAGGTGCCCCTTCGCCAGTTTTTCTGGGACAGACTGCACCAGTGTTCCCAAATTTAAGAAATGAAGAGTCCCCCTTACAAGAAAAAAGCTACTGTGGCCTCTTCCATACACACACCCTCAGACTTAGATATCTAAGAAACACTAACCAAGGAAACCGAGGCTTCTGACTTCCAAGTGTGAACTCTCGAGGCCAGGAGAAGTCTTTAGGTGGGTACAATAGTTTTTTAAAAGGTTAAAAATCAAAATAAAAAAGTAAATAAAAAAAATTCCTGGCTAACTCTCGGATCTTGGACCAATTAGAGAAACACCGGTCCTCCGGCACGATGACCCACGGTGCACCCGAGGCCGGCCTCTGAAGCTCCGTTTGCCTGGCCCTCCCTGCGGCCTCGCCTTCCACAGGCCCAGGATTTAGAAACCACAGAGGGCACTGGCTGCTCACCCACGCGGCCTGGAGCGATGGAGCTAAATGGGCTCCTCCTCCCACCTTCAGGGGAGAAGCATGCTTTTAATCACCTTCTACATCAGGCTCTTGGCTAAGATTCTATTGAACAAAGTTTCCACTATAGAAAAAAGAGGAGAAGTTGGAAAATCATGAATGTCGGCCATTTCCCTCCTTTTACTGATGGTGAAACTATGGTCAGAGAAGGGCAGGGCTTGCTGGGAGTCAGTGGGGGTGTCGGATTCCTCTCCCTTTCTCCCTCCTCATTTGAGTCCTGCCTGGAAACAGTCCATGGGGCCTGGGTGCGGGCGCTGGGTGCAGGGTGAGGCCATGAATGGCTGATGTCAGAAATTCAGGTATCAGGTGAACAGGTACATAGTAGGTGCTTCATAAGTGTTCTCCAAATGAATCAATGGGCTTTGGAATCCTAGAACTGGCTGCGTATCCCTGTGCATGGCACTTGGCCACTCTGAATCTCACTTTCATCTCTAAAAATGTGATAGTTTCTTCCTTCAGGGTTGTTGTGAAGTTAGTACAGTCCTGTAAGTAAAATACCTGGCATCAAGTAAGTGTTCAATAAACGGTACCTTCTGGATTACACAGTGAATTAGGAGAAGGAGCCAGAAAGTAAATGAGTCTTAATGGAAGGGACCACTCTATTTAGGTGTGTAACCTTGGACAAGTCATTTCACTTATTAAGCCTCAACTGCCTCATCTATAAACAGGAACAGTCAGATGACCTAACCCATAGGATTGGGGTGAGGGTCAGGCAAGTTGCCTGAAGTGAGAACTCTGTAAACTCTCAAGCGGTAACCAAGTGCTGGTGGCTGAGCAGAGCCCCGCTGGAATGTGGATGACAGGAGTATGGAGGCCTCCCACCCAAAGGCTATCAGGGCAAGGTGTGCGCACAGTGAACCAAGGGTACAGTGGCCTTTCTTATTTCTGTGTTTTCTGATTACAAAAATATTGCACTGTAGAGAGTTTGGGAAACACATAAAAGCACATAGAAAAGCATAGACATCTCCTATGATCCATCATGTAGAAATAATCACAGGTACTGGGTTGTGTTCCGTGTTGTGCTGCCACAGGTGAGGCACAGGTGAGCACCTCCAGTCCTACCTCTTACCAGGTGTGTGACCCCAGGGGACACGTCTCACTTCTCCAAGTCTCAGTTTCCTTGTACGAGAAATGAGGACAATATTAACATTACTTTCTTCAGAGAACAGTTGGGAGGATTAAGTAAGAGAATGATGTTAAATGCCTAGCAGTGTTGACCACATTATAAGGACTCAATAAATGCAGCTATTGTTATAATTCTTACTGTTATTACTCTGCATACACACAAGGCACACTACTTCATGCACAAAATAGATCTTTTTGGTAACAATGATGTCATATCAAATTTTTTCCTATGACAGTAGTACTCCAAGTAGTGACTCAGGGCAAATGGGATCAGTCCTCCTCAGGAACTTGCTAGTAATACCAATTCTCGGTCAGACCTTGACCTGGTGGATCAGAAACCCCGAGGTGGGGCCCAAGCCTTGTGGTGATTCTCATGCACACTCAATGGCTTCAATGGACCACTGGCTTCAACGGCGTCACAACATCTTCTACCTGATGTAGTTAACGTCCCCTGACAGACCATTTGCTGTTGGTGTGCTGGAGTGGCTTGTCCAGGCTCAGGAGAGGCAACTGTAAGCCTCCCTTCCCAAGTCTGTATTACATTGGTAGTTTCAAACCAGCCATGGAGGGAGTTTTTACACCACAGGAATCAGCAAATACTACACATCAGGGCTCCTCGCCTTCACCCCAGACCGCTGTTAACTTTCAGAGCACATGACTGCTTACTTCCTTGTTTTTAGTTTTTTAAAAATATATTTTTATTGTTTCAGAGAGGAAGGGAGAGGGAGAGAGAGATACAAACATCAATGGTGAGAGAGAAGCAGATTGGCTACACACCGGGGATCGAGCCCGCAATCTGGGCATGTGTTCTGATCTGGAGTCAAACTGTGACCTTCTGGTTCATTGATCGACACTCAACCCACTGGCCAGGCTACTTCCTTGGTTTTTGCTATTCTAAACAACACTACAGGGAACATCCATGCACGTACATCTATTTTTCATCTTCGATTGTTTCCTTAGAAAAATGTCCAGAGATGGAATCGCTAGATTAAAGGATATTTTAAAGGAGTTTTGATAACACTGCCAACTTATACTCCCATCAGCAGAGTAAGAATATGTTTATTTCCCTGCATGGTTACGATGGACTTTCGAGTTATGGACTGTGGGCCCAGAATTCTGCATCAGCACCTAGCTAGGCTAAAGAACAGGACAAATGCTAACATTTTATTCCAAATGCACCCCCAGACTCCCTTCCCCCACCTCCAGCTCTGTGGGACTGAATGCTAACTGCTGTTTCACAAGATCCACTGGCCCTCTGGAGTCGCCTATCCCCTAGAATTTCCCATGCTCTCCTATGTGGGAGAGCATGAGACTACTGAACACATGAAATGCAACTGGGGCACCTGAGGAACTGAATTTTTAATTGTACTGAATTTTAATTTAAGCTTGAAGAGCCACACGTGGTTAGTGGCTACTGTATTACACAGTGCAGCTCTGGAGACTCGGGAGGGACTGTGGTTTATGTAATTGATAATCATGGTGATCAGAGATCCTGCATTTTCTGCAACAGCATGGATTTCAAATATTCTGTTCCCACTGATCCATACACATTCACATACTGGAATTTCTTAAATGTCTAGAAATTCTGATATTGCAGAATTTAAACCACATTCTCCTAGACTGCATTTCCTATTTGGAATCCTTTGTCAAATTATGCCCCCTTAGGAACTGGGAAATACTGAGCTCCCAGATCAGTAGAGAAGACAGAGGTTAGTCTACTATCATTCTATCTGATAAACCACCCTGCCTCTCTGCTTTTGCCTAGGCTATTCCCTTAGCCCAGGGAACATCCTTCATCAGGCAATACTTCTTCTAGGAAGCCCTCCTTGATTATTCATTTATCGAAAATGGACAACCCCAATTGTAGATAAAACAACCTCTATTTGAATAACCTTAATACTGGATTTATTATTTCAAAGATGATTTTTTTAAAAAATATATTTTATTGATTTTTTACAGAAAGGAAGGGAGAGAGATAGTCAGAAACATTGATGAGAGAGAAACATCGATCAGCCGCCTCCTGCACATCCCCCACTGTGGATGTGCCCGTAACCCAGGTACATGCCCCTCACCGGAATCGAACCTGGGACCTTTCAGTCCGCAGGCCGACACTCTATCCACTGAGCCAAACCGGTTTCAGCTCAAAGCTGATTTGAAGTAGCACATTAGAAGGGGAAAAATGCTCATAGGGACAGACACAATGCAGGTGACAAGAAGTAAAAAAAATATATATAAGAATGCAATAAAGGAGAAGATTGAGAAAATAAAAGTATAAGTAGCAAACCTGGGGTTCTGAAAACGGAGCCAATAGAACATTTTGTGCAAGGGTGATACTTTTCCAGACCTCAGTCGTTCTCGAGAGCCGTGCCAGATCGAATAACTGATAGTCATTAGGACAACTACTATGCATTGCATTCTAAACTTGAAACTCTGGGGAAGGGGTGAGAAAAGCCATCCTAAGTTCTAGGAGGTGAGCCTGATGGGGTTTCAGAAGCCATCCATAGTTAGCAGATGCAGACACTGAAGCCCAAAGGAGGATGTAATTTGCTCAAGGTCACAAAGCTATTTCCTGGCAGGGCTGGAACCAACACTGGCCGACTTGTTCTCATCCCAATACCTGGAAAAAGTTGCTCAATTAACTTTTTACTCCAGAGTGCCATCGAATTGATGAGGCATTTAGGAAGGAAAAGATAATGTGTCTTCCCCAAGCCCCTTCAGAAAGATACTTTCTCTTGTCACTGAAGATAAACACTGGGAAAGGATCCCTCTCTATATCGAGACAGGTGTCAGAAGGAAGAAGAAAACAAGAGCAGACATTTATATCTTTATGATGAACACGGTGTGAATAGCACGACGTGGGGGTGATAAAATATTTGAAAGGGCATTCTCTAATTGGGGTGATTAATATCCAAGTTGGTACTGCACACAGACAATGGGATCAAAGACTGTAATGAAAATGATATCCCCCAAACACACGGCTGTCCATCATGATGCAAATGACAGTAGAGAAATAAATGACCGGTGATACACCAATGATTTCAACGCTCCGCGCATCACCAGACATTTATTTTGGGGCCTGGGCCGTGGAGGAAGAAGGATAGGATTGATCTAAGGCAGTTATAAACCACCACTGGTGGATAAATATACATCTTCTTGCTCTATGCAGGAGCAGGTATTCAGAACAAGGTGGTGGCTCATAGACAGACAGCTCTTTAAATGACACCTTGCAATTACATTACAGCCTTCCAGCAGATAATAAACCTTCAATGTCTTGAATAATTTAAAAATTTCCAGTGGCATGAAGGTTGAAGGCAAAGAAAATCACACTCTGCTGTAGAAGGAGAAAAAAATTCTCAGCAAATCAACTGTGGGAATTCTGGCAGAAAAAGACCCAGTTTTTCATTCATTGTCTTAATAAGTGGATATTTCATTCCAGCTCAACCGATTTTCAAAGCCAAAGAGCCAGCAGTGAATAGATCTTTGAGAAAAAACTGTGGAAAATAAAAAGCCTTAAATCCTTACACACTATTCCTTGCATCACAGAGGAAGTAATACATAATAAATAGTATATTACTCTGGAGCCAAATAAACTTGAGCTTGGATCCTACTCTGCCACTTGCTTGATGTGTGAACTGGATCTTTCTAATTCTGTTTCCTCATCTGTAATATCAGGACAATAATGCCAATCTCATAGGATTCAGGGTGCTCAATTAATAGTTCCTGGCACAGAGTAAGTGTTAATAAATGGTGGCATTTATTATTGCTTTTATAAGTTATTAATAAAGATAGTTCAAATTTTGGGGTCTCTAAGGCATAGCTACAAAGGAGGTGGAAGGTGGGGGGAAATGGAAAAGAGGAGAGAGGAACAGAGTGTGTCATATCAAGGAATGTTATGGCATCGGGTTAAGCCATGGTTACTCTGAACCAGCCACTCTTCTAAGCCCTCTATGAGGAATGTCTCCGTCAAGCTGCACAACTCTTTAAGGCAGTAGCCCAATTTTACTCACTGAGGCACACAGAGGTTTTTGTACCAGTTCAATGTCACTCTACCTTCTGACTCTAAAGCTGGGGTTCTCAGAAGCCAAGAACTCAAAGCCCAGACAACTTCAGGTTTAAGTTTTACATTTAGGTTTAAAAAAAATAATAATTTGCACATGCTTAATTTTATGCTATTATAAAAACAGTAGGATCTACAGAGGAATTGGTGATCATAAAATTTGGTTTCTGGTACTGCCAAAGCAGGCCTTTGTAATGAAGTTGGCTGTAGACATTGGCGAACATCCAAAGAAACTGTCAAGAGAGGAAATGTCTTTGTTAGATGACTAAAAATGTCCAGTCCTGTTGAGTTCGTGATTAGCTAAAATGTTAAGATAGCGTGGATATCTGACTGCATTAGTTGGGGCATTTATTCACCGATGAGCTTTGGCCCACATATTAAGTCAGCCAAGGTTGATAAAAAAAGGACATAACTGGTATCTCAACCTGCTGCTGCAGCCTTGCCCTTTGGGCACCATGGGTGGTCCTGCCAGCAGCTGTATACCCCATGGGGACAGCCTGGACTGGGATATGACTGCGTGCCTGTGTACCTGATTTCTGGAGGCACCTGGCCAGCCACGGTGCTCCCTGGATGGGGACAGGGCTTTGTCCTCAGCCGGCCATATGACTACAGTGCCTGATAGGTCTCTCCTTTTCCCATCCCTAAAATGTGCAGGCTCGGGGAGATTCCTGGAAACAGTGCAGAAAGCCCCGAGCTCTGAAGTCGTGCTGCCAGAACACAGTGGAAAGCCTCGATTTCTTCCATTTTTAAAAATAGACTTTGTGTGTGGGTAGCTTGCAAGCGCCTGAACCTGAGCTTTTGCACGTGGAGAGCTCTAAGGGATAGGATCCGTGGGAGTGTGGAAGAAATATTTAAAAATAAAAGCTGACATGTGAATAGAACCAGAGTGTCTGTTCTTGAACTTACTCTACCACATTTTTTAGAAATTTATTTTGCAGTGGAAGGAACTTGGGGGTGGGGATACAAACAGAGTCTTCTGAAACCTGGAGTGAGTCATGGGAAGATCAGGGCAGACAGACATCCATTGATGGACGTGGCAAGGAGGAGGGTTTTAATTCGCTATCAGGAGTCGCTCTCCTGAGAGCTGTCTGGTTGATCGTGACATAGCAGGACAGATGTGGCACAGAACAGATGTGGCACCGGCACCCCGAGGTGGCCGCCAGAACTGCCGATCTCGCCTCATGGGAAGCTTGGCAGCAAACATAAGCAGGTGAGCACAATGAGCTGGAAGAACCAATACCCGGGTGTCCTGATTTGAGCTTTTTCTATTTCCAAAGTCATGAAAGTGGTTAGAAATGGGCTCATATGGAGGAAGCACTTTGGGGGCAAAAATGTTCACAGATGTGTTTTAAATGTCCCAGAAATCTGTGAGCTGAAGAGCAGGCCTTTGAAATCAAGTGGTCCAGGTTGGAGGAGATATTGGCCTACCCCAGAATAGGAGGATCAGTAACAGAAAAGGCAGGGGCCCAAGCACATTCTCACATAAAAAAATAATTTTCTATTGGACATTTCAGAGTGAATTTATTCCATGCCTGGTGAATTTAGAGTTATGGGCTTGGATGCGGCCTCAAACAGGTGATTATGGTAATTTAGAGAGAAAGTACCAGGCCATTTCTGTCACAAGGACGTTCCGGCTTGAAAATAATAGTGCCTCCTCATATTTATAGTGCTGAATACTTTCCAAAGTGCTCTTCATCTATTATCTCATTTGATCCTTACAACTGGGCAGAGATGTAGGTTGTGGCTCAGCTGTGGGACTCGGAGCGAGACCTTTGCCCTCTCCGGCTTCAGTTTCCCTGTGGGGCTCCCAGGACCACTTGCATCAAATTCTCAGAGAGTGCTTGCCGGTTTGGCTCAGTGGATAGAGTGTCGGCCCGAGGACTGAAAGGTCCCAGGTTCAATTCCGGTCAAGGGCATGTACCTCGGCTGCAGGCTCCATCCTGGCCCTGGTCAGGGCCTGTGCGGGTGGGTAACCAATCGATGTGTCTCTCTCACATTGACGTTTCTCTCTGCCTCTCCCCCTCCCTTCCACTCTCTCTAAAAATCAATGGAAAAACGTCCTAGGGTGAGGATTAACAAAACAACAAAACGGAGAGCTGGGCATCATACAGATTCCTGGGCTCCCCCCAACTGAGGATCCGGACTGTGACTGGCACAGGGCCTGGGAACCTGCATGTTAAACATACTTTCCAGGTGATTCTTACGCACGCCAAAATCCGAGAACCCGTTCTGATTATTTCATTAAGTCCTCAGCTCTGAGAGCTTGTCATACGAAACTCACACTCAGCAACTAAAGAAGTTCCTGAAAGAGGATAAAATCCCGATGAGCGGGGAGAAAGCGGTGTCTGCCCGCCCAGGGTCTGTGCGCTCCCAGATAGTAACAGCTCAAGGATATAATTAGTGCCCTCGAAACTGGAATATGACTGTTCAATAATTTAAGTGAGATCATCAGGATTAATGAACAGCAGTTGAAATTAAATGTGGACCATAAATCCACACAGGCTGGTTACAGCGAGGCCGGTGTTTATGACAAGGCATCCTGGAAACAGGGGTCGAGTTGCGGCTGAAGGCATCCTAACTCACGCCCTTCCACAGGGCCTTGTGCTTGCACTAAGGCAGTGATGGCGAACCTTTTGAGCTCGGCATGTCAGCATTTTGAAAAACCCTAACTGGACTCTGGTGCCGTGTCACATATAGAAATTTTTTGATATTTGCAACCATAGTAAGACAAAGATGTATATTTTTGAATTATATTTTGTATATTTAAATGCCATTTAACAAAGAAAAATCAACCAAAAAAATGAGTTCACGTGCCATAGGTTTGCCATCACTGCACTAAGGTAATGCAGGGCATATACAGATAAAGAAATCACCGTCCATCCAACTGTATCACAAAACACAGATTTGTGGTATGTGGCCTGCGGTTTCTATAACCCAATGTTTGCCAAGTCTGTGCATCAAAGGAAGGGAGGGGGGAAGGGGGAGAGAGAGAGGGACGGAGGAAGAGAGAGAGAGAGAGAGAGAGAGAGAGAGAGAGAGAAACATCAATTGGCTGCCTCCTGCACGTCTCCTGCTGGGGATCAAGCCCACAACCCAAGCATGTTTCCTGACCAGGAATCGAACTGGCAACCTCTTGGTGCATGGGATGACACTAACCAACTGAGCCACCAGCCAGGGTTGTCCTACTGCACGTTTGACCTCATGAGGCTTTCACATTCCCAATTTCATCTCATCCCTTAACAAGACAATGGGGTAGATGGTAGCTCAGCGCTCATCCTCCCGTTGCAGTTAACAGTAATAGTAACCACCAGCCACAAAGACCCTTTACTGAACTCCGGCCAAGCCGGAGTGACGGAAACCCAACCCAGCGAGTTTACGTAAGTCGGGAAGGTGTTGGTTCATGGGATGGGGAAAGGACAGGGGTGAACAGGCCTGAAGTACACCCGGATTTAGGTCCGGTTCGCAGGCACCACAGGTCAGCCCTCTGGATGGATGGATCACCATGGCAGGAGGATGGGATACCACTGGCCAGACGGCTGGAGCCCCCTCAGGGCCGGGTGGTATTACTGACTGGCGGTTCCCCCAGGATCACAAGAAACAGGTGACAGGCGAGGAGCCGTTCACCCAACTGATTACATCCCCGTTGGTCCTCAGCCTGAAAATTGGAAGGAGGCAGCCTGCATCTCCAAGGAGGATATTTAGTCACCTCTGCTCGGGAAGAGGGTCTATTTATGGTCATTTTCATCCATTCATGAGTTGAAGTTCCACTTCCTCTGGCCTGTGGCAGCGGGGCCGTGCTTTCTGGGAAAGGTCAGAGCTGGGCTTTCCTCCCGCCGGGTTAAAACAATCCTTCCGGCTGTGGAGAGGTTCTGGGAAGGTTATTGTTAGTTTGAGTTTTCCATTAACAGAGCCTGGCGTGCAGTTATTATTTAGAATATTCTAGACCATATATTTTGATAGCGTACAGAAAAAAACAACTAACAGGTTCTGAGAAAGGGTGGGCAGAAAACATAGCCTTATAATTCCACCTGTTTCCACCCTCCCTGCAGATTATTAGCAATGCCCAATAAACCCATCCATTACCAGGCACAGGAATGGCGGGCAAACAGGAGGTGGGGGAGGTATTGGCTATCTGAGGTTCCTGGTTGATCATAAATAATGTGGGCATCTCTGAAGAGGTCTGCATTCATGAAGCACACAAAATTAATTTTTTTTTTTATTATTCTGGGAGGAATGAGTATTTTGGTCTTTCAGGAGAAGAAGCTGATTATACACAAGAATCCCAATGGTGGGAAGGGCAGTGTGCATGCTAATACTTGATAGGAAGCAACGTCCCTACATCACACAAGAGGAAAGGATGTTACTATGGTCTCCACGCGGTTTCTTTGTTCTACAGAAAGATGCCAAAAGGACATTTTCATGAGATTCTTCTATTTGGGACAGTCAAGAGAATAAAAAAAAGAGAAAAGAGAAATTAAACCTTCAGTGCTCAAGAATACTGTATCTCCTGACTGCTGCAATTTCCTCCTTTTGATTTTTGGAATCAATGGGTGATGGAGAAACGTGTGGATTTGGCCTTCCTGTTTTCAGGGCTTTGTCACGCATGGACTGTTCTGGCTATGAAAACCGGTAACATTTTAAGCCTCCAGTGTTTACAGATCTGAAGGTGTCTCTGGATTCAAATCAAGCCAGAACTGGCTCTGGAATCTGGCTGCCTCATAAAGACGTGACTGAGCCTTCCAGGGCCCATCAGAGAACCGGGAAGACGCCCTGAAGTGTCTCCATGCAGTCGGTCCATTTTGCAGCTGCCCGCGGGCCGGGTGCTGGGCAGCAGGGTAGAGGTAATGCCCACTTTTGGGCCAACATGCTTCACTTAGCTCCTAGAACCAACAGTATGGAGAGGATCTGGCTAATATTCAGGGTGAATGAAAGCAGCAGAACACACCTGTTAGGCATATGGGTGTGTATCAAAGGTCATGGCTGAGCATTTCATATCTTTAGCGAAAAGTTTTGTGGTTTTTACCTAAAAGTAGTTTTATTTAGGCAGTGGGGCTTGGAGAGGAGGTGCATTTCGGCTACCAGAGGCTTGCCATAAAATTAGATATATGTTTAAAGTGCTTACCGCAGTGTCTGGCACACAGTAAGTGCCACATAGGCCTTAGGTAGCATCATTATTATGATCATCGCTGCCATTTCTATTCCCCTTGGTGAAGCAGGGAATATCAGCCTTCCAGCCATCGAGCCAAACGTGAATGACCGGAAAGGGACTTGGTCGGCTTGGACTAGATCTTACTTTTACATCAGCCTCTAACCCCGCCTCCCTCCAGACCTTGAGTGAAATAATAATTCACTCTGCCAGCCCTCAGCTGGCAGAGAGAGGAGCTTTCGACTATGACGGGAGGGGGCAGCTCTGTGACCCTCTCGCTGGGGACCGTATTCCAAGGCGCTCCGATAACCTGCTCCACTGGGTTTTGCTTCCTCCCATTATGGTTTTAAGAGAACAATAACACAGCAGGAAAGGTTAGACTGCAATCCTCACAAGAAAACCAGCAGAGTATCAGCAATTTAGCACCATTTTTCTGCACCAAGTTTTTAAAATGTAGAAGGCTCACCTGCCTCGGTAGAAGCGTCACCTTTCTGAAAATATAACAGCTATTTTCCACCACAGAAACGATTCTTTCCCAAATATCAGAGCTTCTGATGCTTCAGGTGCAATCTGAGTGATTTGTTTGATTTTTTATTTTGCTATCCCAGTAAATCATTTATACGGCCCTTGATTCACAAAATCCTGAGTTTTTTAAAGATGCACAAAATATCCTATAAACATATTGACTCCTGCCTCCTGTGTTCCTGCCAGCTCTCCACCAGAAGGTTTATAGATCCCCCTCATTATAAACTAATTGATATTCTGTAACGGTTAAATCTTCTTAGCAGTTCTCTCCTTGGAGTCTGAGAGGGAAGTGTGAGGATGTCAGAGATATTAAAGGAGAAGGGAACGGACTCAAGAGCCTGCGGATTTTCTTAGAGGGAAGACACCCTAGAGACGGATCCTGAAGATGTGGGATTCTTAAAATAACGGAACCCATCGTGGGGCAGCTCAATCCCTCCCGTCAAGTGGGATTACTACCCAGGAGGAGACTAATGCAGGGAAGCAGCTTAAGCCACGGAGCACCAACCTCTCTGAGCCTCAGTTTTGTCATCTGTACGATGGACCAGCTTCCCTGGCACTCATTTTCATAGAGGGAACAATGTTTCACTTCTGGGGTGGCAGGAGGAGGAGATGCGGGGCAGGCCAGTGTGAGCTGTCATTCTCCCGGCACGACCTGCTTTATCCTCTCCTCCCTGTGATGTGCTCACTGCGCAGGCTCCACCCTCAGCTGGTACAGCTCTCCCGGGTCAATTTGTTCAGGAGGAGGTGGGAAGAACAGACCCATGTAGTGTTCTTTGGACCAGCCTAACAACGCAGCTTATATTCTGGGTTATCGGACTCCGATTTCTGTTTCACTGTAAATGCTCAGAGGAAGCGAGATGCAATAGTCACTGTATAATGACAAGGGGAAATGATTGGAGAAAGTTAAATGAAAGAAACCAGGCTATAAAAGTTACATATGGCTGGATGTCTACTACGCAAATTGCAATGTAAAGGGACTAAATGTAGATTCCTATTATGAAATATTATCTATTAAAAAACAGATGAGTTAGCTCTCTGTCTATTGACCCGAGAGATGCCTGTATACATTAGCAAAAAAAAAAAAAAAAAAAAAAAAAGAACAATGTGTACAGGACAATCCCAATAAAGGGGGAACTAGCATGTACATATTATGGGTTAAGATTCTAGGATCAGAATGCATGGTTTTAAATCAGGGCTCTGCCTCTTTGAGCTAAGCACACATTAGCCACATAACCTCTCTATATCTCAGTTTTCTCATCTGTAAATGGGGATGAAGATATTACTACCTTTTTTAAGTAGGAAAAAGTGGTATTCATGCTGCGAATGATAGAACTCGTGGTTGTGCTGTGGCCATGAATGAGTGAATGCACTAAGCACACAGTAAATGGTCAGTAAGTCTTAGCTCTTGTTACATGGGGTTACATGTTAGTATTACTATGCAGATGATCTAGAATTGTACACACCAGACTGTTAACATCAGTTACCTCAGGTGGGGTGAAACTAGAGGGAGATTAGGAGTGTACGCAAAAGAAAATGGAAATAAAAAGACACTGGGAACCAAAGAAAATATACAAATGGCAGATAAGTATGTGAAAAAAAATGTTCAGTAGCAAATGTCATTAGAGAACTGCAAATTAAAACAACGATGAGCTACCACTACACACCTAATAGAATGGCAAAAATCCAAAATACTGACCACACCAAATGCTGGGGAGGGTGTGGAACACCAAGAGCTCTTGCTCATTGCTGATGGGAGACAGAGTGACAGTTTCTTACACAACTAAACATACTCTTATCCAGCAATTGCACAACTTGGATACAGATTTTAGTGACCTGAAAACTTATGTGTACACAAAAACCTGCACACAGATATTTATAGCAGCTTTTCTTAACTGCCAAAACTTAGAAGCCACCAAGATGTCCTTCGGTAGAAGTGTGGTTAGATAAACTGTGGTAACATCTAGACAATGCAATATTATTCAGTGATGAAAGGAAATGAGCTACAAGCCATAAAAAGACAAGAGGGAATCTTGAATGAATATTCCTAGGTGAGAAAAGCCAGTCTGAAAAGGCTGCATACTGTATGATTCCAACTATATTAGGCATTCTGGAAAAGACAACACTATGGAGACAGTACAAAGCTGAATGGTTGCCAGGGGTTATGCGGGAGGGAGGGGTGAGTAGACAAAGCATGGAGGATTTTTAGGGCAGTGAAACAATTTTGTATGATACTATAATGGTGGCTATACATCAGTATACATTTGTCTAAACCCTAAAATGTACAACACCAAGAGTAAATCCTAATATAAACTATGGATTTTTTGTCAACATAGGTTCACTGGTTGTAACAAATGTACCACTCCAGTGCAGGGAAAGGACGTAGATGAGGGAGGGGACAGTGTGGGTGAGTCTATGTGTGCATAGAGTGTGGAGGGGTAAAATCGCTCTAAAAATAGTCTAACAAACATACAAACATTGTGTGTGTGTGTGGAGGGGAAGCCTGAATGTTAATATTTTCTCCTTGGTTCCTGGCCTGCACTCCTGGCTGTTCCCTCTGCCAGGAACATTCTTCTCCCTCCCCTACTCCAAGAAGGAAGTCTAGTTACCATGTAGGATTGAGTTCAGCTGAAATTTTCTCTGGGAAGTTGTCCCTGTGCCCTACAGCACCTGGACCTCCACCGATTGGCACGTATACCATGGCCTTACGACTGCACCTTACCGTGTCTGTCTGCCCTACTGGGTGTGAGCCTTTGAAGGGAAGTCTATTTTATTCCCGCTGTACCCCCGGCACCTAGTGCCGCGTCCAGCAGAATCACTTCATGAGTTTTGTTGAATGCATGGCTATGAATGAAATCAGGACAAATGTAGAGAAAGCAACTTAAGGTTGCTTATTAAGTTGAAAGAACCCAAGCAATAAAACGAGCGTGGGGAGTAGCCACCCAACAGCGGGGTCACACTGGAAGCAAACGGAGGTTGTAAGAGAGATGACAAGAACCGAGGAATGGATGCTTACGGAGCAGGTGAAGCGTGGCTGTTGAAATGCAAATACTTATTGAGCATTGTCTGTGTGCCAACACTCTACCAGGAGCTCTGCAAGTAACTGCTTAAGAAGTTCCTTGTAGGGAGCCTGTCCCTGGGTGCATTTTTGCTTGTTTATTTGTTGGTAGAAAGTGGAGTTGGGGAAAATGCTGTCAGTGAGCTTGTTATACCACAGCCTTTCATTTCTGTACCTCATCATCCCAGGCAGCCTGTAGCTCATCCGAAGACAATGACCCTTCCCGTGACTACATATCCAATTTTTCTAGAAAACCAACTCGGTTCAAAAGTGGGGAGGGGAAGAAGAGGAACAGAAAGAAACAAATGAACAAAGGGCTTTCTTGTGTTGCCTAACAAAAATCTCCTATCTGGGCACTGCAACCTGGAGGCAGGTCCGCTACCCTACACCCTCACCTCTCTCCCAAGTGCAGAAACACCGCCGTGTCCTCCGAATCCTCAAGCAAAGCCCGCACGTTTGAAGAGCTTCTGGAGGCCCTGGGTCTGCTGTGCCCTATTTGTAAGCACGGCCAGGGCTCTTCCGGTGTCAGCGGCGGCCTCCACGCTAGTCCCCAGTGCTGCCTGCACAGAGCTCTGGATCTTCTTTCAAGAACTCCTCCGCTCCAATTCTGTCTCCTACCCAAGGTCTCGACCCTTAGCTGAATTTCAATTAGTTGCCCTGAGGATCCGGGAGGAGACTCATTTCAGAGGAAAATGCCTTCTGCTAGGCAGCACCAATCCAGCCTGAAGTTAGTGTCTATGAATTTCAACTCTGAGAACTGCCACTGCTCACCGGGCCTGGAGAAATGTCTTTTGCAATGGCCCATATTTGCCATACTTGAGACAAGCCTCTCTGTAATTCTGAAATTGTTTCTCCCAAATCTCATTTTCAAGACAATCACTGCTGAGTAAGTTTTCTTCCAAAGCTGCCTTGAGAATTGCTTCTTGAAACAAGAATAATGATTGCTTTTCTGAAAAATGCAGGTTGCAAACTCTGACAGCCGGAGTGCAGGACAGAGGGGAGGGAAGTTAAGAGTTCCCCTCTGGTTCTATGCGTGATTCGTTGAGAACATGGGGCAACAATCAGGGGCGCTGGTCTTCGTTGTCATCGGTGGAATGGGACAGTATCTGGTCTCCTCTCTACTTTATTGGGAGTGGGGATGGCAACACACTGGGTTAATATTTTTGCTCTCTGGAGAAACAGATGCACTTGCAGAAATGTCACTCTTATAAGATGTATCTATTCTTTCTCAAGTACGTTTTTATGGGGGTGAGGGGGAGGTCATGTTATTTTCTTCCCTGAGGATAACATTCAGGAAATTGGAATATTAGGAGTGCAAACCATTAGAGTCCAGGACTGGCCGTGCTGGATAATGAGCTCCTTTTAGCAGGAAGTTTGCTCTTTAATACAATGGAAAAGAAATTTATTGAGAAGTGTCCATGGGGACGGAGAGGAGTGATGCACTTCTGCAGATGTTTCAGGTAACCAGCTGAGGCGAGGAGGGACAAGGCTGTTCTAGGAGCCTGCGGATGGGGGTCTTGTCTCCTCTGCAACCAGCTAGCTGTGGCTCGCAGTTAAGCCTGCCCACTGCTCCAGGTCTTGGGTCTCCCACTTGTAAAATGAGCAGGCTGAGGTACAGCTGTGATTTTCACACATTTTAAAGCAACAGAGCTCCTCTTAGTGAATGCTTTTCAGAAACCAAATACAGACCATGCTGGGAGAGGTACCTGAACCCCACCTGCCTCTGTAAGGTTCTCCCTTCCCCTCACAGAGCTCCCCGAGGGATTCCTGGGCTCTCACCTGCTCTGAGGGGCATGGTGACAGCTAGTAGCTTAGATGACCTTGAAATCCTCTTGTCATCGAACAAGGAGAAATGCTTGTTTCTAATCTAGCTGACACTTGGTTTCTTCTGCCTTTGGAGGGCTGGGCCTTGTAATGCTCAGAGAGGGACCTGTTAAGTGCTGTGAGTCCACCCCCAGGACAGCTGATGCTTCAGAAAACAGGTGACAGGGACACAAGATGTGGGCCAGCACCAGCCACAGAAGAAACTGCTGGGTCTTCCCCAGCCACATCTATCTCGCTGGCTGAAAATGACCCTGTGGCTAGGGATGGTTTTGTGTGTGTGTGACTATAGTTGCCATATAGTTCCTTCCTCTCTCCTTCCCTCCTCATTCATTCATTCATTTCACTCACTAATTCACAAACAGTTACTCATTGTCTGCTTCTATACCACAAATGGTTTAGTGAGGAAGACTGACAACGAAGAGGTCAACAAATAGTCATGCGAACACACATGCAGCACAGTGACGAGCGGTGGTGACGGGGACCTGACTGAAGATGGTGCGCGAGGAGCCAGCCATGGGAAGAGCTGGGAAGAGGATGTCCAGGTGGAGGGAGCAGCGCAGGAAGATCCCCAGGCAGGAAGGAGCCGGGCGTGCTCTGGGACAGAAAGCCCCACCGTGCCTGGTGCACAAGGAGCGACAGAGCCAGCGAGTGAGTGCAACCCTGGCTGCCACTGTCCTCAGGAACGACCTGCAATGAGCCTGCTCGGAGCAGGCAGCCATGCTGAGGGAAGGCTCGGTGCTCACCCCAAGGCGCAGAGGCGGTTTATGCTGCAGCAGAGTCATGGAATCCAGTAATCACATGGGCAATGCGCTCGCTTACTTTCCTTTTCACTGTCCAGCTGCAAGCCCTGGGCCTATGGTGGTTGGCCCAGACGGGGAGACGGCGAGGCTGGGAGAGGAGACTGGTAAACGGAAGCAGAAGCGGGAGAACAAGGCCGTGGTGGAGAACATCCACACCCTCGTATTCCCAAGGACCACGTACAGATGTGAAAACCGAACAGTGAAGAAGGCAGACAGGGAAAAATTGACCCATTTGGAGTATGGTGTTGGAGGAGAGCTCTACGGATACCCGGGACCACCAGAAAGATGAAGAAGTGGGTCCCAGAGCAAATTAAGCCTGAAATATCGCTGGAGGCAAAGATGACAAAAATGAAGCTGCCCCACTTTGGGCACATCATGAGGAGGCAGGGTGCTTTGGCAAAGACAATGATGCTGGGAAAATCAGAAGGCGGCAGGAAAGGAGGAAGACCAATCACGAGCCAAACTGACTCCCTGAGAGAAGCCGTAGGCAGAGCATGGTGGACAACACTCCTTTGCAGGAACACCAGGAGGTGGAACCAATTCAACAGCACACAGCAAAGAGCAAGGGTCCTGGGCTCTGAGTCCATAGGCCTGGGACTGTGGGACTCTGGGCAAGACACTTAACCCCAGTCCCTCGCCAGAGACTCACCATCCCAGGGCCTCACCCAGAGGTTGTTGCCAAGAATAAACAGGATGATGTAAGGGCCTGGCACACTGAAATGGCCCCCTAAATGGTGAAGGAGCAGGAGACAGTTTAGGTGGGAGGTGACACAACAGAGCTTTGTTCAGTGTTTTACAATTCGCAAACCCCTTTCACCCACAGAGAGTGGAAGACTGTACCTGCACCTCCACATCTGTACCTGCACCTCCACATCTGTACATTTACCCCTGACTCCCTCCTTGACAACCAGACATAAATATCAATAACAATACCAAGCTTGTTTATTTCTAGTGGTCACTACGTGCCAAGCACCATCCTAAGCACTTTACATATAGTTCACTGAATAGTCACAGCCCCTGAAGAGGGAAGTACTGTTGTGGTCCCATTTTACAGATGAGGGAACTGAAGCACAGAGGTTAGGTGACTGGGTCAAGGTCACAGATCTGTGAAGTCAAAGGACAAGATCAAAGATGTAACTACTGCCAGACTATCTGCTAAAGACCAGGGCTATGCAGACAAGGAGACACACCCCTGGCTTCAGTGCACTCACGGACCTCGCTTCAGGGACCCAAGTAAATCTCACATAAGGTGCTAGATGTTGCTGTAACCATGGTGGCCAAGTATTGGGAACAGAG
>NW_006292696.1:4328527-4338143 GCF_000327345.1 Myotis davidii | reverse complement strand
AGAGCTCTGATCATTCATTCATTCATCAAATGTGTATGTTTGATGAGTGAACAAGGCCAATGCGGTGGCCCCTGCTCTTAGCAGGTACAGTCTAGTAGGGGAGACATACAACCAGGCAATGTTTACACACATAATGTCTACACGGTATACTTATTTGCAATTTGATTCTGCCTGTGATAAGCACTAAGAAGGGAAAGTAAAGGGTCCCATGAGGACGAGTGTAGGCCAAGAGTTAGGGGAGGCTTTATGATACATGTGTCTAGGGGTGTGTGTGTGTGTGTGTGTGTGTGTGTGTGCACACATACTCTCACACACACTCACACATCCCACTGAGGCCTCTGTGCTAAAGGCACATAATTAAGAGTGTAGCACTAGGTCAGCTTAATTATTCTGGAGAGCTCTTAGACCCCTCCCCCCCATTCACTATGTATTAGTGCTTCTACAAGAAGGTGAGCGGATGAAAGGATTTCTCGTGATTTGTTGCAACTGGCGAAACCTCTGATGCAAAGAATAAGCTTGAGGCTACTGGCTGCAGGGCAGTGTGGCCCAGTGGTTGAGATCACACACTTGGGGCCAGACAGATATGGTTTGGTCACGTCACATCACCACTTAAGAGCTGTGTGACCAAAGGTAAGTCACTTAACCTCTGAGCCTCAGTTTTCTCATCTGTTAAACGGTGTGGCAGATGCTGTAAGGGACTCACTTACACCTTCTCTAACCCACTTCTCCCCTTCCTGCCTCTACTAGAGAGACCCCAACCAAAGCACCCCCAGGGCCCAGCCACCCTGGCAGATAGGGGTGTCCAATGCCAGAGTTGTGGCCAAATGTCTCTCCTGAATAAGAAGGCACAGCCTTGAAAGGGGGAGACTTTGTCCTCTTCACTCTTCCTCCTTCTTCCTGAGGCACCATAGCCATTTTGTGACTACGAGGATGAGGAAGCGGAAAGAGAAACCTGGTTGGTTCTTTGATGATAACCTTGAGCAGCTGTACCAATCCCGAATCTCATTATAAAATGAATGACTGAATAAATAAATAAATGAAGTAACCCCTTACTTGTTTGAACTACGGTTTATCAAGTTTTCTGTTGTTTGCAGTTTAATGCATTTCTAAAGTGGTACCAATGGGATAAGGATAGAGCCTACGTCATGGGTTGCCACGAGGACGCAACAAGATAATGTGTACGTGCCAGTCACAGCAAGCATTGGTAAGCGGAGACTACATTGGTGCTGCTGAAGGCGGGCAAACCTGCCACCCCTGTGGCAAGTAAGTCACTGGTTGGAGCATGGGGGCAGGAGCTGGGTGGATGGCCCTACCTCGATCACTGAAGTCATCAACCAGCACAATCTCGGCGATCAGCTCCGGGGGCGAGCGGTACAACATCACATATTCAGCACACTGTGGACGGTGCGCAGGAGGGAGGACCAGCCCTCATTGTGGAAGGGGATGATGATGCTGGTGTTGGGAAGCGTCTCCAGGTAGCGCTTGCTGTTGCAGCTAGAGAGAGACATGGGGGACAGGGAGAGGACAGTTGTCAAGAGAATACAGGCATGTGGTTCGGCTAACTGCAAATCCCCTTCTTCTCTAGCCTTTAGAGAACAAGTGACAGCCAGAGACACCTTTGTCACTGCAAAACCGTCTCCTACTGGCATCCTGAAGTCCTGCCTCCAATCCCTGCGCACATACTCCACAGGGATAAGTATACGAGACCCAAAACGATGCCAGCCAATGTTGATGGAGCAGCACTGGGACCATGCGCTAACTCGTTTCAGCCTCGATCATGATGGGAATGTGGTGCCCATCCTCATGACTCCCGTGGAGGACAGCCCGTCAGTAACTCTGTGCCTCCCCCCACCGCTTCCCTGTCCCCGCTCCACCCTCATCCTCTTCCCCAATGGAGGACAAACCATTTATGCATGAGTTTGGAAGAATAAACTGGGCCTCTCCCTTTCCCTCCCTGAGCTCTACCAGGAAAGGGCGCATTTTCTTCTCTGCTCTCCATCAGCCCCAGGGTAAGCTCCAGGGTGGAAGGCCCTGCCTCTGTGGGCCTTTAACATCATTATAACACCCAGAAGAATGACCAAAGTCCCTTAATATCATCAAATACCTACTTGGTGTTCAAATTTCCCGGATCATCTTGTGTCTTTTTACAGTTGGTTTATATAAATCAGCACCAAGACAAGGTTCATATTCTGCCTTTAGCTAATATGTCTCCTAAGTCTCTCTCTCTCTCTCTCTCTCTCTCTCTCTCTCTCTTTTTTAAATTGCAGAATCTAAATGGTGGGAACTTGAGCTTTCAGCGTACAATTCTTTCAACTTTTCTGTATGTTTGACAATTTTCAGAAAGAAATGTTGGGAGAAAAAGTGGGTCAGGGTTCATGAATTTCAAATGCTCTCCACTGGAGGCACCACGGGAGGCTGGGGCAGAGGATTAAACTCTTGGGTTCTGGCGGTGAGCTCAGCTGCAGCTGTGTGAACGAACTCCTCTAATTCCGGTTTGGATGGACAAGTCAGCCCCTCTCTTTCCCCTTGGGACTCTGGAGTTCTTGCATGTCCCCTCGTGCTCCTCCACCTGGCTGCACTCTTTATATCCAGGCCTCATACAGCCCCTCGCCTCCCCTTTCCTCGCCTCCCCTTTCCTCGCCTCCCCTTTCCTCGCCTCCCCTTTCCTCGCCTCCCCTATGCCTTTGATCACTTCAGCCAGCCTTCTCCGGGAGCCTTCTCCAACTTCACTCTATCAGCCTTGAAAAATAAACGGAAGCACTTTTTTTCTTAAAAAATCCCTTTCCCGTAACTCAGCTGGGTCCTCTGTGGCCAAGAAAAACAGGTGACATCTCGTTTTCTACAAAAGGTCCTGCCTTCCCTCCAATTTCACAGGAGGCTTGTGTGATTGAAGCAGCATGGGGCGGGCTGAGGGGGTTAGCTGTAATAAATTGCCTGGAGTCCAAGGGGTGAAATACAATAGAGCTATTACCCAGTGGAGAGCCCTGGCTCTCTGAAACCCCAGAGCTGGGCCCCACAGCCTGCCAGTAGGTAACTTAGGAACAGCACCATATAATAAGGGAAGTAGACAATGCGACAACGGACTAAATTCACTTCTAATCTAATCCAATCCTGGAACTAAAGATAACCCAGAACTCAACTAAAAGGCTCAGCTTGAATGATAAGCCTGAATGTGTGCCTTTTTTCCCTCTTTTGGTCTCCTCTCTTTCTCTCCCTCTTCCCTCTATCCATCCATGCATCCATTTAATTACTAAATAGGCAAAAAATGGCATTTTGACTTTTGCCATCGGCACTAGTCAGTAGTTTGGTCCCAGCTTAGTAGAGGCTCTTTGTTTAAATAAAAATATTTGTGTGACATGCTGACATGAATCCCTTCAGTGTCCAGCACGAAACTTAGTTCCACAGCCCAGCCCACTGGCCACCTTCCTGTTGCCAAAAGCCCCGGACACCCACCTTTGCCACAAGCCCCGTTTCTCCTGCTCTTTTTAGGCCTCAGCTCCCAGCAGATAGAGGAGGCCTGGGGATGGCGGATGGAAGGCCACCACCTACCACAGTGACCCCTCCACCCCCCCCCACTTAGCAGTCCCCTTTAAGACCTGTCTGCACGCTTTGTCTTGAGACCTCAACTGGCTGGTGGCATACGCCCAGCTCCTTTGTGTATGGTAAACACAGAGCATCCCTCGCCAATGCCTTCAGACATCAGCCCAGAGAATGTGGTCTCCAAGAAGGGGAAACTAGGGCACTGCTCCCCATGAAAGAGGCTCAGTTTGGCTATGATCAGACAACAATAACCTCTGCCTCCCCATGGTGCATTGTGCCTGATGGTTCTCAAAGCACTCTCCCTTCTCTCTCCTCTGAATCGGCACCAGCCCCCGAGGAGGGGGATGAACGAGGGAGTGCTCACCCCATTTCCCACATGGAAAACAGAGCCCAGAAAGGGATCTAGGACTCAAATATAGATACCACCTATTTAAAATAACATTTATATGTGTGTGTGTTTCTTGATAAAAGTGGTAACTGCTCAGTGTAAAAGCTTAGAAAACACAGAAAAGCTGAAGGACAACTGATAATGACAGCAGCATCCTGCCCAACGCGTACACCTGCGGCGGACCTCTGCTCTCTTCTCTGAACATCTACCTGTTTCTACAACACGACATCCAAATCTTTGTGGGTTCCCAGATGCAGCGTGGCTTCCTGTGCCCATCCTTGGGCAGGATCAGGTAGAGTGATGCCCTTGCAGAGGGTCAAAGCAGTGACATGGGGACCTTCCAGCACACGATCTGGATGCCCTCTTTGCCCAGTATTTCTGGCCCCATAAAAGAAGAAGCACCTTACAACTAAGACCTGCGTGAAGAACGTTCTGCCCTTTGCACAAGCACTCCCACCATCATCTGGGTCACACACAGCCTGGTAAGGTCCCTACTTGGACAGGGCCAGGTTAATTTAGGGGTGCAGAGCATGAGGTCAACAAGGCACGATCGGGGGTGTTCCCCGCCACACACTGAAGCAGTGAAAGGAGTACAAAGTGAATGTATATCAACAGGGAAAGTTTCAAAAAATGTGAAAATTTAAACTGGAGAATACTGATAAGCAGTTGCAAAATAAGGTGGAAGATGACAATGGTGATAAGAGAAACTACCTGTTAAGGATTCCCATTATGCCAGGTAATGTTCTAAGCACTTTGGATGGATTAATGTCATTTCATAGTCATAATGCTCTTAGGAGGCAGGGACTGTCATTGCCTCCATTACGAAGAGGAGACAAGGCAGCGAGAAGTGAAGTAATCTGTTAAGGTCAAATAGCTGGTAAGGGCAGGAGCCTGGATTTAAACCCATCTGCCCTTCATACATATTAGGTTCGTACAGGGCTAATGTGTCAATGCTATTAATTATATAAGCAAAGAGAACAAACAGATCAAAGCCAAAAATTGAGGGAACTAAGTAGGAGCCTGAAGCCCTGACTCTAGTGTCTGCTCCGCATGCAACAATGCCAGTCTTCTTGCTGGGCCTTACTTGTGTCAATAAGGGGGCCACAGCAATGGTACGGCTGTGTGCCTGCTCTGTATCCCCTCTCCTATTCCTGTTTTCCTAGTCTGATGGTAATAACGTCCTGACTTTCCATGGGGAATCTCCCACCCCTCATTTCTATAAGGTTTGGGGGGAGATCCTTGCTTTCCTTGAGGGAGCCTGGCTCAGCCAATCAGAGCATTGCATCTCTTGGGCCACAGAGATGGGTTCAAGGATGGGCACTGGCAAATCAGAGTAAATCTTTGCTCAGACACTGGGAGCGAGGTAAGCTCTTTTCTGCTGAGACTCAGCATGCGAGGATATCAGTCTGGTCTGCCTGGGGCCGCCATGTAGACTGTCCCCTGTCTTAAAATGATTGACAGAACAGAAAACAGAGCCAAGAGTTGGAGAGAGGGGTTCCTACTGACATCATTTAGGGACCTGAACCCAGCTATGGCTGAAGTCAAGGTCTACTTCTGGCCTTTTCAGTTCATGAGCTGATACATTTTCTTTTCTAAGTCAGCTGGAGTTAGGTTTCTGTCATTTGTAACTAAGAGAATCCCTGCTGATACAACTGGATGCTCTTTAAGCCTTTCAGTCGAATGAATCTGGTTTGGACCTAAAGATGGCCTCTGAAGGGCTGAGGCAGAAACTCCTGTTACCGGGAGTGGTCTCCAACCTGAAGGCGCAGCCTCTCTTTCCAGCTGCAGGAAGAGAGCTCTGCTCATTCACTGACTGGGAGAAAGCGGCCTGGGCGGTGGGCGGCGGGAGGCAGCGGAGGACTGGGAGCTGACCGAGCTCATTTGTGACTGAGCGGCCCCCAATTTAACATTCCCTAGAGGATTCTGAACTCTTGAAACACAAAGATGAAATTAATATACTGGCCCTTAAGATGCGCCCTCAGGGCTCACTGCAGGAACACTAGAATATAAAAGAAAAGGAGTCAAAATCAAAGGGAAGCGTTGCAAAAATCTTCCCTCTGAGTCAACTTTGAAGTAGAACAACCCAACCAGTTCGAAGGAACTATAAAACACATTTAATTCCAACCAACACACCTGACATTGTGTGTGCCTGGACCTGGGTTCAAATCCTGACCGCCACCCTCTAGCTGTGAGACCCAGGGACGGGTTCCATCCCTTGCGGAGCCTCAGTTTCCTTAGCCGGGAAAGGGGGATGGTAACACCACGAGGATGTCATGACAGCCAAACAGCCCTGTGGGGGGAGAAGTCGCTGGCACTGTCCTTGGAGACAGGACTCAGTGTGGAGAACTCACAGCAGAGCATGCTCCTCACTTCAATTCTCCTGGAGTCTGGGGTGGCCAGCCCAGGGCAGGGCACGAGGCTTCATAAAGCTTAAGTAAGAGTTTTGCTCTTGTAGACATGTATCCCACTCTTGGAACCCCAGACTTCAACCAGTTCATGGCTCAAAACATTCTCACTTGCTTACTCTCAATCGTTACTCTCAAACATTCAAGAAATGTTTACTGAGCGCCTAGGATGTGGCACACACTATGCTATGCCCGGGGACTATAATGGGGAGGAAGAAGCTGCTGTCCCCGGCCCATGGGATACAGAGCAGACAAGTAACATAAGCAGTACCAGATTATAATTTTCCCTCATTGCCTATGAGTGTGAGAGGAAGACAGACTGAGAACAGCCTGGAAAGACAGGCAGTGAAGGTATTATGAGTGGCGCATCCACATGCCCAGCCCTGTGCCTTACAGACAGTGAGTAGGTGATGAATGGCTGCTGAGTTGAATAGGAGTTAGAAGGGCCTAGACCAGTGATGGCGAACCTTTTGAGCTCGGCGTGTCAGCATTTTGAAAAACCCTAACTTAACTCTAGTGCCGTGTCACATATATAAATTTTTTGATATTTGCAACCATAGTAAAACAAAGACTTATATTTTTGATATTTATTTTATGTATTTAAATGCCATTTAACAAAGAAAAATCAACCAAAAAAATGAGTTCGCGTGTCACCTCTGACATGCGTGTCATAGGTTCGCCATCACTGGCCTAGTCCAACCCTTTTGTTTTCCAAGTAAGGGGGTGAGGCTTAGAGAGGGGATGTGCCAGGCACTGGCTTCCTCTTTAGCACAGCCTGGCTGGCGTCAGAGGAGCCGGAAGATGACTGTGACAACCTGGCCCAGGCTGACATCTTCATGAAGGTCCTTTTCCGGTCAGGCTTTGCTGACAGCCAGCTGCACTCACCTGCTCTTCCCTCTTCTCAACAGACAGGCAGGAGAACCACAAAGGTTTATTAATATTAATTAGGCACCTCTGCACCATCCTTCATCACCAATTTCGCACCCCCTAACCGCACCAGGGACTTCAGACCAAGCAGTATTTAAAGAACCTTGGTTGTGCTGCCTTTTCTTCCCCTCTGAATTCACATTTTACAAACCCTTTGTTCAGATCACATCTAGTTTTAAGACAGTTGTAAAAATAACAATATTTTTTTAAAAGCCCACAGCAAAATCCAAGTTTCTTCACCCAGCTGTCCCACATGACAGAACCGGCCCTCGTACAGATGCAATAGGCGGTGTACCCCACGGGCTCCAACTTTAAACACAGGCTGCCAGCAGGAAGGAGGGGCTCCGCAGTCAGTCTGGTCTGTGAGGTCCAGGTGCTGGAATTACCAGCATGAACGGACAGCTGTAAGGACCCCACCTCAGATCCCAGTGAGGTGCCAGCTCCCGGGCAAATGTTAGGAAGAAATGGGTTTTAATATCAAGATTCTTAATGATTCATGAAAGAGAAAAGAAGAGACAAAGGGTAAAGATATGTGTTCTTTGCCACTGTTTTTGCCACTGTTTCCAGAAGCAGAGACCTGGAAACAAGCTGTCTGCCTGTACCTGTCTGCCTGCCAACAGAAGAATGGTTGAATAGATTAGATTCCTGTGGCACATTACACAGCTATTAGGAATGTGACCATAATATAACAGTACAGTCATACTTTTATAAAATAAAACCCCAAACCTCTTCATGTATCTATACATGTTGCCTAAGCAAAGGAAAAGCTATAGAAAGCTAAACTGTTACCATCCACTACCTGGGCAGATTTAAGAATAGAGAGAGGAGTGTATATGGTGGGGCGATACTGACTTCTCCACTCAAAAAAAGTGCAGAAAGAAGGCTTACAATTAGGAGGGAATTATGTTCTGTTCTCGGTAAGAGTACCCCTAAACTAAGCTGCTCTGTGCTTGTCTTATCATGCTGCCCTTGATACCATCTTAATGAAGGGAGAGAATTGGTAATCACCTTTATCTTCCAGTCATTATTCTCTTTTTCCTTAAATCCTTTCAAGGCCAATACCACTTAGCAACCAAACTCATCTCTGTGGCCAATGTTACCGAGTGCCTTTTATCTGCTCCTGGACAAGCGAGGTAAGGGAATGCAACCTGAGTAGTCTGCTGGTTGTGTCCGTTTATCTGGCCAGTCCTGCTTGCTGTGCCTGGTCCCAGAACTTTCATGCACAAAGGGTGAGAATTTAAGAATGTCTCCCTCCTTCTCCGTGAAGAATGGGTCTCAGTCTGTGTGTGATGTGGCAGAAAGAGCACATGCCTGGGTCCAGGTCTGTGTCTACTTTGCCTTCTTCTGGCTGTGTGAACTGCAGCAAAGAGCTGCACTCTCCCCGCCTCAGCTTGTGCACCTGTAAAATGGAGCTAGTGAACCCCCTCAGATACAATTCCAGAGAGGCTGGAATCACACGGGAGTTGTGATAATGTTTTTGTAAACGAGGAGATAATGTCGAAACAGAGAGGATGAAAAGTATTATCACACAAAACCTCCAAGTGGGAACGAGTAAGGCCAGGCTGGTAGAGCACTCCGCACAATGCCTGGCGCACAGCACTTGGTGAGTGGGAGCCGTTACTATGGATGGAGAGCACAGCTTCCATTTCTATCAGACTAAGAAAATGCATCTGTTTGCAGAAATGATAAAAGAACCACAGGTCACACACCAGCGTACGTGGAGGTGGGCTGGTTTCCACTTAGCATAAATCGTAGGGATGCATGCCCATATGATTTTTAGTCGACAGGCAGCCATTTTTGCTTGTAAGCCATGTATCTCTGCAATTTCAAGCCAAGGGCTGAATTCATTGAAATCTATTTTTAAAATTACAGAAAACAACTTCGATTTGAGAAATGTTATTGGCTGCCATTTTATTTTAAGGCAAATGAGTGCCTTTAAATCCCAATACTAGGTCTGATGGATCAATAACTGTTGCCTTGGAAGAAAGACTGCTCTTCAGAAAGGAGTTGTTTAACTTAAGAGAGCCTTACGAAGTCTCCTGAAAAGTCAGTGATACTACAAAAAAAAACCTAAACCCAAACAAACCTGGATTTTTTTCCTTTCCCAGCTCACAAATCATTCAGGCTCCAGCCCCTCTTTCTCTCCCTTTCCCACTTCCCACACAAATGCCTGGCTAACAACCTGCCCAACCAGGGAGCCTGTAGCAGTCACATTCCTGGCATGTCTGGGGCGTTCATCTTAAACTAAAGTACTCCATCATAAGTGTCAAACAAGCTTACTCCACCATGCGATTTAAGATAAAAAGGGCAAAAACTGCTAATATGTAAAAAATATGTCACCCAAGCCTATCTCTGC
>NW_006292696.1:4309417-4328507 GCF_000327345.1 Myotis davidii | reverse complement strand
GAGGGGTGGGGGATCTGGGTGGAGACTCGTCATTCATCTCCACGCAGATGGCAGGCCCCGCCCTCACTGTGACCTGAACATGGCACACAAATGTTACAGGCCACACCACAGACCACAGCTGATCCTGGGGCTTTTTTAGATTTACTATCTGTGTGCCTCAGGCATTTCTAGGAAAGCAAGTTAATTAAAACCACAATAAAAACACAGCAACTCAGCAAAGGATCCTGTCACCATTTCCATTTTTCACAACACAAATGGCATCATTCATTCAACTGCCTACTTGACATCGTCATTTGGATGTTTAATAACGTCTTAAACTTTGAAAGCAAAATCTTGATTTGCCCCAAACCTACTCTTCCCAAAGACTTCCTTCCTGTAAATGGCAACTCCTTCTCCCAGTGGTTCTGACCAAAAACCTTGGTGTTATCCTTGACTGTTCTCTGTTTCCTCATAGCCACATTGTCTGAAAAGAAACCTCGGCATGTCCTTCTTCAGCATGTATCTCTCTGCTGTCTTCCCCCCGGCCCCACCCCGCCAAGGTCTGAGGCACCGGCATTGCTGTAATACACTCCTTAACTCCTCCCCTGCCCTCACCCTTGGCCGCCTACAGTCAGCCTACACTTAACACAGCAAACAAAGTGATTCTTTGAAAATGAAAATCAAATTATGTTGCTCTCTGCTCAGAGGCTCCCATCTTACTCACATTGGTAGAGATAAACCCCACCATGACCACCCCAGACATGTCCCCAGCCCTGCTTCTCATTGCTCTCCTCCGGGCTTCTGGGCTCTGTAAGCCAAGCATGATGGCCACAGGGCATCCTCTTTAATTTTCTGGAAGAGTGTACAGAATGCGTGTTATTTCTCAAATTTTTGGTAGAACCCACCAGTGAGCCCATCTTTGTGAGAAGGTTCTTAACTACAATATCAATTTGCTGGACGCAGGGCTATTCAAGTTAATCATTTCTTCTTGAGTAAGCTGTGCTAGTTTGTGTCTCTCAAGGAATTTGCCATTTCATCTAAGTTGTTGAACTTAGCTGTGATCCTTCTGGGTCATAATTTATGCTTTTTTTCTTTTACAAATGACAAGGTTTCCTAGTCTGAGAGATGGGAAGAAGCACTATTCTTGGCTCTGCATGAGAGCGAGGCACTGCTGCCTGTAATCCTCTTGGACGATCCCTTTCTCAGCCTTCGGTAGCTTTTGTACAGGAAGGAGTTCATCAGTAATCTGCTGAGTACGCAGGGAACCTCTGTAGCTCAGTCTCCGTGCAGCTCTCTCCTCTCCTCTTCAGTGTGCTGTCCTGTGAGCGCTTTGCCTCTTTGGTCTCCCTGGACTCTCAGCAACATCAGATGAACTCAGGAAGTCCTCGGGGCTCTACCTGGGCGCCCCCTCCCTGCATCGTGGCTTGAAAACTCTCTCGAGGCAATAAGCTCAGACAATTTATCGCTCTCCTCGTTTGTTTCCCGTCCCTTTAGGATTACTGTCCTTCACTTCCTGGTGTCCAGTGTCTTTTTAAAATTCTTTTCAGTTGTTTTAGGCAGGAGAGTAAATCTGGTCCCTGTTACTCCAGCTTGGCCCGAAAAGAGCATTTTTAATGTCTATGTGTACATTCACTAAAAATGTGGTTGGCTTTAATTTCCTGTGCTTTCACATTATCATCCCCCCCGCCAACCAGAGTATATATTTAATGCACTACCCCCCGCCCCCAGCCAGAGTATATATTTAATACACTAAGTTTTATCAAACTTAGGCTATAACTCCTTCCATTGTTGCTTTTGTAAACTGTTGGGGATGTAAAGGTGCTCAATAGCCTATTATAGTAATACTAGAGGCCCAGTGGACAAAATTTGTGCACTCGGGGGAGGGGGTCTCCTCAGCCCAGCCTGTGCTCCCTCGCAATCTGGGAGCTCTTGGGGAATGTCTGACTGGTGGCTTAGGCCCAATCAGACATATTTAGTGCTGCCACGGAGGCGGGATCGGCTCCTGCCACCGCTGCTGCACTTGCCAGCCGTGAGCCTGACTTCTGGCTGAGCGGCGCTCCCCCTGTGGGAGTGCACTGACCACCGGGGGTAGCTCCTGTGTTGAGCATCTGCCCCCTGGTGGTCAGTGGGCATCGTAATGACCGGCTGTTCTGCAGTTCAGTTGATTTGCATATTAACCTTTTATTATATAGGATGAACTTATAAGTTCTTTTCAGGAAATTCAGCATGCACCATAAATTAACCATGTTAATTTAACAGAAAGGAATAAAGCAAAAGGGAGCATGGAACTAGGAATCTGGTAGACCTGGGCCTTTTATTGCAACAGATTCCATTCAGATTCATTCATTTCTGGAAGCTACACCCATGGACTGGATTTGGAGAAAGTAGTCAGGATTGTAGGCTGTTTTCATTCCCACTGTGGACAGTCTTCACATGGGAGAAACTGATCACTCAACAGAGGGCTCTGCTTAGGAACCTTCAGGCCTGGGTCACTTTAGCAGCTGGGGCTCCACTGCCATCAGCTCTGTGCCTGAGGGGCCTCCATGTGTGGCTGTCAAGCAGCCCACAGAGCCCCCTGGAGCAGGGAAAGTGGGCCAGCCCACCAGCCAGCCTCTGTTCTGCTCCCTGGGCAGGGGGTGCAGAGGGCAGGTCTGCTCAGAGCCAGCTGGCCGCCTCCCACATTCAAGCCCAGCAAGACAGGCCGAACTTTCTAGTTTCCATTCTCCATGGCGGCACGTTCTCCCGTGTGGCTTCTGGGGAAAGCCAGTGCAGCTGGCACAAACAAACAGCCCCTTGACCCTGTTCTTGACATGCTGCTGCCAAAATTCAATTCGAAGGAATAAAAGGCAAACATAAACTCCAGCTCCTGCTGGGAAAGTTGTTTAAGTGAAAAGAAACCAGAGGGAATGAGCAGCCCAACTGCTTTCATTTATTCACACATTTCTGCTGTCACAGAGCAGGAAAGTCCGTCCCCTCCCCTCCCCCAGAAAAAAAGAAAAGCTCTTCAAGACATCTGTCAACCCATTTCTGAAAAGTCAGCTTCCACAACTGGGGATTCTGAAAAAGGGGGGTTTCAGGAGCACTGGGTTTAGCGACATCTTTTGCTGTAACGTGGATGCTGGCTGGGTGGGTGGCTGGTAACCGAGGAGCCTGTGGCATGTTGCAGCTCAGTTCCCATCCACCCAGAACAAGGGTCTTCGCCGTACTTCTGTCCTGGACCCTCTGCCAGGCTGGTAATACGTATGGACACTTCTGAGAGCAATGCTTATAATTCATAAAATAAACTATATAGGACTGCAAAGGAAACCAATTAGACTGAAATACAGTTATCAAAATAATAAAAAATGTAAACTACAGTAATAAATGTGCTTCTTGAGGAACACAGGAAACCACAAGATCTGGTGCAGTTCTAGAAACTACCTTCCTTTCAAAGTAGTGATGGGTGCCCACCACCTTTCAGGTCTATCTGTCAAGTGATGAGAAAGTTACATGATTTCTTGTGGTGACGGCATCGCAGGTGCTGTGTTGCCTGCAGTCATAACGGAAGGGAGCACCACATTTCAGTTAGAGGTCAATGAAAAAAGAAAGCCATGTTTTTCTCCTCTGTTTATAGACTCCCCTGAATTCTCTCTTCAGACCGCGGAGCTCTAGGTTAGGAAGCTGTCTCTCTTTCTCAGCTGTCAGGAAAGAGCACTGCGCTGGGGGACAAAGGGCTGGATCCTCATCCTGGCTCCACTTCTAACAGGGAAGACTCAGCCTTGTAATTCGTGAGCTGAAGAACGCGTACTGTCTTGCCCAGGCAGTTCTCTACCTGTAATGTTTCTCCCCGTTCCGCAAAGCCCGGTGGGGGAGCCCCCTGAGGTTCCAAGCACTCTCTGCCTACCAGTTACTGGTCTTCTCACCGTGGCGCAATGAGCTCCGTATGCCCCTGTCCCACGCCTTGCACAAAGCAGTAATAAGGGCTCATTTAGCACTTCGTTTTTGGTGTCAAGCACAGGGCCTGGCACACAGAAGACCATTAAGTATATACAGGATGGGGCAAAAGTAGGTTTACAGTGGTGAGTACGTGAAACACAGTTTATTGTTGTATTATTAATTACTGTGTTATTTTCCACACGAGCAACTGTAAACCGACGTTTGCCCCACTCTGTATTTACTGGGTGAACAGATGAATGAATGGCTGGATGAAAGCTGTGACCACACTCAGCTTCTCTCTCTCATTCTGAAAATGTTTCTACTTTGTACCAGTTCTCAGCCCTGGTTACACGTAAGAATTGCTTTTAAAGATTTTAGAAAATACAGACGCAGGCTGTATCCCCAGAGATTGAGAGCCCAGTGGCTTAGAGTGGTGTCCTGGCCTTTGTATATTTTCAAAAACACCCCAGGCACAGCCAGAGTTGAGAGCCCATAGTACCACGGAACAGCTGAGGCGAGGGAATAAACCTCCCAGATGAACTTCTTTCCCAGAGCCGGACAGATGATGTTAGTGCAGAATTCTAAACTCTGCAAGGGGCTAAACTCATAAATTGAGTTTCTGACCCTCAGAGTCAGGTCACAGTTCTGAATCCAGACATATTAGCAATATCTGAGCTATATTCTCAGACTTGGATGAAAAAATTCTCAGGCTTGACATTGAAGACCATGAAACAAATTGCAAACCACACAGGGGAGCACCGGAGGTCCCCCGTTTCCTCCCCTCCCTACGAGGAATCCTTACAAAAAGGGCCCCATCCTGGGCAAGCGCGCACTTTGTTTCCTCACCTGCCAAGTGGAGATAATAGTACGGCCAACTCACTGTTGCAGGAACTGGCGGATGTAATGGGGCTGAAAGCATTTTGTGAGTAGCCGAACATGCTACCAAGATTAATTCTTGATTATTGCATTCTACCAATTGAGCTCTGACAGGTGGAGAGACGTTATAGCTCGGTGATTAAGAACACAGATTCCAGAGTCAGGATTTCCGCATACAAATTCTGGCACCAGCTCTTACCTGCTGTGTCATTTTAGGCAAGTTATTTAACCTTTTTGTACCTCCATTCCCCATCTGTAAAATGGGGACAATAAAGGTACCTATCTCGTTGAGTTTTTGGAAAGTTTGGCCGAGTTGATGCACTGAAAGTGCCCAGAACACAGCTTTAAACCTGAAGTGTGCCTCAGCATCATCTGGAAGGCTTGTTAAAGCACAGAGTGCTGGGCCCCACCCCAGAGCTTTGGATTCAGTCGATCTGGGCTAGGATTTGAAAATCTGCATTTGGACAAGCTCCCAGGTAATGCTGGAGTCACTGCTTTGGGAGCCACTGGCTTAGAATGATGCCTGGCATACAGTAAGAACCTTTAAGTGTTAGCCGTTATCTTTTCCTGGGCTCTACGTTTTAGTCCCTGAACAGAACCCTTTATGCTCCAGTGCTACTCAGAACTATCTTCGTGGAGAAGCCAGCGTGAAATCTACTTGCAGTGGTCCCCACAGTGTGGACCCAACTCTGCTGCATGCGCATCCTGTGGGCACTTATTTGTAATGCCAGCTCTTAGGCCTCAACCCAAATCTAACGATTCAGGAATTACAGGAGTGAAGCTCAATATTCTGTGTTCTAACAGCCCTCCAGACGACTAATGCACACCAGTTTCAGGACAATAGCTCTACTAGAAAATCACACGACCACCACAGTAACCCTACTGAAAATGCCCGGGAGGCAGATGGCTTCCAGTCTAGAGGACAGTTTTGGGTGGACTGGAGCCCAATACCTGGCTCAGTCCTTATTCACCTTGTGGCCTTATATGAATTATGACTTTAAGCCCAGCCCGGTGAGGCTCAGTGGTTGAGCATCGACCTAAGAACCAGGAGGTTACAGTTTTGTTCCCAGTCAGTGAGGAAGGGAGGAGAGACAGAAACATCAATGATGAGAGAGAATCATCGATCGGCTGCCTCCTGCACGCCCCACACCGGGGATCAAGCCTACAATCCAGGCATGTGTCCTGACCGGGAATCGAACTGTGATTTCCTGGTTCTTAGGTTGATGCTCAACCACTGAGCCATGCCGGCTGGGAGCCACAGTTACCTTTATAATCATTACATATGTTCCCTCTCAAATGATTTGCGGTAGCTTTTAACAAGACATAAATATACACAGGAGAGCTAAAGTAAAGATTAAAAATAAGAAACACCACACACAGAAAGTGGAGAGTAAAGGCTGAAACTGTCATTGCAATTGTCTTCTAAGTTGAAGTCTGAACTTCCCCATGGGCCAGAGTCCAAAGGAAATGCAGAGGTTCCCTGTTCCCACCATCTGAACACAGAAAGGTGACCGGCTCTTTTAGGGAGACATCATCATCCCTCTGCCACAGCTGCTCTACATTCTAGAAGCATCGACCACACGAACCTTCCCACAAAGCCCAGTGTAACAGGAGGGAGACTCCTCCAGCAGCGCTTCGTGTACCTGCTTCTTTAATTCTCAACAAGAGCCGAGGGCAAACTCCTTCCATCCCAGCGGATAAGAGACGTTACACTTACTTCGGGTGCCGAATATCAGGGAGAGAGCGATTCAGGGAGATCTTATCGCTGACGTAGATGTTAAATCCATTTTCTCGGTACGCCTGATCCACTCTCTCAGCGTCTGTCATGGGGTACGGTCTTCCTTGTTCTCCATTTCCTGGGAGCAAAGAGCAAAGTCAATGTTGCTAATTGAATGGCGCGGGAAAGAAGGAGGAAGAATATGATTCAACCACAAAGATGAAATCGGATGCTGGATACAGTGTCCGTGCAGATTTTGCAGGGGGAAGTGTACAGAGGGGAGGGGAGTGAGCATTCAGTCATGGCCGAGTCACACACTTAATAGAGCTTGTCCTCATGTAATCTCCACAGGAAGCATGTGGTGAACATGAGAGCCCTCAGCCTATTGATGGATAAACGAGGACCAGAAAGGCTATAAACCAGGTCTGTGGGTTCCAAAGCCCATGGTCCCTCCACTCTGCCAGGAGCCCCAAATATCCCTGATCAGGAGGGTCTAATCGCCCAGAGGAAGACCAGGTCCACATATGAGCTGATCAATCCTGGGTCAGTCACACCACCTCTCTGACCGCAGCTGACTGGCTCTGGTACCCACAGCCTGGTAAGAGTCCAATAGATGCTGAGTAGGTGAGAGCTTTTTGTAAACTATAAAACACTATATAAATGTGAGGAAATGTTATGGTTATTCTCCAGGCAGGGCAAACTTTATATGTAAGTCAAAACTGCCACAAACGATACAAGACGCTTTGAGTTTTTTAAAGCCAGCAAACAAATTAAGGTCGGCCCAGGCTCGGGCAGAACTGCTTGGGAAGTATTGATGTGAGCCGCAGACTTGGTTGGATAAACTGCGATTCTTTCTTTTCTCTGCACAATCCAGCTGGGGAAAGCGCTCCTGATGCTCCAGGAAATTGTCCTCAGGGTTCCCAGGATGCGGATGGAAGTGGAATGTCCACACCGAGCCTGCAGGAACAGCCCAAGAATCCGACATTGCCAAGGGTCCTGAAGGAATGGCAGTAAGATCTGCTGGTCAGACAGGACCTCATCTTCTGGTGCTTATGCTCTGAGCATCGTCCCATGCAGTTTGTAAAGTGAATGTGGACAACATGAGCTTGATGGGGAGGTGCAAGCTAAGAGGCGGAGCCCAAGGACTGTGGCTACTCCCCTGTCTGTATGATGCTCCAGGTAAAACACAGTGGGCCAGTGACCGGGATGGGTTCCACAAGGGACTCAGATGCAGCAGAAGCAGCTCTCTTGGGGCAGGAGCCTCAGGAAGGCAGGATGGGGAGCACTCATATTTAGGCCCTGGAGCGGGCAGGGTGGAAGCTGTAGTCCAGCCCTGTCACCCTGGGCGTGCCTTTTGCCTGTCTGTGTCTTGGTTGTCGCCTTTGTATTAATTGGGATAAGAAGGTTCAATGTGATGATTAAGGAGGTAATGCAGGGCAAGGTGCCTGGTACCGTTAGCACTGGTCATTGTTATTCTGAATAATTTCTCCAGGGCTTACTCCTTTCTTGCTAGTTAGGCCGGTGTGCTAATAACTCTGGTAAAATTGTCTGGAAAATCGGCTCCTTTCAGATGTCTCCTTTTTTAATTTAAGCAGCCCTCCCCCACCCTAACTTCATTCTAAATTACTGGCACACGGAAAAATGCATGAGGCGTCTTTAGATTTCCCTGAATTTCAGTTATCATTTCAGCTCTATTCAAAGCCTGTTGTAATCTGGTTTTGTCATAATGTACTTTAAAAAAAAAATCAATAGTGGGTGCCTTTAACTGAGATAAAAATGAATAAAATACCAATCACTTATATTTCTACAGTGTTTTCCAGTGTAAAGCTACTTTGTACCAATACCCTGAGACTGTCGAAGCAGGAAGCATGAGCTCCAGGGACACATGGGGGAACTGAGCTCAAGGATGATGGAATTTTCCTGATGGTCACATGGCTGACAGGGGTGTCAGAGCTGCCCTCCTGGCTCCTCGTCTAGGCTCTCTACAAACAACCTCCACATAACTTCCCTTCCCAACTCCCCAGCGGTAACAGAAACTGCTCCAAAGACGAATTAGCCAAAGAAAATGTTAGGTGAAGCCCAATAAATTCATTCAGCCTCGTGGCTGTACGGCTGGTAGGGGTCAATTCTGTCCTCCAGACCTGGGTTCAAATTCCAAGCCTGCCTCTTTCTCACTGTGTGCCGGTGGGCAGATGACTCCACCTCTCTGAACTACAGGTCCCTGTTCATCCAATGGGCCATAAAGGTTGATGTGGGATTCACCGAGAAAATGTGCCGTATGGGGCGTGAGCCGTGCTCATTATAAATATTCATAAATGTTGGCTCTTATTATTACTGCTCCTCATTTTAGTGGTAAAACATCTCATAAGGGGGAGACATTTTTTATCACCCAATAAAAGTGGCAAGGCAAATTCCTGAAAGCAGTGGATCTGGTGATGTGAGTGGAGAAAGGACTGGGCCAGCTCACAGGTGAAGAGAGGATTCCAGAATCAGGGGAAGGGAGGGTGGAGGCTGGCAGATGGAGAGGAGCTGACAGGAGGTCCAGACACCCCATTAAACACACACACACACACACACACACACACACACACACACACGTAAGCTCACATGCATACCCTCTCCACAGGCCTACCCGTGGACGGTACCTCTCTCCGTACCTACACGCTGAGCATCCCTTCTGATGGCTTCTTTGTCATGCCAGTCCTTCAGCTTTTGTCCATCTCCCAAGAAAAGTATCTTCTTTTGCTGATTGTGTGATCCCTTCAAAAAAGAAAAAGACAGAAACTGTGAAAAAGAAAAGGGGAAAATAAGTTTAATAACAGAGACCCAGAAATTACACTGCCCAAGGGAGCTTTTGGTATTGATTGAATGTCTATCAACTGTTCATTTATTAACCCCCTTGGTATACCTCTGTTAGTGCCACCCAGGTACACAAAGTCAGGACGATGAGAGGCACAGTGTCCACCCCCTTAGAAGTCAGAAACCAGCATGAGAAAAACTCAGATGGACAAACATTCCTTTCACTTGAGAAAAAGCAGTACGTGTGGCGCTGCCAAGAGAAATATAACAACATGAGCCCAAATGTGAGCCACATTTGCAACTTTACATTTTCTAGTATTTATATTGGGAAGAAAAAGAAACAGGGGAAGTTAGTTTTGATACTATATCTTATTTACTCCAATATACTCTATGTAAAATATTTTACCACGCAATGTAAAAAATTCATTGAGATACTTTACTTTTGTTTTTGTTTTGTACTAAGTCTTCACAATCCAGTGTGTATTTTACACTCGTGTTCATCTCGACTCAGGCCCCTTGCAAGTGCTCCACAGCCACAGGTGGCTGGTGGCTACCTCAGGGATGGGGCAGGGCAGGAGGCCCTCAGATGACAGGCCTGCAGAAAGTGCTACAGGAGTTCACCTCCACCTGGGAGAACTGGAGAAGGTTTCGTGACATGAAGGCGTTTGGGCTGAGCGTCAGAGGCAGAAATGAGGAGCAGGCAGGGCAAACGGTCAGGGCACAGACTCCCAGGGGTGGTAGAGTCACAGAACTAGGCCTGGCCGTGCTCATTTCTAAAGTCACAAGGAGAGTGAACATTGGGCGACTGTGTGGAATGTATGAACAAACAAGTTGAATGCTGAAAGGAAACAGGACGATGCAACAGCCCCCAGAGAGCAGCTCCCACGGGCCTGGCTCTGAAGCTGTTTATTATTCGTCTGGGAAGATGAGCCCATCCTCTGGGCCAGTGGTAGGCAAACTGCGGCTCTTTGGCCCTTGAGTGTGGCTCTTCCACAAAATACCACGTGTGGGCGCGCATGTACAGAGTGACTGAAACTTCGTGGCCCATGCGCAGAAGTCGGTATTTTGTGGAAGAGCCACACTCAAGGAGCCAAAGAGCCGCGTGTGGCTCGCAAGCCGCAGTTTGCTGACCACTGCTCTGGGCCCATTAGAATCGGTTCCCCTAATTAAACGAGGCTGCATGCCAGTGCCTGGGGTCACCTGAAGGTGCCAGATGCTTTCCCAAGCCCATGGAGAAGTCTAAAGACTCAGACCTTCCCAAGGTAACACTGCTTAGGTAATTTCCGTGTTCCCTTGGATGAGATTGGCTTTCCACATCACCTTGCCCGTTAAAATTCCCGCACGACAGTCCTTGCCACTGTGACACGCAGAATCCAATAGTCCTATTTCCTATGTAATTAACTACAAAGGCCCTGAATGTGTGGTGTGCCGGAACGTCAGCCGTAGAAAGAAGCCACCGGGATAAAACAGTCCACATGCCTGTTTATTAAGTCCCTGGCTGATTCTTGAGTTAGCAGGTTTTCTACAACAGTGTAATATCCTTACAACAGCTTTAATGATAATAACAATCCATTGTAGTCCCTCCTACGGGCCTCTCTGAGTTGCAAGAAGAAAATTCTGAAAGCTGGCGTGCCAGATGTCTTGGTCAGGGACGGAAAGAAAAGAAAACAGGCCACGAGCCCGCCAACAGTTCTTGGGGTTCACAGATACCACAGAGGCTGAGCTGGAAGTCCAGCCTTCGGTGCATTTCAACTGTGCAGAGCTACATCTGAATGCCTCAGTGCTGCCTGGGGGAGAAGGGGCTGAGAGCAGGAGCGTGACCCTCCGTCAGTCAGACCAATCAGACCAGCAACGCATCTCTCTGTTTTCCGTACTCAGGATCCGGGTGGGATTTCATTTTAAAATGGTCCTCTGCTAAAAACAAACTTGACAACCAAATCTCCAGACAAGTGAACAAATATACTTGGAAACTAAGCTAGGGCCACCTCCATGTTTCGCAGACAGGGAAACTGAGCCTTGGGGTGGGTCAGGGACCTGCCCAAATAAATATGTCTCAATGTCACAACTGATCGATCGTGAGCTATTTAGCAATTTTTCTCCAGCCCTCCTTCCCAAGGCCTTTTCCACTTTCTGCTACCCAAAGATTGGAACTTCAGTTGGTTACTTTAGATCACTGGGGGAACCCAAGAGGCTCTGCAAAAGCCTTAACAGAAGATACCAATTCGAAGTGATTCTCAAAGTGTGGTCTCTGGCACAGCAGCACTCGCACCACCTGGAGCTAATAGCAGAAGTTATGGAATGACTGAGGGGCTGGTTTAGGATAGAGAAGAAATTCCAAGGGTTGGATCAGTACTAGGATGAAACAGGACCATTTGGAAGATGTTAGAAGAGGCCAGGAACAGGCTGTTCAACTGTTCCTCAGGGCGTGAAGGAGGAGATCAAGGGCTGGTTAGGCTAGTGCTGCTCACATTGTATGTGCAGCAGAATCCCGTGGGGATCTTGTTCAATGCAGGATCTGTTTCCGGAGGTCTGGGTGGGGCCTGCGATTCTGCATTTCTAACAAGCTCGCTGGTGATGCTGATGGTGCTGGCCCATGAAGCACACTTACGTGACCTTTAAAGGACATTTTAAGAGTCTAAGGTTCCATGAAGGGCACAGTTTCCTCCGTATCCTCTTGTGTGAAAGTCTTCCCACACGGCTGGGAATGGGACACGGGGTTGAATCTCACAGTTGCGACCTCACAGAAGCAAACTCCTTAAATCTTGTTCTCAGGATGAGCAGTGAATTGCTGAACTGACAGGGTAGAGAATTAAGGTCCCCAAATTCTAGAAGTTTAACACCCACGGCTTCCACCGTCTCCAGTGTCTTTGCCTTAAAGATGTATGTCCTTCTGGGATGATCTGCAGAGAAGATCTGTGCTGCTTAGGTGGTATCATGAGTCCTCCCATCATCCCTAAAGTAAGAGACCTTAGAGCTTGCTGACACAGGGGGGTTCTGCATGTCTAAACATGCAATAGTAGTCCTCTAATATGCTAGCTAAGCAGCTGCTCAGAGACAATTAGCCCTTCCTTCCTCATCTTGAGGATGGGGGAACTAAGGCCCAAAGAAGCCATACTCCTTACCCAAGGCCACACCGGCAGACAAGAGGAGAAGAGTCTGGACTCCAGGGCTAGTTTTCAGTGGAGAGAACCCTTGCAATATGACCTTGGACAAGCTACAGGAGTCACGGGCACCTCGATTTTCCTACCTGGAAAATGGAGATGGCACTACCTGCCCAAAGGACACTTTTAGATGAACTGAGAAACATCACAAACCGTATCTCTTGAGCACTTTCAGAATTTACACACGGAATGTGGATAGCAACTCTTGTAGGGTTTTAAGAAACTAAATTGACATGTTCTCACCAAATCACCTTGATATAGGACTCAAATTTTATTATATGGGTTTAAAATATTCCAATAATATTTCTGAGCTGTTGGTAGGAGAAAACAGAGCATTCAGAGTCCAAAGGGCCCTGTCCACAAATCTTAATAAAGATTTCAGGTGGTTTTTTTTTTTCTTCTTTTAAATATGTCAGTAGTGGAACGATCCACCCTTTTTACTTGCAAAGCGTGAACAGAAAGCTACTATATTTCTCTAGGACATTTACAAAGAGTTTTCTTCACCTTAAGAATTTTCAGGTGGTTTAAGAGTTCATCCGTGGAAAACTCATAGATCATCCACACTATCACCAAATGTTTACTGAGAACCACTCAGTACCAGGCACTGTGCTAGGCACTGGGAGCACAGGCAAGACAACACAGATTTCACGTAGGCACGGAGTTTATAGCCAGATCAGTTTCTCTCAAAGGGTGGCCCTTGGGAGACCTCATTATAGATGTAAATTCCTGGGCCCCACACTGAACCTATTAAATCAAAGTATCTGGCGATGGGAAGCCAAGATGATGTGTTTTTAAACCTATTCCCCATATGAGTCTGATTCACAATAAAGGTGGAAAAACACTTGTCTAAATCCAGCTGCTTTATTTTACAGATACAAAATCTGAGACTAACAGAGTAGGACAGACTTGTCCTAAATCCCTTAGCTTGTCAGCCCCCCAAACCAAACCAGATCTGGCTGTTCTCTCCCTGAGATAGACTGTGAGCTTCTTGCAGGCAAGTGCATGTCACTGTGCTCTCCTAGGCTGATACCTGGCTCACCTTAGGCCCTCAGTGGAATGAGTGAATGAATGAATGCTTGTTCATCAATGTGACAGGTAGTCTAATGACTCAGCACATTCTGGTTCCAGAGTTGGAAAAGCCTAGGTTTTACTTCCTGGGCAGATGGACCTCAGTTTCCTGGACCTAAAAATAGGGGAAACTAACAGAATGATCTGCGGGTTGTTGGGCGGATGAACTGAGTTAATCTCCACAAAGCATTTAGCTTGGTGTCTGGCACAGTCAGGCCCTCCCAATAAAGGACTGCTACTATTAATACGTTCTTTTCAGAGAAAGGTTGTGACACGATGTTTGCGATGGCTGTGTTTGGGGGACTAGGAAAGGGATGGGAATCTAGTAATAAAACTGTGAGCCCTGCAGAGGCAACCTATTTCACACCTGAGCCAATTCAACTGGCTATTGCTGATAACAGGATTTAGAGTGTCCTCATTAACAGGTCATATGGCCCTGTGGAAATCCAGTGTTCCTAATTAATAATGGCATTCTACATTAGAAACAAATGCCACACGACCTTTGGCAACAAGAAAGGCTTGGACAATGCTACTCAAAGACAGCAATTCTTATGCAATAGCGGTCATTTAATATCATAAAAACAAAAAAAACAACCCTACATCTGGAATTTCAGTCCGGAGGTAATTTAAAGTTTCTATAATTCACAGATTTGTCTAGGAAAGTGGTGATTACTTTCCTTCAGGGACCATCTTTTGCTACTTTTCTTCTTCTCAGTTTGCAGATGTCCTTTTGCTATAGGAAGCAAAGGGGCGGGGAAGGAGAATGGCAAGAGAGGAGAGGGAGAAAGGGTAGGGGAGGCTGGCAGAATTAATGTGGAAATCGCAGTAAATAATAAATTGGAAATGGATTTTGACTGGCTCCTCTAAATAAATGCTCCTGGTATCTTAACGTTCCCCTGGAAGAAGTGATTAGTGTTCAAACAGCCACACACTCACACACGAAAATGGAATTTTAATCTTTTGTTTAATCACTACTTAGCGTGCCTGGCACCCTTTGGAGGGAGGGAAGAAAGGTGGCGAAGCAAGCCAACTGTATCCTGCCCAAGAAGAAAGACCTGTTACAGTGCACGCTCTAATCCCAGCACTGCAGACTCGGCAACTGCTGCTCAGCACGTCCGCGTCGCTGGCCGAGCTGGCCAGTGTCTTCAAGATAATGGGAAAAGAGCCATATGCTCTGAAATGGCAAAGCTGAAAGGAAAACTGAGGCGGTCGCCTGCTTCATTCCGGGTCTGAGGACATATTACAGACCAGATTCTGCTGCAAATTTAGGATGGCTTCCCCTGGACCCTCCTCTCAACTGCTCCTATAAAGGAGCTGAAATGATTTTGCTTTGAGGTTTAAATGACTCTATATAATTCCAAACATTTGGTAATCTGCTAAGTAGATTATTCTAATAACCTTCCTACACACACACACCCTCACAACAAAGCATTCCTTAAGGTTGCCTTCAAGGTTATACTTCAAAAGGGGTAGGGGGGCGGGGGAGGGGGGACGTAAGCTAGCCAAAGGTGTAAAGTTACTTTAAGCAAGAGAGTTTGGACAGTTGGATAAATGTACTTTTTCATGAATTTTGAGGACATGCGCTAGATTGTTTTGATTTATTTATTCGTTCATTCCACAAATGAGAATAGGTCATTGAAGAACTGAGGACCTGGTATGGCCAAAGAATGGTGGGGAGACAAAGATAAATAAATAATTCCTGGCCTCATCAAAAATCATGCATAGGAGACAAGCAGATGAGACAGAAAAACACACATACTGTAACTAAGGGCCTTGAAAGTTGTACAGAGACATTCTACGGGCATCATGAGACCCAGAGGTTAGAATCTACCTGAAATGATCAGGGAAGAATTCTTGTAGGAACAGAGTCTTTGGGAGTAACGTGGAAGGATGGGTAGGATCAGGACTATTAGCAATGGACGGTGGAATCCATCTGGTGAGAAAGTATGGGCAAAGAAATGAAGGTTAGAAAGTAAGAGTCATATTTATTTAATGGCAAGGGTCCTGATTTGGCTGGAGTGAGTGGGGCACAAAAGAATCATGAGCAATGAGGGCAGGAAGTCTGGACCAGAATCCAAGGGCCTTACACTTGAGCTGTGTGGCAGGTGGGAGCCACAGAAGGTGTTTGAGCAAGAAACAGGCTGGAGTAGAACTCAAAAAATAAAATACGTTACTACCTACCCACTTGCAATTAATCTAAGAACCCTCCTCTTCTCAGGAGGGATGCAGGGAGAAAGATAATCGTTTTCATTAGGAAGAAATGTTCCCTCTTTGTAGGCTGAAGACCACTCTCATCCTGGCATCCAATACGTTAGACTAATGGGGTTGACCTGTGCCCAGCCCCTATGCAGTAGGCTGCTGTTCTGGGGGGGTGGGGGTGGACACACAATACAGTGCACAGATGATGTGTTGCAGAATTGTGCTCCTTGTAACCTCTATCATTTTGTTAACCTAGTGTCACCCCAATAAATTCAATAAAAGGGGGGCAGAGTACAAGTCAGTAGTAACAAAATAGTCACGGAGATGTAAAGTACAGCATAGGGACTCCTATATAATAAAAGGCTAATATGAAAATTGTCCCCTTAGGAGTTCGACCCGGAGTTTTATCGCTCGCTATGACATGCACTGACCACAAGGGGGAGGCGTGGAATATGGTGGGCGACCAGTGGTGGCGGGGTGCTGAGGGAGCGAGGGAAGGAGGAGGTGGGGAGGCGGGGAACCTGATTGGCCCTGATCGCCAGCCGGGCCTAGGGAATCCTACCCGTGCACGAATTTCGTGCACCGGGCCTCTAGTATAATCAATAATATTCTAATAACTATGCATGATGTCAGATGGGTATGAGATTTATCGGGATGATCACTTAGTAATTTATATAATGTCTAATCACTGAGGATGTATACCAGAAACTAATATTGTATGTCAACTGTTATTGAAAAATAAAAAATAATTTTAAAAGATTTTTAAAAAATGAGTTCCTATGGCATCTTTCTATTCATAAAAACATCACCAAACTTCTAAATAAAGACCCAAAACACTTCTAATATTAAACATTGGAATAAATGTGAGCTATATATACATTTAAGAAAGATTAATAAAAACAAGTAAGATCGCTGTTTTCAACCTTATTCCAGTTCAGAGTCGTGGGTGGCTGGAGCCAATCCTAGCGGCTCAGGACACAAGGAGGGAACCAACCCTGGTCAGGACGCCTAGTGCCATGAACACATACACCACACTCAGACTGCGACAAGACAGACACGTCAACTCCCCAACGTGCACATCTCTGGGCTGTGGGAGCGAACCAGAGGAACTGGACAAAACCCATGCACATGTGGGAGAATGTGCAAACCCCACAGGGTCTATCCCCCGCACCCCTTGTCAACATGATAGTGAAACAGCATTAAACGAAATGACATTATTTGAGGACCTGCTGTACTTCCAAGGGCAGAGCCATACCACCATCCAATTCACCATTTTGTACAGATGATTCTAGAAAAGGTCATTTCCTACGTAAGGTGTAAATGCTCATTAAAGTACCTTTTTTAAGCACCAGAGGAGGAAGAAAAAAAAAAGCCAAGACATTTTGCAGTGTCTGTTATCTAAAGGGCAAATGAAACCTATAATAAGTTTTCCATTTTAAAAGACAATGGCAACTTGAACCATTTTCTTGAGGAAGTTTCTAAATGTTTTATCACTGGGGGAAAAAACAACAATACTCTGACTCAGGGGTCCTCAAACTACGGCCCGCAGGCCACATGTGGCCCACCGAAAACATTTATCTGGCCTGCCGGGTGTTTTTGCCGCCACTGCCTGTCCTGCTTAGCAGCCGACTCGTCCCGGGCCCGCAGTGTGCATGTGTGGAATGTCTGAGGGACAGTGAACTGGCCCCCTGTTTAAAAAGTTTGAGGACCTCTGCGTCTGACTGATCATTTGATAATGTTCATCTGAGTCTCTCACCCATCCATGCATCCATCCGTCTGCTCGTCCGTCCATCCATCCATTTTAATGTTTAATGAATACAAGCACATGCAGGCTCTGTGTGAAGTGTCCAGGAGACACTGGAGAGCAAGAGAGCCAAGGGCCCTGACTCAGAGCCTTCAGTGCTGTGTGTGGCAGGGGGTTGCAGACTTTAATCCAGAACCACAAATAAATAAAATAGTTACAGTGGCTCGTGCCTAAAAGAAAGGTACGTGGTGCAAAGAAGCTCCCTGTTCAGGGAGGTCAGTAAAGGCTTCCCTGCAGAAATAGAGTATGATTAGGCGTTAACTCATTACCTCAGAAGGCACCGTGATGACTCCAACCAAAGAAAGTCATCGGTTTTAAGGATGGAGGAAAAACTGCCTACACCGGACTTTAGAGAGGTGGTTTATTTTTATATTCCATGGACGACTGTCAAGGCCAGTACTGATTTTATGTTATTTCCCCTAAAGTGGTGTGTTTCTTATAGCCCAACCCTTTCACAAGATGAAACTTGACTATATGACTGCCATTCTATCCACTTCATAGATGACCAAACTGAGGCTCGGGGAGAAAAGTGATATGAAAAGTATTTTTCAAAGTGCCAGCCACCACCCGAGTGTAATCATCACAGCTGATAATCCGCACCGCCCACCTCCGCCCACTCCTTCCCACATCTCAGTGTCTAGCAAGTGGCCAGGCACACGTTCGTTCCAGGAGAGGAAAACTTGCTGAAGCGAATCGTTCTTCTGCACCTTGTTCACCGGGGTCTCGAAAGTCTCAGCGGCTCTGATGTGTGATCAACCACAGAAAACCCTCTAACAAGTGTTCTTTCCAGAGGCTAGAGCTGAGCCCAACAGAGGCCCGTTATATTGCTCTGCAGAGCAGACATGGAAGGGTAAGGAGAGAGGCAGGCAGAATTGGCACGCTGAGTAGAAGGCAAGTTCCAAGTCTTTCAAGGACCAAAAAATGACTGCAAACCCAGCCGATGAGTCTTCTAGGTGGGGAATTGGGACTGAGCCACCAAGCAACAGAGTCACTGCTCCATTGATAGTAATAATTACAATCATCACCGCCTACATCAAGCATGTCAAACTCACAGCCCACAGTGAATATTTTTGCAGCCCAGCCAATATAATGGTGTGAGCAGTTATTTACAATCTCCTGTCAGATCCAGAATTACTGACATTCACCTTGAGTCAGTTTTGAAAGTAATCGCTGCGAACAAGATTTCCCCCAAAATAGGAAAGATAGTAGCAGAGAAGAGGTGCCAAGTGTCAGGAAGAAAACATTAATTTACCATTGCTCTTGTTCTTTTTTTTTATACTATACTTTTCAAAAATACACCTACATTTCTATGAAAGTCGAAGCTTTTGTTTTTTTGCGGCCCACATAAACTTAAACCTTGTTTATGTGGCCATTAGCCTTTGAGTTTGACATGCTTGCCCTACATCCTGAAGATGGCAAAACAAAGTGTGTAAGAGCACTTGCTTCAGAGTCAGAAAGACCCACCGGGAGTCACAGTTCTGCTGCTTACCAGCTATGCGACCTTAGGCAAGTCACAGTTTTCCCAAGCCTGGGTTCCCAACAGGAACGGGGGGGGGGGGGGGGGTGGGGCGG
>NW_006292696.1:4307739-4309400 GCF_000327345.1 Myotis davidii | reverse complement strand
GGGGGCGCATGGAGGGAGGCTAATAGTATCTAGCATAAAGGTTATTGTGAGGATTAAGTGACAGACAGCAAGTCAAAGTTCTTAGCAGCATTTGGTATTTAAAAAACACTAAAAATCATCGCTACAATTATTAGCTATTATTTGGATAGTACTTTACAATCTACAAAGCACTTTCACATATTTTATCCCATTTCTTTGCTACAGTCACAAAGGATGAAGGCAGGCATCACCGACCTGGCCTAACATTCTTCCTGCGGACACCTGAGAATTCTCAGCACCATGCTCCCAGCGGCCCTCACCACTCAGTCAGTGTTGCCTGAGCTGGAAGAGTGAACTCCCAAGTACACCTGCAGGCTGACATCCACGGGTTGATTTCTACAACAAATCTTCAAGCTGGCAGGCTGTTACTGCTTACGATGGTCCCCCCAAGGTGGGGTAAGGTGGGGTGGGGAAGCAGTGACTGATGGCATCCTCTCTTCTGGTGCTGCCCGCCCCACCCGCCACACACACACACCTTAGTCTCACTCTGGCATTCTTATTCTCACAGAATGATCTCTTAGACATACGCTGCCCCAGTGAGTATAACCACGAGTGTAACCACACAGCAGGCAGGATGCCTTTCTCAGAACACCATTCTGCTATGAAATTAGACACTCCTGCAGGAATGGCTCCACACTCTCAGGCGAGCCTCCCTGACCTCCCTGACTAGGCAATGTCCCGAAGTGGGCCCTTAGAGCATCCTTATTGCTCCTCTGTGACGTCACATTCATTTGGGTGATGATTTTATTACTGTCCCCAAATTGTGAGCTCCACGAGGGTGGGAGATGGCAATTTTTGTTGAATGAATGAATGAACAGAGACATCTTTTGTTTTATCTTTTCTAGATGAAAGAAAGTCATCCATGATTAGGCAGTCACAAGGATTTAGTACCATAAAGGGGTTCTGAGGATTAACTTTATCCTCTGACTAAATGGCTTCAGGTCAAGTTAATGAGCTACAAAACTCTAAAAGAGAGCCGGTTCACTTGATCCTAAAATGATTCCTCAAAGATGCAACAGACTTTGAACTCTTCTACCTTCTTCCTTCCTTCATTTCAAACTGTGCACTCCTTTCCTTAAGGTTCGCGCAGAAATTGCTGTATGTCCCCTGGGAGCCGTTCTCTTTTTCTTCCAGAGTGACAGGAATTTTACTGGGAATATGACTGTTCAGAATAAAGATGGCATTTCCCAGGCAGTCTTGCAGCTAGATGTGGTCAGACTGGGTTCTATCCAGTGAGTTGTGAGTACAGGTGTGGAGGCAGCCCACGGGACCTACCTGAAGAAATCACAGGTATGCGCCTTTGCCCTTCTTCTTTATCCCACCTACCTTGCTGCCTAGAATGCAAACGCCACCATGCTGGATTCCAAAGTGGAGGTCCATGCCCTTGGGATGGGGAAGCTGTTAGGGGAAGGAGCCCAAGTTCCTGGGGACTTTATGGAGCAGGACTGTCTTATCAGCCCTGGACTGCTAACCTCCAGACTCTTGTGTGACAGACAAATGAACTGCTCCGGTGTGTAAGCCATTCAAATATAATCTTAACGGATACAGGTGGTCTCTTGAAGTCTGAAAGCCTGGGAAGCCACTTGGCGTGGTGGTGAGGACCCTGAAGGCCGCTTTCAGAC